>NC_132849.1:57862932-58168528 GCF_048164855.1 Canis lupus baileyi | reverse complement strand
AGACGACTCCTGGAGTTACCAAAGAATTTACAGAGGGAGAAGGACAGAGAGTGGGATGGAGCAAAGAAAGAGGACGGGAAGTAAACCTCCCCCCCACACACACTTCCACTGCCTCTTGAAGCCCCCCATCCCACCTCAGAGTAGCTCAGACCATCTGAATGTTGTTTTTTTCCTAAGTAGGCTCCATGCTGGGTGTGGAACCCAGTGTGGGGCTTGATCTCACGATCCTAAGACTGAGAACTGAGCTGAGATCAAGAGTCAGATGCTTAACTGACTGAGCCACCCACGTGCCTGTGAATGTTCTTTTTCATTAAAAACAAAATTCTGTGACAAAATACACATAGCCTAAAATTTGCAATCTTAACCATTTTGAAGTGTATATTTTAGTATCACCTACATTCATATTGTTGTGCAACCAATCTCAAGAGCTCTTTCCATCTTGCAAAACAGAAACGATGTCCCCATTAATCAACTTCCCATCCCCAACTGAGGGGCTGCACCCCTCAGCCCAAGCCAAGTGTCTGGCTGGTTTCAGTTGGCATGTCGTGGGGTTCATCCACGTTGGAGCAGATGCCAGAATTTCCTCCCCTTTGAATGATATCCTGTCATGAGTGTGCACCGCATTTTGTTTCTCCATTAGTCTGTCAGGTTGCTTGCACCTTTTGGCTGTTGTGAATAGCACTCTTGTGAACATGGGTGTCCAGAGATCTCTCTGAGGCCCTGCTTTCAGTTCCCTTGGGTACACATGACAGTCCTCCCTTGCACTGCCACCAGACTGCCTCCCTCCAGCTTTCGTTCACTGCGCCTGCTTACGCTCCCAGGGGCGCCAGAGAAGAAGGGTCGTACTTTCACCCCGTTGTCTTTGAGCTGCTTTTTATGACGTCATCCTATTTGCACCCTTGTGCCCGCTTGTCAGCTGGAACCGGCTTTTGCTGTCACCTACTTTGGTTTGCCCCTCATCACCAGGCTCCGTGAAGGTTGTTACAAATGCAGTTTCTCCCATCGGGAGGGCAACCGAGAGTCAAACCTTCGCGGGATCAGCCTGTCTCTGCTTCCCGCTGCTTCCACCCCCACCTACGGGGCACCCGGTGGGGCAGCCGGGCCCACGTCACCCGGGTGAACCGCACACCCTACAGTTGGGGTTCGGAAGGAGCACTGGACTCTTGCTTCTGCAGTTTCCCTGATGGCTCAGCCTTGTCACATCTGCTCCCGTCCCCCTGATGTTTCTGTCTGTGCCCCAGGTTTGAACCCCGGAGTCCTCTCCTTGTCAACTCGGCTCCGCCTTTACCTTGACTTTCTCAGCTGTGGAATGTGCTAGAGGCCCTCCCAGAAGCACAGCAGCCCCTGCCGTGGCTCCAGGCCCAGGGCAGACACAACTCCCCGCCACCCGCCTGCTGGCGGCCTGCCACCTGTGCGCCACACAGACAGGGGACACTGGGGCCGCGGCGCGGGGGGGGGCCGGCGTGGGAACCGGCGAGCTCGGGGAGCGCGTGAGCGTGTTGGGCGGCGCGGCAGGTGTCACCGGAGCCCACGCGGGCTTTGAGGAACACACCAGAGCTGAAGGGGAAGCAGGAAGGGGGAGGAAGTGAATCAGACAATCTTTACGGTCTCCTCACGCTCTTACAACTGGGGTTTTTTGGGAAAAAGTGAGTATCAATGGTTAATTTCTAGAAAATCCACTGCATTTTTTATTTGCCAAAAGGTGTATGTCCTGCTTCTTCTGTCTAGAGAGCCTTCCTCCCCTTTAACTGTTCACGTTGACCAGTTTTATAGACACGTACACACGGATGATGCAGAGAACTGACCCAGAACAAGCCACAGATGTGTAAATACTCGGTTCGCTGGGCGAGCACGTATGTGTGCACCTGTGAAACCATCACCGTGGCCAGCACACCGAACACGTCCCTCAGCGCCGTGGTCCTTCCTCCTTCCCTCGCCGCCCTCCCGACTCCAGGCAACCATGGATCTGCCTGGGGTCACTGCAGGTTTGCGTGCACTCTCCCCTCTGGAAGCCACGACGCGCGAATCCTACAGTGTGTACCCCTTCCCGGGCTTCTTTCACTCAGTGTAACGATTCTGAGATCTGCCCACACTGTGCATCAATAGTTCACTGTGTCCGGGGCATCTGGGTGGCTCAGTGGCTGAGCATCTGCCTTGGGCTCAGGTCGTGATCCCGGGGTCCTGGGACCGAGTCCTGCATCTGGCTCCCGTGGGGAGCCCGCGTCTCCCTCTGCCTATGTCTCGGCCTCTCTCTCTCTCTGTGTTTCTCATGAAATAAATAAATAAAACCTTTTAAAAAATAGTTTACTGTGCCCAATGTGAGACTCGAACTCAGGATCCCAAGATCAAGAGTTGGACACTCCACCGACTGAGTCCGCCAGGCATCCCGGTAGTTTACTCCCTTTTATCGCTGGGTCCTTATTCCACAGCCTTGGAAGATTTCCCCTTCTTCACTGTCAAAGAATTATCCTTCTTTGAAGCCCAGGTTGGTTCGGTTGGTTGGGCGTTTCTGTGTTTCATTATGGACATTTGAACCCCTACAGTGAGAGCAGGGCCGGGACGCCTGGTACCTGGCCCCTCAGCCTCAGCGATGCCCAGCGTTCCGGCCCGCCCGCACCCAGCCCCGCTCCGGCCGCCAGGGGGCACGCCCGCCCGCACCCAGCCCCCCTCCCGCCCGCACCCAGCCCCCCTCCTGCCGCCTCCCGCCGCCAGGGGGCGTGCCCGCCCGCACCCAGCCCCCCTCCTGCCGCCAGGGGGCGCGCCCGCCCGCACCCAGCCCCCCTCCTGCAGCAAGGGGGCGTGCCCGCCCACACCCAGCTCCCGCCTCCCGCCGCCAGGGGGCGCGCCCGCCCGCACCCAGCTCCCTCCTCCCCCCTCCCGCCGCCAGGGGGCGCGCCCGCCCTCACCCAGCTCCCTCCTCCCGCCTCCCGCCGCCAGGGGGCGCGCCCGCCCGCACCCAGCTCCCTCCTCCCGCCTCCCGCCGCCAGGGGGCGCGCCCGCCCGCACCCAGCTCCCTCCTCCCCCCTCCCGCCGCCAGGGGGCGCGCCCGCCCGCACCCAGCTCCCTCCTCCCGCCTCCCGCCGCCAGGGGGCGCGCCCGCCCGCACACGCCCACTGCACCGCCCCGGGGGCCAGGCGGGCTCCGCGGGGACCGCCATCCCCGTTCGTATAATGACAACCGGACTTTTCCCAAAAGAAGCCCGTGGCTCTGAGAGCACCCAGCTCCGCTACGAGGCCATTGCCTTGAGCCAAGCGCTGCCAAAGGGACAGACGGCCGGGCCGACCTGGAGGAGCCGAGGGGTGGGATTCGGGGACGGGACGATGAACCGCGTTTGTGCCGGGCTGTCGCGCCCCGTAACGCACGTCCGCATGCCCCGGCGCGGTGACGAGCACTGGGGACTTGGCCCGACGCCCTGGGTCGCCCCAGCCGCGCCCTGAGCCCCGGCACCGAGGGGGTGACCCGGGTCGAGCCCCAGAGCCTCCGGGAAAGGAGACGTGCGCGTCCCCGGGCCTCGGGCGCCTTCGGACTCACGCCTGGAGGCCACCGGGCCGCGGGCCTCGGGACCAGAGGGGAGCCGGGGCCTGAACCTGCGGCCTTGGGCCGGAGGGCCTTGCTGGCTGCGAGCTGGAGACGCCGTCCTCCCTCGGCTTCCAGACATGCCATCCCTTGGTTTTCTCCCTCCTTTACTGGGGTCCCCGCGGGCCCACCGAGGCCCGGCTCCTCGGTTCCTGTCTGGGCGCACACCCACGGCCCCAGGCCAGCGCCGGGCGCTCGGGGCGTCGGCGGGTGTGGCTGTTGGCGGGGCTCTGCCCGGGCCTCCCCGTCCCGCACTCGCAGCCCCAAACCCACCTCTCCCCTGAGCGCCAGCCTCCTGCAGAGACCCCTTCGCTTGCCTCTCTGTGTCGGTGTCTAACAGACACTCAAAACCGCATTGCACGTCTCCACATCAGCTAATCAATAGCAAGGACATCCTCCCAGCTGCCCAAGCCGAAAACTCTGGGGTCGTCCTTGAGCCCTTTCCCTCTCACAATCCCCCCCCCCCCCAGCCAATCCCCTGGGGACCTGGTTGCCCGTGTCCCTGGTCTGCGTCCACAGGCCAGCCCCTGGTCCCGCGGCTCACACCGCCTCCGGCTCAGGGATCCCGGCTGTGGCCCTGCCGCCCCCCGCTGTGTCGCCAGCACGCGGCCCCGAGGGTGAGCCTCAGCACAAATCGGGTGTCCTCTGATCAAAACCCTCCAGTGCTTCCCACCTCCTTCAAAATAAAAGGCAAAGGCCTAACGGTGGCCAGAGGACCACTGTGCTCTGCTCAAACGCCGGCCACCATCCGGGCCACCACCCTGTCTCCCACTACCCTGACCGCGCCCTCTCCACTCCAGCCACCCTGCCCGACCCGCTGCTCTTTGAGCAGACCCTCCAGGTCCTCCCCCCCCCAGGACTGCTGACTGGACGACCCCTCGGCTTGCGACACCGGTTCCCACAGAAGCACCACGGCCCTCGCTTCCTTCATGGCTTCGCCAAGTGCCACCTCCTCGGTGACACTTTCTCTATTAAAAATGACAATCTAGATGCACTCCTATTCTCCCCAGCCCCTGCTGACTTATTTTTTTAAGGTATTTTTTTATTTGAGAGAGAGAGAGAGAGAGTGGTGAGGGAGGGCCAGTGGGAGACGGAGGGAGACAATCCTGAGCAGACTCCAAGCTGAGCAGGGAGCCCGATAAGGGGCTTGGTCTTACCACCCTGAGATCATGATCTGACTGGAAATCAAGAGTCGGACACGTAACCATCCAGGTGGCCCTGCTTTATTGATCTTTATACTTTAGTTTGTTGGACTTTATACAATCAGAATGGTAGCAGAGGTTTTGTCTACCTGGTTCATTGATGTATAACCAGCACCAAGAACTGTACCTGACGCGTGCGGACGCTCCATACCTGAATGGAGGCACCTGGGTGGCTCAGTAGGTTAAGCTCCTGCCTTTGGCTCAGGTCATGATCCTGGGGTCCTGGGATGAGTCCTGCATCGAGCTCTCTGCTCAGCGGGGAGCCTGCTTCTTATTCTGCCCTTCACCCCACTCATGCTCTCTCTCTCTCTCTCAAATAAATAAAGTCTTAAAAAATATATTTTAAAATATATGCTGAATGCATGGATCAATAGACAGTACATTTTCTCAATTAATAGAGCACTAAGTGGTAGAGGTACTGCTACATTTTTTAAAAAAACTATAATTTGATTAAATAACTCAATAAAACCCAAACCCAAACCATTAGCTTTTCTCACATGATTTTCCCATCCTAAATAGTTTTCGGTTTCAATATCCCACTAAAATGCTTTTGACTTTCAAGGTCCACTGACTTTAGAAAAGGAATTCTTCTCCTCACACCTCACACGGCACAGGCACAGGGTTGGGAATTAATCCAGGACAGCAAGAGGACACGGTTTAGAGAACTGAAGTACATGAATTTGATGGATATTTTGCACTTATTAAAATAATTATGAATATCATGCAGCAATATAAAAAGCCATTTATGAGATAGTTTAAGTATAAAAATTCAAAACACAATATTATAATTTCAGTGATAACAACACAATGTCACTAGGGCCACTGAAGTAGCCCCTACATACATGTAGATATACATTTCTCACATACACCTAGATAGGTCGATTGATCGATCGATCATATATAGAGATGTATATGATTGCTTTAAACACCTCTTAAAAGGGGTGCCTGGGTAGCTCAGTCAGTTAAGTGTCTGACTCTTGGTTTCCGCTCAGGTCATGATCTCAGGGTCATGAGATAGAGCCCCGCGTCAGGCTCTGGGCGTGGAGCGAGTTTAAGTTTCTCTCTCTCTGCCCCTTCCCACCCCATCCCCTCCAGCTCTCCCTGTCTTAATAAATAAATAAATAAATAAATAAATAAATAAATAAATAAAAATACTTCTTAAGACTTAATTTGCAAAATTCCAGTTTTAGGATACGGCAATACCTCACTCTGATCCAGCACCCTTAACTGTGTCAGGAAAACAACCAATCATTAAGAAATAAGACAAAAAACGAGCACTCGATCAACTAAAATAATTGCCACAAAGCCCATTGGCTGAAGAGATGATTCTTCGGGCCAGGAAAGAGCATCTCCCAGGCCCGCCCTCGGAGGGCCCTGCTCTTCCTTTAAACACAGAGTTAGCGGGCATGGTTATGTGAGTCTACCCTCCGAGGGCAGCTCGGAGAGGCGTCCACGAGGCCGGGGGACTCAGAGAAGCTTGCTTGGCTGCATTGTAGACCGACAATGGTTAAAACGCGACAGTGGTAAGACCGTGGACCGAGGCAGAGAGCCAGTAGCAAGTGTCTCAGCTGTCAGGGCCACTTTGGTAAGAAGGGTATAGCAGCCTGGCCATCCAGAGGCTGACCTCTGCTCCGCCATACTGTGTGGCTCTAGCGAAGTTCTTGACCTCTCTGTGCCTTAACCTCTCTGTGTTCTGTCCTTCCCATCTGTCAAAATGGGCGATAATAATATTAAAGATGAAAAGAGTTAATGCATGTTTGAGACCCAAGTGCACATTAAATGTTGGATCAATATTGATCCATGTGCATACCAAGTTTTCCCTAGCTCAATGACGTCTTGTTAACTCAGTCTTGTAAGAGGTACAATTGCCGAGACAATCTATCAAAGGACGGAATCTAGCAAAAAGCCTACATCTCACACTTGAATATACAGGCAGTTAACCTTCCGCGACCTTTACAATCAAGAAATTAGGAGCCCTGACCTTCTCGCTTTGTCTCCCCACACCCGGAAAAAATTGGACTCCAGGAGCTTTTTTACAGACCTAATAATCTAAGATGCTAGGATTCACTCAAGAAACATTTATGGCCCAGAGGATACATACAATCCACATCCGTACGATCAGCCACGGCTGGCCAATTTTCCCTCCTATCTCCATCTCCTCGGCCCTCCGACTGTCCTGCTTCTTCCGGGGCCTGCTCACCCAGACCACCGGGGCAGCCCCCAGCTGGCCACGCTGGCCTCAGACTTGGCCCCGTCCATCCCCCCACAGCCCCGGGTGTCAGCTTCCTAGAACACAAAGCACCGCTCCCCCTAGCCCTTCAGGGATAGCCACAGCTCTTATGGGGAGGTCCAAACTCCTCAATGTGGGGAACCCCTTGCACGACCTAGGGTGGCATGACGCGTGCCCTCCAGGGCCTCTTCACCCCCCACCCACAGCCTGTGCACTGCAGGCCCCACCCCATCGCCTTTGACACACACATGCACACGCACAGGCACCCAGGATTATCTCTGCACAAATGCTCATCTCTGCTCGTTTGCCTGCCTAAGGCCACAGATCCTTCCAGATTTGGTCAAGTGCTGTCCTTCAGGAGTCCACCCTGACTTCTCCAGGGGATCTGTCACTCCCCCTTGGACTCGCTACCCAGGTGCACCTCTCACCGAGCTGTGCTCTGCCTTTTGTCTGCGGGTCTCCCCACCCCCCACCCAAGAGACTGTGGCTTTCTTCTGGGCAAGGATCGGGGGCCATCTGTGCTCGCTTTAGCGCCTAGAGGGGTGCCGGGCACACAGACATAGCGGAAAGAGTGAGTCCGGCAGCCCTGCACCCGGGGAGCCACTGATGCTCAGTATATCAGGGGCAAATCCATTTTTTTCTTTTCTTCTCGTTTTCACTTCTAAAGTTTCCAAGGCGTTTGAAACTTGGACACTAGACGATCGCTTCCAAGCTCAGAATTTCCCCCAAATTTCTCTACTGTTTATCCATTTCTAGTGTTATATAACCGAATGGTGACGTAGTCTCGAAGGAATCCTGCGAACGAATTTAGCCCTGCTTGCTGCCGATCAGTTCGGGAGGGTAGGGGGGGACAGGAGGGGGGGGGCCTATCCCGGGAGGGGATAGTGGCTCTGCAGGATTCTCTGCTCCGTGGCTGCCCCAGAAGACGCTTCCCGCTTCCCGGTCCGAGCAGTTAAGCAAAGCCTGCGGGGCTGCAGGGAAAGAGGTGCCGCCTTTGGCACCGTCCTGAAGCCCAGGAGCCGAGGGTAAAGATCTTGTTCCTGCTGCTCCGCTGAGTGAAGACTGTTGCCAAAGCCGAGGGCTTGTTTTTATTGTTTTTGTAGAACAACGGGGCTGTTATTACAAGTGTTCTGGAAGAGAGGATCCCGAAGCCAAAAACAGATTCCACAGCATCTTAAAAATAGCCGGTAGCATGTGAATGGCCTGACTAGCCAGGCAAGGCTCTGGATGTGTCTGACACGCAGGGCATTTGTGAACCGCTGCGTGGCTACCGGTGCCACCACTTAGCAGCCTCGCTGGAGAGGACGGCCAGCACCCCGACAGCGCCCCGCGGCTGGAGGGGCCGGGCCGGCCTGTGCTTCCAGAGCCGCCGGTTCTAAGGGGAAGGGGAGGCGGAGCTCTGGCCAGAAGGCAGCCCGGGGGACGCGTTTCTGCCAAGGGATGCGCGTCCCTGCTCTTGCAGGCTGCTCCCAGCACCCGCACCCCACACTGGACGCAGGGAGACCCGCACCCAGAAGCCGCAGCCCGGGGGGGGGGGGGGGAGGAGAGGCCGCGCGGGCCGCAGAGCTCGGAGGCATTCGGAGGCACAGAGGCGGTGGGTGACACTGGGGACAGAGGGGAGCCTGGGGGCGGGGGAGGGGGGAGGGGGGAGGAGGGAGGGAGGGAGCGCAAGGCTGGGGCTGGGGCTGGGGCTGGGGCCTGGGACCTGGGACCTGGGGCTGGGGTCAGGGAGCAGGGGCTGGGGTCAGGGAGCAGGGGCTGGGGCAGGGGCTGGGGCGGGGGCAGGCGCGGCCCCAACAGCGCCGCGGCTCCCACACTCACCGGGCTCCCGGCGCCGGCTGCGGGTCGGGGCGGCTCCGGGCCCCGCGGGGCCAGCTCCCCCGGGCCCCAGGCCGCCGACTCGGCCAGCAGCTGGTCCAGCAGGCGCAGGGTCTCGTCCCCGCCGTCGGGGGGCGCGGCGGGGCCGGGGCGGGGGCCGGGGCCGGGGCCGGGGCCGGGGCCGGGGCCGGGGTGGGCCGCGCGCTCAGCCGCCTCCGCCTCCCCGGCCTCCTCCCGGGCGGCCGCCGCCGTCGCCGAGGCCAGAGGCCGCGTCCCGCCCTCCGGGGCCGCCCCGCCGGGTCCCGCCCGCCGACTGTCGGGGCCGCGCAGCCGCCTCAGGGCCCGGCCGCTCCGGCTGCTGCCGCTGCCCATGGCGCCCCCGCCGCCCGCCCAGCAGCGGGTCTCGCCGCCCGAGCGCGGCCCCGGGGCGGGAGCGCGGCCGGGGCGGGGACGCGGGAGGGGGCGCGGCCGGGGCGGGGATGGGGGGACGGGATGGGGGGACGGATCTGGGGGCGGGGGCGCGGTCCTGGCCGGGGATGGGGGGCGGGGGGGGACGGATCTGGGGGCGGGGACGCGGCCGGGGCGGGGACGCGGGAGGGGGCGCGGCCCGGGCGGGGATGGGGGGACGGGATGGGGGGACGGGATCTGGGGGCGGGGGCGCGGTCCTGGCCGGGGATGGGGGGACGGGATGGGGGGACGGGATCTGGGGGCGGGGGCGCGGTCCTGGCCGGGGATGGGGGGCGGGGGGGGACGGATCTGAGGGCGGGGACGCGGTCGGGGGCGCGGTCCTGGCCGGGGATGGGGGGACGGGATCCGGGGGCGGGAGCTCGGTGAGGGCGGGGACGCGGCCGGGGGCGCGGCCGGGGCGGGGATGGGGGGCGGGGGGGCACGAGGAGGCGGGAGGGGGTGCGGTCCTGCCGAGGATGGGGGCGGGGGGCGACGGGATGGGGGGGACGGGATCTGGGGGCGGGGACGCGGTCGGGGGCGCGGCCGGGGTGGGGGTGCGGCCGGGGCGGGGGAAGAGTAGGGGGGACTCGATCTGGGGGCGGGGACGCGGGAGAGGGCACCGCAAGGGGTTGGGGTACGAGTCGGGGCCTGGGGGCGTGGGAGTGAAGGCGCTAGAGGGATGGGCGGGCGACCAGGGGATGGGGATGCAGATCTGGGTTTGGGGGGGGAGCGCTAATGAGATGCAGGGGTGCGGCTCCGGGCCTGGAGGGTAAGGGGTAGAGCAGGGATGGGATCCGGGGGCGGAGACACGGAAGGGGGCGCAGCCGGGGTTTTGGGTGCAGACCCTGGAGGGGTAGTGTAGGGCACAGAGAGCGAGGGCACAGGAGAGAGGGGCCGCCCGGGAAATGGGGTGCAGACCCGGGCTTGGAGGGATGGCTTGGATCCGGCTCGGGGGTGAGGGATCCAGACCCCGGGGCGAGGGCCAGGGCCAGGGGAGGCCGGGAGGCAGGGCACACCCAGGCCTGTGCGCGGTTGTGCTGGGAGCTGGAGCCCGGTGCGGGGCACTGGGGTGGGGGGTCGGGGATACCAGGGTGGAGTGCCCCCTCCTCCTCAGTCTCCTTCCCGCTCTCCTCCTCCCCGCCTAGGGTGGGAATCCCCTCGCAGGTCCACCTGCAAGGCTCTGGCTCCATGACCCTCAGGTCAGCCAGGTCCCCCCTGCCTGGGACTGGAAGCCCGGGGCCCGACAGGCCTTGGGACAAACTCCGCAGGGCTTTTGGTTCATTTATGGAAAACACAGCATGAGGACGTGATGAGAGTAGAGAGGTGACATCACAGCCTTGCCCCACCAGACCTGGGTGGGTGGTGGGCACCGTCGCCTCGCCAAGCCTCCCATTCCTCAGATGGAGCCAGCGCCTGAGGATTGATAATGCGTGGGATTTCTACCCTAGTGGCCTCTAGGCCTCAAATTGCCACCCTCTCCCTCCGCTGGAGGAGGGAAGGGGCCACCCTCCCAGGGGACAGTCCCTCCAGTCTATGGGCTGGCTGGCGAGCAGCAGGCAGGGTGGCCCTCTCGTTGGGTCCATGCTCCTGCCCCATCCGAGACCAGTGCCCCAGCCCTGAGCCTTCTCCAAAACCCTCATAGTAAAAAGCAACCACTGTTAGGAAAGAAAAATTATAAAAGAGGGAATAGAGAATGCATCCCCCCACCCAGGAAAAAAAGCAAAGGAAAGACCGGTAGATACTAATCATAATTCTAGATTTTGGTCATTGGCTAGTAAAGAAAAGAAAAATGGTTATTATTTTAAATGAACTAACCCCAAAATAAGGGCAGAAGGCTCCTAGAAACAGTCTGCTTCAACCCCAGCGATGTTATTGTTGGTCTTGCCTGTATTGTTTAGACTTGATTTCTTCCTCTTTTCCACTTACTTAAAAACCCAACTCTGGTTCCAAAGTAAGACAAATGCCAACATCGTGAGTCTCACTCACCCATCTCGACTTGGCGTCAAGCAGAATCTTGACCGAGTTGCAGAACAGTTGGTGAGGTGAAATGTTGGCTAACCTTTTCCAACCATGGACTTGAAATGTTACTGTTTTATCGCTCCACGAGTAGGGATTAAAAGCTTTATGCCAGAGAAGATGGAATAAACATGGGACTCAAGTTCATTTTTATTTATGTTATTATCAACAGACCAAGGAAATCTTTCTAACATTCCCCCCACACACACCTTTTTTCTTCTTTTTTTGACATACAGCCTCAACCATCCAGATGTAGGAGATGGGCCAAATACATTATCTGAAGTCATCTGGGTGCTGTAAGTCTACAGATGTGTCTAATTTGGAAGCTATTGATAGAAGTTTTCTGTTTAAAAAAACAAATCTCATCTTGAAACTCTTTAAGCCTGGAAAGAGAAACATTCAGTGGGGAAAGACATTTTTCTTGAACTAAGTTCAACTAAGTTTAATCATTTAAAGGAAAACATGTTTTACTTCTGCCCAAGTAGAGTCTAGTCATGTGACTCAGTTTAACTATATTCAGAGCTCCCTGTGTTCACCTCCCAGGGCAATTGATGTTTCTGACCGCTCTAGATCCCAATCTTTTTCCCCAGACTTGTCTAGCTTGCTTTGCTCCAATGACAGTAAAGCCAAAGACTGTTCTTGCCACTCTGAGAATCCGTTTAAGAATCCAGCTTTGGAGACCTGGCTTCCAACAAATATGCTAAAAACCCAGATTGATTTTATTAGTAGTTTCCCATAGTAAGCAAACAACCTAAGTTTTCCTACATGACTAATGCCTCCTAAGATCATCTCTAGAAATAAACAAGACTCTCTCTGTCCCAAGGGGTTAACAAAATCCCAGGAATATTGGGACATAGGAAATGAGGCCTAATCCCTCTTACGGAGGCATCTTGGCAACCTTACCTCTCCAGCGAAAGGACTTCTTTATGCAGTGACCCTGGTGGTAGCTGTGAGGGGGATGGAGGATGAGATCCAGCTGGGGAGCCGTCTGCTTAACTCCTGGAAAGTAATAACTTCCTTGCAGTGAGCAAATTAAACTTTGGGAGAGAATTGTAGTTGTTGATACTTTCAGCAGGACATGTGTCCTGAGTGATGTTTTCCTTGGCAACAGGACTAGCCTGACATCTGGAGATGAAGCAGGTACTCTACTTACCACAACCCAAGGACCACCCCCCCTTTTTTTCCACCCCCCTTTTTAAGCCCTACTCGAGTGCCCTACTTCAGGGACTCTACAGATCTACTATCTCTGCTCAGGACCTCTATAATCATCCACCATTCCTGACATCGCCAGGGATTGTGTGAGGCGAGATACACTGTGCAGGTTCTGGTTATTATGAATATACAGAAAGATCATATTTATATTCAGGTGAAAAATGAAACAGCATTTGAAACACAGGCAAGCCATGTTTCTATTTTTAATGCTGAATCAGTAACTTGAGAGAGCCACGATGCTATCAATTATTGCTGATACCTTTGGATGGCAGCGATGTCATAGAATTACTATTGTCTTCTTGCAGAGTGTCCACGCTTTTGCATTTGGTTTCATGGCTTCACCGCTGAGCGGGTGGAGAGAAGTGTAAGGAAGAGTTGATGCTATTCATTAAGGATAACCAATGAATTACAAAACTCTTTTGCAGTATTTAGTTGGAAATAAGAAATCTTTAAATCCTCAGAGTTGGCACATTTTCATCATGAGAAGAGGGTGTCCAGATGAAACAGGAAGAGAAATTGCAGCCCGTGATGTCAGAGGCTGAAGAGGAGATAGGAGTCAGTCTTCCAACAGTGAGGCTCGGGGACTTGGGCAGCACGTATGAATGAAAGTGGGAGCAAGAAGTAGGGGTACAAACCAGAAGATTGATGGAAGGTCTTCATACTGACAGTGCATCATCCTTTACCTCACCCAGCTCACGGGTAAGGAAAAAGGATGGGGTCACTGGTGCAGAGCTCTGCTGCTGTGCAAAAAAGACACTTCCTGGTGAGGTTTTACCTGGAGTGGGGAGCTCTGGTTGTGGGGTGTTCACAAGGGGCAGGAAGCAGGCCATCTGGAGTTGGGCTATGCTAGGTTCAGGTGCCCACACCGGGCCCAGTGAGCTATGGTGCCGTAGCCTGTGTGGCTGGGGCTGTGGACAGGGCGAGCAGCACGACTGTCCAGTACAGCATCCGTGCTTGCTGGTCTCAGGGGACCTGTTCCCTTCTCCCTTGTAGGTCCATTGCACAGACAGCCAGAGCCTGACTCACTGTCCCACACACACAACTTGGAGTTGGAGACCTAGAGGCTGCTCAAAGCTTACTTAGACTCTAGGCTTTGTGAGAGTTCTGTTTCATCCTGTGAAAGTTGTGTAGCAGGAGGGGAGAAGGGAGGAGGGAGAGGGCAGTGGCAGGAGGGGGCAATGAAGCCAGGGCGAACATGGCCTTAACACGTTTTGATTATGGAAGTTAACCTTTGCGATACCACTGGCCAAAGAGCATGCATCATGGCTCCTGAGGGGCTCAGTGGTTGAGCGTCTGCCTTGGGCTCAGGTTGTGATCCCGGGGTCTTGGGATCAAGTCCCACATTGGGCTCCCAGTAGGGAGCCTGTTTCTCTCGGTCTGCATTTCTACCTCTCTCGCTCTCTCTGTCTCTCTCTCTCTGTCTCTCATGAATAAATAAACAAAATATTAAAAAAAAAAAAGACCATGCATCAAACACGAAACATCCAACTTTAAGCCCGAACAACCCCACCGTGAAGGGCAACTGCAACGTGAGACCACCCTGTTCTGGTAGCTTTTGCACAGAACCAGTGCATGGTCCCAGAGAGCTGGGGAGATGCTTACTACATTCCAACTTCTTCTGGAAGACCTGAGAATTCCCCAGTGAATTGATCAGCTAAAGGAACAGAGGACTCCTATTAAAGGTCAGGTTAAACATTAAGTTTGTTGGCCCTTTCGTTCATAGTGTTTTAATTTGTTTAGCAGCCTTGAGTCTCAGCCTGCTCATTCGGATGGATGCCTGGGAATTGTTTGTACAGGTCCTCCTGCCGGGAAGGACCACCTGGCCTGTGGAATGCAATCAACCACCACCCAGGGAGGACACCTGGCACTTTCTGGTCCCTTTAGAGACGTTGGCTCCTTAAAGGAGCCCTTCAGCAACCTCATAAGGTAGATACCATTTTATGGATGGCAAAGCTGAGGCTCAGAGGAGCAGCAGAAGCCAGTAAGTAGCAAAGGTGGGACTCAAACCCAAGCCTGTCTGGTCCTCATGGTCTTTTCATTATGCTAGCTATACCCAAATATTGCACAACTGAGCTCTAAGGAGCTACCAACCTAGTACCCAGGGCTACCCATGTAGGTAAGGTGACTGACCATTTCTCTTTGTTCAGGACTGAGGGTATTCTTGGGTTGTGGGACTTTCACCCAATGAGTCCGTTGCCCCACATGTAGGGTTCTACAGGTGATTTACTGAACAAAAGTGCCTGGCCAAGGAGCAAGTAGAGGCTACAATTCAGCCATGCTCTCCCCTCTGCATCGGCCCGCATCCCCACATTGGGCTCCCTGCATGTAGCCTGCTTCTCCCTCTGCCTCTCTCTGTGTGTCTCTCATGAATAAATAAATAAAATCTTAAAAAATATATAAATAAATATAAATATTTGCTGCCAAAAGCCTGTTCTGCTGGGGGTTGCTTCTTGCCGTGGCATAACCTAGCCCCACAGCACCCCATGGTGAAAAAACGGACATTGACTCTGTGAGCTGTGCATAGGCCTCTGGAGAGGAGTAGAGTAGGATTGGTAGTTTCCGAAGACCACCCTAGTCTATCTCATTGAGATTGTTAAGCATAAATAGGTTTTGTAAGAGGGTTTGTCTTAAATACATTCTTCGAAACGAAGTTCTTTAAACTTTGACCATAATCTTCTTCTGATAAAAGTTACTTTAATAGTACTTGTGATGGTCAATTTTAGGCGTCAACTTCACTGAGCTAGGGGACACACAGATAGCTGGTAGAACAGTATTTCTGGGAGCGTCTGGGAGAGTGTTTCCAGAAGACATTAGCATTGGGACCCCCATGTCCTCCCGCCCTTGGACATTGGTGCTCCTCGTTCTGAGGCCTTCGGGCACAGAGTGAGTTATGCAACCAGCTTTCTGGGGGCTCCAGGTTGCAGATGGAAGATTGTGGGACTTCTGAGCCCCTATGACCGTGTGAGCCAGTCCCCATAGTAAGCCTCCTCTTACATATACCGCATTCTGCATATCCTACTGGTTCTGCTCTCTATAGAACCCTGGCTAATACACCAAGCCTCGTAAAATCCCTGAGAAATAAAGAAAGCAAATTTTATTTCCCTACATTGATCAAAAGTTAGCACTTTCTGGTTGGGGCAGCATGGGGCTTTCTCTGCATAGTTCGGTGTTGTCCCAACACTGCCATAGATCAGCACGGCCAGCAGCCTCCCTTCTGGGCTCAGCAGACCTCGGATCTTGAAGACAGTGGGGCAGATGGTAAGGAAAGGGTCCGTGAGAGCAGGAGCGGGGCTCTACCCAGGACAAGAGGCCAGCCATCCTTCTGGATCAGTAACCACCATTCAGACTTGAGAGGTTTAGTTGTTTTCACTTACTGGATTCTCTGTCTTAAAACTGCACCTGGGTGGCTCAGGGGTTGAGCATCTGCCTTTGGCTCAGGTTATGATCCCGGAATCCTGGGATCAAGTCTTCCATCGGGCTCCCCACAGGGAACCTGCTTCTCCCTCTGCCTCTCTCTGTGTCTCTCATGAATAAATAAATAAAATCTTAAAAAAACAACTGCACCCCATAATAACCTTACACCTTGGTCGACATGGCTTCTGCTCATCTGTGCTTGATGTGTTTAAGAGAAGAGACAGGTAGACCTGATGATGGGCTATTTTGTTCAGGGATCGGCAACCTACAGCCAGCAAGCCCAAAACAGCGTCCACCTGTTTTTGTAAATAAAATTTTATTGGACACAGCCATGCCCTCATTTTTTCATGTGCAGCCCTCCTCTGGTTTTACATCATTCTGAAGGTTGAGTAGTTGCCTCAGAGGCCCTTTGTCCTGCAAAGCCTAAAATATTTACCATCTGGCCCTTCCCAGAAATTGTGACAATTCCCAGGTTAGTTGAAAGGCCTCTGAGTTTCACCCAGTCGTTCCAGATGATATAGCTTATTCCTGCGAGCAAAGGAAGTTAATATTAACCACCTAAGATTTTTAGTGACTTATTTCTGCCTTTGTACCTTACAGCACATTCTCACCCAAGGCCTTGGGTGAGCTTGTTGAACTATGAAATACAAAGTAAAAGATTCTTGTAGACAAATCACCCTTCTCAACTATTTAAAAAAAAGAGGTTATTTATTTACTTGACAGAGAGTGAGAGAGCACAAGCGGGGGAGTGAGAGAGGGAGAGGGAGAAGCAGACTCCCCGCTGAGCAGGGAGCCCAACCTGGGGCTTGATCCCGGGACCTGGGATCATGACCTGAACCAAAGGCAGACACTCAACCTACTGAGCCACTCAGGCACCCCAGCCTTCTCAATTTTTAAATTCCTTCTTTTGTATGAGCCAGAAACTAGATCTGCAAGCCATCCTTATATTTTTACTTCTACGGTTTTTTTCTTACAGGTGAAATGTTGAAAGCAATTCCATTCCCCTCATTTTTTTCTCTTATTCACACACAAAGGGGAAAATCTATTTCCAGTTTTTGTAAGCATCAACACTAGGGATGTATTAAGAGTTATTTGAATCCATTTCAAGTTATTTGAATACATATCCAATTACGCTTTGATTCCTTAAACTAAAAGCAAACTTATACCAAAATGAAACCATCAGAAAAGAAACTCAATCTGTTTGAATGAGTATATACCCCACATATATTCGAGTAATTCTACATAAAATGATAAATCTGGGGGATAAACAAACAAATGATCCATAATCTCAACCCTCAGGGAATTGGGAGACCAGTGGGAGAGACAATAGTGTTAAAAAATTAAAATAAAGGGAGACCTGGGAAATAACAAATACAAAATATAGAGGAAGGAGGATTAACATGAGTTAATAACGCTAAGAGTGGTCGAGAAGGCATCACAAGGAAAACACCAAAGCTGGGTTTTAAAAGAGGAGCAGAAGTTGCATCTTGGAAAGCAGAGTTCTGAAGGCATGGGATATTGGGAAGCTTGGTGTGAGGGCAGAGAGATGAGAGCTGGCACCTCCTTCCAAATGCCCTCAGAGAGCCCAGGACACTTGCCCACAGTCACACAGCTCATCAGTGCCAGAGCCTTGGGCGGTCCCACTGCAGAGCCCATGCTCCCCTAACACCCACGTGTCCTGGCCCCTGGCTGTGCCCTCCACCACCAGTGAGCCACCCCAACTAGCAGACCAGCCGACAGTAGCACAACTGGCTTTGGTGGCACTTATGTGGCACGTGCCCCTGTCCTCTGAGGAGCCTCTCTTGCAGACTGAGGCCGTACCAGCATCTTCCACCCCTTAGAAAGATCCCAGTCCATCTTCAGTGTGCATCACCCGGCCCTCACGTGCCCAGCTCTGGTGGCCGACTGCAGAAGAGAGTTATCTGAATGTGTCTGGAGCCTTGACCGTCCTGGCGACATGCATCTCTGCGTCTCTTCACTGTCCAGATAAGATCAGAGCACCAGCTATTCTCAAAGCAAACTTTGGTTGCTGTGGTAACTGGGCCATCAGATGCTTCCTGACTTAAATAGTGCCAGCAACTGCGCCCTGGTCTTATCTCTACAACCCAGCGCTGGGGTGAGTCAGCCTCTGGTTGCAGAACTCTGGGTGGGGGTGCCCCGCGGGGGTGAGGTGGGGCGGGGTAGGGGAGTCTCTCCCTACTAGCTGCGTGTTCTCCAGCCTCAGGAACACTTTGATCTTGGTGGAGTCCAGCAGAGCTTTTCTTTAGCCATCTGTGTTTGTTGGGGAATCTGGCATCACAAGGGGGCTTTTTGCTGCCTTCTAGACCCAGCTCTGATTTTGATTTGTTGTTGTTTGGTGTTTTTTTTTTTTTTTTTTTTAAAGCAATCTCTATACCCAACATGCGCCCCGAACTCACAACTCCAAGATCAAGAGCCATACACCCCCTCCACCAACTGAGCCAGCCAGGTGCCCCCCAAGCTGTGTTGATCAGATGTGGCCAGGGTGTCCAAGGATTGGCAGTCCCCAAGGCCAAGAGCTGCAGCGAGCCGGGGACCAGGGCGGTGGGCCAGGCCAGGGAAAGAGTCCTGTGTTGGCTGCTCCCCTCGTGGTGCTGGCTGCCTGGGCCCGTGGCCGGAGCTCCAGGTGCCACTCGCCCCAGACCGGTGCCCAGACCTGGTGCCCAACAGGAAAGAAGAGAGGTGCCAGGCGGTTAACAAGAAGACGGAGAAACTGTCTCAGGTTAGACAGTGAGGAGAGGTGGCAGGGATCCTGTGTCACAAAAAATGACGGTAAGGGAATATTCAGGGCATGGAATCAAGTCTGCAGGACCGTTGATAGTATCGTCCACAGTCAGGGTCTTGGTTTCGCAATCCTACAGTGGTCATGCCACACGTTGACGCTAAGGGAAGCCGGGTGCCCCATGCAAACACTGTACTATCTAGGCAAGCCTTCCATAGGTCTAAAATTATTTCAAAATAAAATGTTTAAACACCGTGTGTTTTTCTTCGTTAGCATAAAAGGAGATACTTCCTTTCCGATCCTGGGACCTCATAAACTAATTTCGCCAGACTGCCTTGATTCTTTGTCTCCCATAGGGTGACACAAACATGTCACTCAGGCCAGGAAGCTGCGGGGAAACAGAGCGAAGAGCAGCTGGCCTCTTCTTAACACTACAGCCTTTACCTAGATTCTTTACTGTTCGGGTTACTCAGGCCAAAAACCTTTGGGTCATCCCTGACTCCTCCTCTCTGTCACAACACACCTTCAAACATCAGCAGTTCCCTTGGTTCGGCCTTCCAGTTACAGATCCAGAATCTGGTCATTTCTGACCACCTTCATGACCCCCTCTCATTCCTCTGCCAGCCTCCCTGCTGTCCTTGCCCATCCCCAATCATGCCAGACACATGCCCACCCCAGGGCCTTTGCACTGACTATATCTGTCACTCATTCAGAAAGCTGCACTACTCACATCCATTCACATGGACGGATCCCTCTTTCTTCCATTTCATCATTGTAGGGAGGCCTATTTTAAATCAACCCTCCACCCTACATTTCAGACCCTCTTTATTTTGCTCTATTTTCTCTCCATAGCTCTTTCTCCTTCTAATATACAATTTAATATACTTATTAGTTTATTGTTGGCTTCTGTTTTCCTCCTGCTAGAATGTAAACTCCTGGGGGCAGGAATTTTTTCTGTATTATTCCCTACCATTTGCTCCCAGCACCTAGAATAGTACCTGGACGTCAGTGACCACTTGTTGAGTCAATGATTAGTGGGCCAGAAGGATATAGGATGGCCTTTTCCTCTCCAGAGACAAAGAGGAGCACAGAACTATTCTTTCATAGGTTTTTGTTCTCCTAGAGCAGAAATATGTCTGGCTACATGCATGCTGCCCAGCCAATGTCAAAACAGAAATGGGGTCTGTTCTCAAATGCTAGCTTTATGGGGCAGTAATGCTTGCAAACGAAGACTCTCAGGTATGAGTTTGGTCTCCACCATCTGTGTAGCTCCAGATAGATTAGTTAATCTCACTGCACTTCAGATTCCTCATCCATCACATGGGGATTCATAATTCCTGCATGGTCGTGTTGTTGTGAGAAGTGAATGCAATTAAGGGTGGTCATGCATCTCAAGCCATTGGCACACAATAATGTCTAGCACATAAGAAGCACTCGAAAGAATGTGAGCTAAAAATGCATTTGTAAAAGGTGACTGTTGACAATTCGAAATGCATTTTTCCCCAGAAAATTAATGAAAAAAATTAATTATTCCCTAGAGCTCCTGAGAAAATTTGGTAACAGAACTGAGAACATATAACCGGCTCCAACCTGGTACCAGTTCAGTGGACATTTCTGGAGGACCAGCCACATGCCGGCCACTGTCCCCGTGACAGGTAGGACTGACTTCTCAGGGACCTTCTGGCTCTGGAACCATCAGGTGGGGTAGAAATCAGTTGTCAGCAGCTCAAAGGACACTTAAATGCCATCTCTCCTAATAGGCAAGCTGAGGCCTGGAGAGGATATAAATAACTTGCCAAGAGTCACACAGCTGCTCCTGTCCAAAATCCCGCTCCGTTTGAGTTCAGCAGGACTGTATCGATCACCAATGGTTGGAATAAAAATGTCTCCTTTGCAATAAAAATGTGTCCCAGCGTCTCCTATATAACAAACACTGTGTCATTGCTCTCAGGCGAACGTGAAGCCTGAGCTCCCTCCTGCAGCGTCTCCTTTATGTCATTTTTTTAAGATAATCATTTTTATTTTTTTTACATTTTTAAAATTTAAATTCAATTTGCCAACATATAGAGTATAACACCCAGTGCTCATCCCATCAAGTGCCCTCCTCAGTGCCAGGCACCCAGTTACCACCCCCACACCCACCTCCCCTTCCACGACCCTTGTTTGTTTTACATGGTCTTGCCTCCCAGCTCCCAGGCAGGCTTGCCTCCCAGCTCCTGGGCAGCCCCAGAGGTCTCCAGGGGTTTTGTGGCCAGCCTAGACGCCCAGAGCCGGTGACCGACGCGGCGCCGAGCGCGCCCCCTGCCGACCGTCCGCGGTGCCCCTCTTCCCGGACTGTCTTGGGTCTTCAATCCGCTGATGTGGCCTCCGGGGAGGAGATGAGGAGGCACCATTTCCCAGAACCTTTGTCAAGGAGTATGTCTTAGGGATAAGTTTTCAGAGGAGGAAACAGAGCCCCATGGCTTTGGGGGAGGGGGGGGTCTCTGTGCAGCCTGCTGGGACAGCCGCTGTCCTTGGTGCTTCTGAAAATCAGTCCTGGCCACGTCCAAGAACCAAGCTGGACAGAGCCCAGTGCAGGGGGACAGGAGGACAAGAGACGGTTTCCTAGACATGATGCCTGAGCTGGGTGCTCCAGAAAGGGTAGGAGTGTGTGTGTGTGTGTGTGTGTGTGTACATGTCTTCAAGGGAATATTGTCTAAATTCCAGACATGTCTTTTGTTGTTAGGGCCTAAAGTAATTGCCAGTCTCTATGAGGAAGTAAGTAAAAAGTTCAGATTTTAAAGAACTAAATATCGGGAGGATTTTTTTTTTTTTAATTAAGTAACAGTAAGTAATGTTTAGACCTTTTCTGCACCGTTTCTTTAGCTCTCCTTGAATTGTTAACACAGAACTGGAGGGTCTCACACACACACACCCTCTGGTCTTAGAAGGGGCAGGAGGGCAGGAAAGGGGGGCTGCATGTAAGAAGATGCTTGGGAATTAACAGGGGGTGAGTGCATGAGCACGGCCAAATGATGGTACCAGAGATGGGGTGGAGGTAGAGGGTGACCAGCCACACTGACAGCACCGCTGGGTGCTGGGGGTTGGGACAGGCAGGGTGGGACAGCTACTCTGGGCTTTTCAGGCCCCTAAATCAATAAACACCCTTTTTGCTCCAAGTGTCTTATCACTTGGAACCAGTAGAGTTCTATGTCCCCTTCTCATTTCACTCTGCTCGGCTCTGCACTGAGTCCACTTTCCATTCTGTGCTTCTGAATCTCAGACTTAATTCTCCTAAGCTCCAAACGCAGCATGACATCAGAGCTTCTCTTTCCACCCATGGCCAGCAAATGGCCTGAAATTGGGCTTCTTTGGCCCAGGGCTTGAGTTGGTTGCCCATGCCTAATGGGTTGAGAGCCAAGAAATTGCCAGGGTCATGTCTTCCCCCCTATACCTTTGGAGACCAGAAAGACAAGTGGGGAGCTGACCCATGGGCTTTGAGGGCCTTGCAAGGACTTGGATGTCTACTTGCCCAAGATGAGACCAGTGAAGTCAGAGTGATCGGGCCCATGCTGGGTGTGCAATGCAGGCATCTTGGCCCTCTACTTCCTGGAACACTTTCTTGACACTTTGGGTTATGTTAACCCACCCAAAGTGTGATTCTGCAGGTTTTGAACCTGCCCATCTAGCAGTACCAGTCTCTAACCTCTGTAATCTCCCCACACTGCTGTCCTCAGCCATGGGCCAAGCCCAGATAAGCTTCCCTGGGCCTGCCCATCAGGCACCAGCAGAGAAAGAATAGTGACACCTCTCCTGGGTCTCATCAGGCAATGCAGTGGGGCTTTTGGATGGAGAGGGGGAAGACCTGGAACACCCTAGAACAAAACTCCTAATCCTCATAATAGCTACCATTTACTGAGGATTACCAAATGCCAGGTACTGCACTAGATGCCATAAATTCTTTCACTGAAGCCTCTCGCAACCTACTGAAATATCAATGTCCCCGTTTTATAGATGAGGGAGGTAAGGCTCGATGAAGAGGTAGCTTGCTCGGTTACACAGCCAGGATGTGGCAGGAGACTAGGTCTGTGTGACTCAAAGCCCAGGTGCTGAAGTTACGGCTCCTGTATTTTCACATCCCACCTCAAATGGATCGCTGGTCTCTTGTCAAACAATGTCAACCTTTTCACCATATAGGGTTATGTGATGGGCAACAGATAACAGAATCAATTTTGTTCCAAATTCTATACTGTCAACCTATTAAAATAATCCTATAGGGGCACCTGAGAGGATCAGCCAGTTAAACATCTGCCTTTGGTTCAGGTCATGATCCTGGTCCTGGGATAAGTCCCATGTTGGGTTCCCTGCTCAATGAGGAGCCTGCTTCTCTCCCTCCCACTGCCTGCCACTCCCTCTGCTTGTGTTCTCTCTCTCTTTCTCTGTCAAATAAATAAATAAAATCTTTAAAAAAATGCTCCTATAAAAGTTAATGCTGGAAATGTAAACCCAAACCACAATGGTTATTGTTTTAAAAAACCATAAAATCACAAGTGTTGGTGAGGATGTGGAGAAAAGGGAACCCTTATACACTCTTGGTGGGATGTAAGGTGATGTAGTCGCTATGGAAAACACCATGGCAGTCCCTCAAAAAATTTAAAATTACATTATTCTTTGTATTTTTTTAATTTTTAAAAAATGTGGAAGAAAGGAAAAAGTACATGCCTGCTTTTCTGACCAGAATGCAATAAAAAGAGAGTGGAAATGAAAAGATGTTTAAAATTGAAATTGAGTTGTATGGATAATTAACATTTTTTACTTTCTGAGCCACTCTGATCAGGGTGGAAATCAAAATAAAAAATTCAGACTACTTAGGAAAAGAATGTAAAAATGAGACCAAACCCACTAAAACCTGTGGAATTTAGCCAAAATATATTCAAAAGAACATATAAGGGCATTAATGATTTCATACAAAACAAAAAGTTGTTAAACACAACGTGGGATCCCGGATTGGATGCTAGAACAGAGACAACGAGAAATCTGGTAGAATCAGAATAAAATCTGTGGTTAATAATTTTGCATCATTGTTAGTTTTTTTTTCACTTTTAACAAATGTTAGATGTCATTATTCGGGGAGGCTAAATGAAGGGTACATGGGAACTTTCTATAACATCTTTGCAATTTTTCTGTAAATCTAAAATTATTTCAAAAGAAAAAGTTCAAAAAAAAAAAAAAAGAAAAAGTTCAAAGCAGCTTGTAGCTACATGGGTGTCAAGAGGAAAGGCACAGAGCATCCAATTGGTGGCAAGGCTCCTGGCTAAGCAGTGTGGACCTGAACCCTGCACTGGGGCTGGCTTTGGCCTCTTGATGCCAGTCCTCTGGTCATGATAGCAGCTCCCTTGAGGTGGGCAGTTCTACAGCATCTGGGAATTGCTCCTGAAAGCTCCATCCAGAGCCCACCCCTCTAGCACTTTCTATAATTTTGTGAGCATTAACTCCCCCTAGTCAACCCTTTTATGCTTAAATTGGCTATAGAAGTTTCTGCTATTCTCAAATGACCCTTAACTGAAATGCAGATAGAAATACTGAATATGTATACTCTGTAGAAGGAAGTGAAAAAGTTTATCAAAAATTTACTTCCTTCTGCACAGAAAAAGGTGCCAATCCTTGATAGTTTTTACAGGCAAATTCTATCAAATTTACAAGAGAGAGATCATTTAAACTATATTAGAGCAAAGAAAAATGTGTAAAGATTCTGAATTTTATTCTAATGAAACTACTTGTATTCCAAACTACATGAGGCTAAAGAACATAATTTAAATATTAGCATTTCTTTTTTGTGACTGATGCAAAATCTCAATAATCCTATCGGTTCCAGGAGAGTAGTAAAAGAATAGAAGACCATGACAGACAAAGACTAACTTTGTGGTTAATAGCACAGATTCAAGAACAAGACTGTAAGGCTCAAATCTAGTTTCACCTGTTTGATTTTGGGTAAGATACCTAACTCCTCTGTCTCATTTTTTAAATATGTACACTACTATACACCTATCTCATGCAGTTGTCAGGAGTTAAAAGAAGTAAATACAAAAAGTGCTTAGGACAACCCCAGTATATAGTAAATTCTGCATATTAGTTGGCTGTTATTATTAACATCATTCCAGGATGCAATGTAGCAAATTACATTTAAACAGACTTAAGGAGAAGAATCACACAGTTTTCTTGGTAGATGCCAAAAGAGTTTTTGATTAAATTCAACACTTCTCATAAAAGCTCTCTGTGATCTAGGAGTACTGTGACACTTATTGAATGTAATAAAGAATATGTATCAAACATTGACAACAGATGCTTCTGGATAAAGAAGATGAAGTGAAGCCAGATCATAGATTGTCTTTCTTGTTATTCATTCATTCAATGAATATTTATCAAGAACATACTGGGGGGCAGCCCATGTGGCTCAGCGGCTTAGCGCTGCCTTCAGCCCAGGGTGTGATCCTGGAGACCGGGGATCGAGTCCCACGTCAGGCTCCCTGAATGGAGACTGCTTCTCCCTCTGCCTGTGTCTCTGCCTCTCTCTTTCTCTGTGTCTCTCATGAATAAATAAATAAAATCTTAAAAAAAAAAAAAAAAAGGGATCCCTGGGTGGCGCAGTGGTTTAGCGCCTGCCTTTGGCCCAGGGCGTGATCCTGGAGACCCGGGATCGAGTCCCACGTTGGGCTCCCGGTTCATGGAGCCTGCTTCTCCCTCTACCTGTGTCTCTACCTCTCTCTCTCTCTCTCTCTCTCTCTCTGTGTGACTATCATAAATAAATAAAAATTAAAAAAAAAAAAAAAGAACATACTGCATACTGGGATCCCAAGCAGGAAATGCAGAAGAAAAACAGTTTTTTTGGGTCCTACTCTCATAAGGTTATTTTCTAAACAAGAAAAAATTCAAGTGATTAACAAGTGCTATGCATAACATTACAATCGGGGGGGGGGGGGGGGTGTGCCAGAGTGACCAAGCCAGTGACAGTATGCTGAGACCAGAATGAGATGAGTGGGCTGTGAAAGAGACCAGGAGAAAGGGCATCTCAGACCCTGAGAACAGCTACCCTGAGGGCTCTGTGTGGGCTCAACTTGGAATGGCCACCAAACACAAAGAAGTAACAAGCACTAAGCTATAAAGCTAACAAGCACTACTGAGAATTAAATCCAAGGAGAAATGTGCAGAACCTACAAGAAAAATATGATAAGATTCACTGGTAGTTGTTAAACAAAACCTTACTGAAGAAGTATATCAGGTTCATGAATGGGTGGACACATTGCTTAAGATAATATTTTCCCCCAAACGATCTACACACTCAGTGTGATTATAATTTAAAAATTCTAGTTGTTGTTTCTAGTCTGTTTTAATTTGGAACTTGACAAATGGGTTGTTAAGATTCATCTGACAAGTAACTGTGTAAGAATAGTCCAGAAATACTTGAATAAAAGACTAATAGAGGCATCTGGCTGGCTCAGGCCACAGATCATGTGGCTCTAGATCTCAGGGTCTTGAATTCAAGCCCCATGTTGGGTGTGGAGCCTAAAAAAGAAGAAGAAGGAGGAGGAGGAAGAGGAGGAGGAGAATGAGAGAGTCACGCCCCAGCAGACATAAAAAGTAAATTACATAACTACAAAAATTAAAAGAATATGGTAATTGATCAATGACACATAATTGGGCATTCAGAAATCATACATATGGAAATTTAGTACTGTATTTTATAGGATAGAGATACATTTAACATTAGTATAGAAAAAGGGGCGGCCGGCTGGCTCAGTTGGTAGAGCATGCATCTCTTGGTCTCCAGGTGTTGAGTTCAAGCTCTACTTTGAGCTAAGTATAACTTACTTAAAAAACAAAACAAAACAAACATAAAATACCTATCAACTAAAATTAGTATAGAAAGGATAAGTAGATTACACAATATGGATATTGGAACAATAACCAATTGATTTTAAAAAGTAGAACTCAGGGCCACCTGGCTGGCTCATTTGGTGGAGCACAAGGCTCTGGATCTCAGGTGGTGTGTGCAAGCCCCACACTGGGTGTCAGGTTTACTTAAAAATAAAATATTAAAAAGAAAAGTAGAGCTCAGCTATTAAAAAGTAGAGTAGACCTCAACCTTATTCAGCAGACCAGAGAGTCAAGGGTACAAAGTAAGTCATCAATGTCTGCACGAGAATGTATTTTTGTGTGGTGTTTTAGCAGGACAGCAAAACCAGAAACCAGAAGAGGAAAAATTTAACAGCTTAACCGCATGAACACTTATGAACTTCTGAATGGTAAAAGACACCATAAGTGATATTAAAAGATAAATGAAAAAGCCACAGACCAGGAGGAAATGTTTGCAAACCACCTGCCTGACAAAGGACTTGTGTCCAAAATATAATAAAGAATTCTCTAAACTCAACAGTAAGCAAACAACCAAAAATGTCACCGGACATTGCCAAATGTCCCTGGGGGCTCAAAATCACGCCCAGCTGAGAACTACTGAAGTAGAAAATGAGTAAAAGACCCAAACAGACACTTCGATGGAGAGGATGTGTGAATTCAAAGTAAGTGCACTGGAAAAGTTCATTACCATGAACGAGGAAGGAAATCCCTAAAGCTCCATCGACACATCACTATTCACTTGCTAGAATGGTCACATAGAAACTACCGGCAATATCAAGTGCTTGTGAGGATGTGAAGTGACTGGAACTAGCGTTCATCACTAGTGAACAGGTAAATGGTACAACCACTCCACAAAACAGCTTGGCAGCTTCTTGTAAAGTTAAACAGACACTTAGTGTCTGAGCCAGCAATTATACCCCTGAATGTTTATCCTAAAGAAATGAAAGCTTATATTCACATAAAAATCTATACATGAGTATTCACAACAGCTTTATTTGTAATAGCCAATACCTGGGGGAAAAATCCAGATGTCCTCCACCAGGGGAGCGGTTATACACATGGTGGCACATCCGTACCATGGGATACCAACTCAGAAATGAAAAGGAACAGACTACTCATGCACTGAGCAACATGGATCCACCTCAAGCTCCTTATGCTGAGTGCAAAAAGCCCTGCACATTGCATGGTTCCATGTATATAATATTCTCTAAGTGACAAATTATGGTGATGGAGACAGACTGCTGATTGCCAGCAGTTGAAGAGGGGGGTGATCTGGACTATTAAGGAGTAACACAGGGACTTTCTTTGTGGTGATGGACAGTTCTGCATCCTGATTTGGTGATGGTTACTCAAATCTACACACGTGACCAATTTCCAAGAACCATCTACACACAAACACTCTCAGAAACGCATGTAGAAACTGCTGAAATCCAAATAATCTTCAAAATGTGGGAATCCCTGGGTGGCTAATCGGTTAAGTGCCTGCCTTCGGCCCAGGGCGTGATCCTAGAGACCCGGGATCAAGTCCCACATCAGGTTCCCTGCATGGAGCCTGCTTCTCCCTCTGCCTGTGTCTCTGCCTCTGTGTGTGTGTGTGTCTCTCATGAATAAATAAATAAAATCTTTTTAAAAAAATCTTCAAAATGTGCTTAATGGAGTTGCGCCAATGGCAATTTCCTGATTTTGACAATTCACTGCGGTTATGTAAGATTTTGAGGGAGTCAGCGTGAAGGGCATGCCAGGACTCTGTACTGCTTTTGCAACTTCTTAGGTGTCTTAAACTATTTCGAAATTAGAAAGTTATCCTTTTTAAAAAGACATACACAAAAAATTAGTAAAATATAACTGCTGTATATGTAATGGAAAAAGAGGTACCATCCAAAATAAATAGAGATCCTATAAATCAATAAGAAAATGGTGAATAACCCAATCAATGTAGTGACAGGTATCAGGTAATTCTGAGGAGAAACATAAATGGACATTAGGCAAATATCCATGTGTCCATATTCAATCTCATTAATAATCAATCAGGGGTGCCTGGGTAGCTCAGTGGGTTAAGCATTCTGCCTTCCACTCAGGTCATGATCCTGGGGCCCGGGGATCAAGTCCCATGTTGGGCTCCCTGCTCAGTGGGGAGTCTCCTTCTCCCTCTGCCCCTCACCCTGCTCTCTCTCTCTCTCTCTCTCTAATAAATAAATAAAATCTCGGGGGCGGGGGGGGGGGGGGAAGACAAAGGCGCCTGGGTGGCTCAGTGGTAAGTGTTTGCTTTGGCTCAGATCATGATCTCAGGGTCCTGGGATGAAGCCTCTCATTGCCGCTCTCTGCTCAGTGGGGAGCCTGCTTCTCCCTCTCCCTCTGCCTGCCACTCCCCCTGCTTGTGCCTACCCGTGCGCTCTGTCAGGTAAATAAATAAAACCTTTAAAAAAGAAAAGAAAAGAAAAGAAAAGAAAAGAAAAGAAAAGAAAAGAAAAGAAAAGAAAAGAAAAGAAAAAAAAAGACAATAAGCAAATATTAGTTTCCATCTATACAAGACTGGCCAGGCTATAGACAAGGGGCATCCCACTTACTGTTGGTAGGCATAAACTGGCCAACATTCTTTTTTTTTTTTTTTTTAAGATTGTATTTATTTATTCATGAGAGACACAGAAAGGCAGGAACATAGGCAGAGGGAGAAGCAGGCTCCCCTGGGAAGCCTGATATGGACTCGATCCCAGGACCCCCAGGATCACGACCTGAGCAGAAGGCAGATGCTCAACCATAGAGCCACCCACGTGCCCACTGGCCAACATTCTAGCAAGCAGCTTGATGGCACCAACTCAAATGCTAAATGTTTACAGCATTTGACCAAATAATTCTACACCCAAGAAATACAAAGACCTACACTGCAGCACTGTTTTTAATAGTGGAAAATTAGAGATGACTGACATGTTCGTTACAGGCAGTTGGTTAGACAAAATAGAATAAACGCCATGGATATTTATTTGGGGCTTTTGATGTTCCAGGCACTTTCTTAAGTGCTTTACATGTGTCGACTCAATTAATCCTCATAATAATCCTATGAAATAGGTTCTAGGTCCTGTTAGGCTCATTTCACAACTGGGGAAACATATTCATTATCAAGTGGGAAAGCTGGGATTCGCATCCAGGCAGCCTGGGTCCAGAAACTGTACCCTTAGCCAAATACCACATTTCCAAGTGCCAATGTGGACGGATGTGCAGGTGTTATTAGAGTGAGAAAATCAGTATGTATAACAGGATCCCAGACAACAGTGTGTTTATATAAAGAAACTTCTGACTTTATCTTTGGGGCTAGCTATTATGGGAAACATTTACTCTTTTGTTTATACATTTTTATACTATTTGAATTCTTACAATACAAAATGTATCACTTTTATGATTGGAGAGATTATAAGGATATTTAAAGGTAACAGACCCCAAACATATAAGAGAGAGAGGAGCAAGGAGAGAGAGGAGGAGAGAGAGGAGAGAGAGGAGAGGAGAGAGAGGAGAGAGGGAGAGAGGGAGAGAGAGACACCTGATAGGAATTTAACAGCTGCGGGCACTTGCTCCACTCCCCATCCCCATTGCTATGGGAGTGTCTCCCTCTGGCTGAGGTCCTGCCCCAGAAGGTAAAGGTAGAAGAATGTCCTGGAGCTATAGTAGGTACTGACTCCTGGTAGGTGGTGGGCCACCCTCTCCAGGCCTCTTCAGGGCTGGCTTCTCCCTGAGCAGCTGACACCGCCCCAGGGAACAGGAGATCACAGGCCAAAGTAAAACTACTTCAAAAGAAAAACAACAAACTGGATTCCAAATACCATCAAAAACTGGAGATTAGAAGGGACACACCAAGAATTTAGAATAAACATAACATAAAGAGACTCTTAACTCTGGGAAACAAACTGAGGGTCGCTGGAGGGGAGGGTTTGGGGGGGACAGGGTAATTGGGTGACTGGCATTAAGGAGGACATGTGACGTGATGAGCACTGGGTGTTATATAAGATGATGAATCACTGACTTGTGCTCTGAAACTAATAATACACGATATGTTAATTAATTGAATTTAAGTAAATTTTTAAAAATTCTAAAAAAAAAAAAGAAACTTAATCTCATAAGAACTTCTTTTATCTTAAAGCCTTTTGAGATAAATCCAGTTGTCATTTCTTTTTTTCTTTTTTGGGTAAGGAATTATTTATTAATTTATTATTTAATTATTATTATTATGTTTTAAATATGAGCTTAGATTTTACATATGACTTTACAAAGTAACTATGTAAATCTATTAGTGCTGTTAAAATTGGTGCTTTCTATTTAAAAAAATAAAAGTATTTCCCTTTCCAAATAAATAAATAAAGTCTGTGGATGTGAGGTTCTAAAAGTCATGCCAGTCAAGCTTTAAAAATGCTAGTATTTGCAACGTGGTGGGAATTACATCCCCTGCAATTATTTATTTATTTATTTATTTATTTATTTATTTATTTATTTATTCATGAGAGAGAGAGAGAGAGAGAGGCAGAGATACAGGCAGAGGGAGAAGCAAGGCTCCATGCAGGGAACCCGACATGGGACTTGATCCCGGGTCTCCAGGGTCACACCCTGGGCTGAAGGTGGTGCCAAACCGCTGAGCCACCAGGGCTGACCCCCTGCAACTATTTAAATGTAGGATGAAAAAATTCAAATGTCAATTCAGTGTATGCAAAGAGGCACATCACTTTTCTATACCGTTTTAGGGGTTACTGAAGTAAAAAGCAGACACCGACCCCAGCCCTGCGTTGTGCTGGCTGCCTGATTCTGGCCTCTTGAAGGCCCAAGCTCTGAGTGTGCACATCCTGGGTTTAGAGCTCTGCTAAGGCTGTGAGGCAAGAACTGTCTACACTCTGGCTAGAAAGCAATTTCTTGATTGGAATCCAAGCTTAAAAATGCATCTGCCCCTCTTTGGGAGAAACAAAAATAGGGTCACTTTGTGGCTAACACCCACATCCAAAAGCTTCACCCATTTGGGGGCATGGGCCAGGGAATGGGAGAGCTTCCTGCTTAACCATTTCCTGCCCAGGACTGAGTGAGCTGCGTGGAAACTAACTACAAAGTTTTAACCTAAAGAGACTGGAGCAAAGCAGGGAGCTGCTCCCTGGGCTTAAGAGGCTACCATGCACATGGCCCTGATTTATGTCTGAGTGAAGTAATAGTTCATTTTTTTGTGTTAAAGACCAAAATTTAGCTGAGCAAATTTCAAAGATCTAATCGGACTTTTTTTTTAGTTTTTAAAAAAGATTTTATTCATTTGATGGAGCTAGAGAGTGCACAAGCAGGGTTGGGAGAAGCAGAGGGAAAGGGAGAAGCAGAGTCCTTGCTGAGCAGGGAGCCCAATGAGGGGCTTGATCCCAGGATGCTGGGATCATGACCTGAGTCGAAGGCAGATGCTTAACCGCTTAACCGACTGGGCCACCCAGGTGCCCCAGCTTTATTTGTTTATTTTTAAATATTTAATTAGGGGCTCAGGTCATGATCCCGGGGTCCTGGGATGGAGTCCCATATGGGCTCCCTGTAGGGAGCCTGCTTCTCCCTCTGCCTATGGCTCTGCCTTTCTCTATGTGTCTCTCATGCATAAATAAATAAAATCTTGGAAAATTTTTTAATTAAATTATTTAGGGAAAGAGTGCGTGCATACAAGCGACAGTAAGAGGCAGAGGGAGAGGTTAGAGAGAGAATCTCAAGCAGACTGCTCATTAAGCATGGAGCTACTTGCGGGGCTTGATCCCACCACCCTGAGATCACAACCAGAGCTGAAATCAAGAGTCCCTCATTTAATCGACTGCGCCACTCCGGAGCCCCAGATTGGCCTTATTAATTGATTCATGAAATCAGGCGGCATCCCATCTAGCAAGCAGAGGGGAGTATCATGGAGCTGCAGAAAAGGAAGTGTTTTTAAAGGAAGGACTTGAGGAAAAGAAAATTAGTAGCAAAGAATCCTAAGTTTCAGGTGAGGTGTCCTCCTACTGGTAACTTACTGAAAGATTCTGTCTGTAACTTCTGTAACTTTCCAAGTGCTTACTAGTGTCAGGGTTCCAGGTGTCCTGATTAAAGGTTACATTCCGGTGTTGGGGGGGGGGGATGTTGCAACTGCAGTTAGGTATTAAATCTTGGTTTGCTGACCAGGGGATCTTAATAGGAGTGGATCCATTTGGGGGCCTGTGTTTTCCTTTGTAACAGCTCCCAATACCAAAACAGAGTGTGTTTGTTTATTTTTTATTTATTTGGGAGAGAGAACGAGAGAGAGAGAGAGAGAGAGAGAGAGAGAGAGAGAGATCATGAGCAGGAGGGAGGAGCAGAGAAAGAAGCAGACACCCCACTGAGCAGGGAGCCCGATACAGGACTTGATCCCAGGATGCTGGGATTATGACCTGAGCCCAAGGCAGACACTTAAGCGACTGAGCCACCCAGGTGTCCCCAAAACAGAGTTTAAAGAGCTAACATTGAATCTAAGAAGAGACGCTCTTTTTCTCAAATGCTAGTACCCTTAGAGCAATGAAAAAATTTCTCCTGCTCACTAAATAAGCGAGAGTCTGGGCTTTTGCCCCAAGCTGCTCTCCAGGGTTCTACATCTCTGCCGTGTTCTGGGCGGAGGCTATGTGTGCCGCAGTCTGGTGCAAGGCCATGTTTGACCCAGGGTGGCAAGGACAATGTGTTGGAAATTCTCAGGAGCCGCTAACTGGTGAAGTTGGGATTCTCCATCCAGGTTCACGACTTCTCTTCCACGATGCCTCGTCTTCCCTATTCATGTAATCCAACCAATGTCTGCTCACCGGGGCTGCCTCTTTCCTCCCCTCCACCGTGCCCTACCTGTCTGCTTAGGGGGCCGATCCAAACAGGGTGCACAGTGCCAGGGAGGAAAACGAGGCAGCTCTGCAGCACACTGTTGGCACACGGTGTGGAGAAAGCAGTCAAGGTGGCAGCCCAGGCCAGGCACACACTTGAGCATGGATGTTACCAAACCTGGGGGCGGGGGGTGTCCTCAGATCAGCCTCACGTGTCTGTCAGGGGGCCTGATGCTTCACGGGAGTAGGAATCAGGCCAGAGGGGGGATGTGTGGGGCTTTGTGGATGGAGACACGCAGGGCTGGCCCCTCTTGCTCATGACTCACTCCTTCATTTCCTTGGGGGAAGGCTGGCCCCCCATTGTGATGGCCAGAGGTGCAGCATGGACCTCTGGTTTGAGTGGGAGCCCCCACTTCTGCTTTGCTTGCCTGCCTAGAGACTACTGTGCTGGTGGGGGGGAGGAGACAGAAGAAAGATGGGACAGAGGGGCTGAAATAATGACCAGGGCTGTGGGTCACTGGGGACCTGCAAATGAAGTAGGAAAGACACATTGGAATAGCTTCAGTTTTGTCTTTCAGGAGACTAGGAGAGGTCAGCAAGGCTTGCTAAATGGGGAGGACTGGACTTTCATAAACACCTTTAAGGCGCTTTAAATATCCTGCTCCCTTTAATCCTCAGGAGAACCCCATGTAGTAGGAATTATCATGCCCATTTTATCAGTAAAGCAACCAACTCGGAAATATCAAGAGGTTTGTCCCAGGTCATCTAATAAATAAGAAGCGAGCCTGGAATTCAGACTTGATTCCAGGGCTGGTCCCCGTCATTCCATCACACTGACTGAGTCTGGAAGCAGCTGAACTTCTAGGAAGTTTGTCTTCAGGGCTTTGGAGGATTGATTTGCCTGGGCTTTGCTTCTCCTCCTTCTGAAGTTATCATTTAGCTCAAATGCATGAGAGGTGAGTATGGCCTCCTGGGTTCTTCTCTGAGGACTTCACCCTCCCTTCCCTCCCCTCCCAGCCCTCCCCCCCACCCCATGGGGATTTGTTCCTACTTGCAAACCCGTTTGCATAGGTTGCTCTAAGTCTACCAGTTCAGAATGACATTTACAGCTGCTGTCCCCTCTCCGCCCAAACATACATGTATGTGACCACAGTACCTAGAAAGAACTCACTATTGTGGCCCCTTATCCAGGGAAGGAGGCGATTAAGAAAAAATTATCAGTAATAAGCCAACAGGAAGCTGATCTTGATTGTGAGGAAATAAACTTATCCTGGGCCTACAACATTGTGCCCTTCCATCCTTATTTTTTTCTTTCTTTTTGAAATTTTAGTTATTTATTCATGAGAGATGGGGGTTGGGGGGCAGAGACAGAGGGAGAAGCAGGCTTTCTGCTAAGCAGGGAGCCCAGATGCAGGGGTTCTATCCCAGAACCTGAGATCATGATGACCTGAGCCAAAGGCAGATGCTTCACGGACTGAGCCAGCCAGGCGCCCTTTATTTTTCTTTCTTTTTTCAAGTCAACCTTGGAATCCTCTTTCAGACATAGCCTGGAGAGGGGCTTGGCCTGGCAGGAAGGTGAGAGTAGTGAGTTTGAGGATTGGTAGGGAAAGCCCTGGTGATCAGGCCCAGAAAGAGGGAGGGAAAGAGAGGGCCCTGGGGCAAACTGCAGGGAGCAGGAGGGTAGCATTTTCATGAGAGATGAGTGGAGGGGGAGGTCCCCAGTTGGGTTTTCTGTGGTTGACGGAGGAGGACCGGAGGGCAGAAAAAGGCTGACCCAACTCTACTCTTGGCTCACCGCCCCACTCTTGCAGTCCCACAGCTAGCAAGTCACACTTGGGATGGAGTATTCTGTTTTCCAGCTTCCCTCCAAGGCAGTTTCCTCAACAGGATTCTGAGCATCCTGAAGATGTGAAAGGCGAATGTCAAGTTCAGAGGGAGGAAGGGGCTGCTCTGGAGCCACACAGGGAGCAGTTCACAGTTTTTGAGAATGGCTGACTTTGCTGCCTCGTGGTTGGGAAACAAAAGAACTCCCCGGACAGAAGGGACAGGTGGGTTGTAGGAAGGAAATTTCATAAACAGAATTCGGCATATCTTATGATCTTATTCAGCCTTAAATATGAATCTTATTCTTATTAAATCTTATTCTTATCATTATTCTTATTATTCTTCTTAAATATGAATCTTATTCAGCCTTAAAAATGAACGATATCCTGACCCAGGTCACAACATGGATGAACCTGGAGGATGTTATGCTGAGTGAAATAAGCCAGTCACAAAAGGAGAAATATTTTAAGATTCCGCTTACCTAAGGCACTTAGTCAAGTTCAGGAAGGCAAAGACGGATGCTGGTTATGAGAGCCTGGTGGGCGGGGAGGATGGACAGCTAGTGTTTAATGGGGACAGAGTTTCGGTTTGGGACAAAGAGGTTCTAGAGATGCAGGGTGGTGATTGAAGGTTGCACAATAGTGTAGTGAATTTCATGGCATTGATTTGCTCCTTGAAAATGGCTCAAATGGTAAATCATAGCTTATGTATATTTTACTACAATAAAAAAAAGCTAAATCTAATAAAGCCTTTAGATAGAACTCCCATTATATATATAAATATATTTATTTTTTATATTAAAAATATTAAAAAATATATATATATACACACACATACACACACACACACACACAAATACAGGGGTTAGCAAAACAAGTTAAATGACACTATGGAGACCCAATGAGGCCAGTGTAGAATGTGGGACAATCTACAAGAAAACTGGCCTGAACTTTAAAAAGTCAATGTCACGGGGAAAAAAAAAATAGGAGAGTTGTTCTGAATAAAAGAGAACAAAAAGACACAATAACCAAATGTACTGTGTGCACTTAAAATGGACAAACTGAAAAAACATATTTGAAATACCTGGGAACACTTGATTATGGGCTAGATATTAGATAGTATTAAGGAATTAATGTTAGTTTTCTTAGGTGTGAACATGTTACTGTGGTTATGTTTAGAGAATGTCTTTAGTTTCAGGAGATACCTGCTGAGATATATTGAAAAGTCTGGGGGTGACATGGCATGGCATCTGCACCTCACTTTCAAATGATCTAGAAAAAAACAAAAGCCTCACATACCCAGTGAAGGGGAGAAAGCAAATATGGCAAAGGGGAAATGATTGTTGAATCCTACACTGGTGGTGGGTGAACGCTGGAGAATTCTTTCCATTTTTGTGTCTGTTGAAATATTCCTAATAAAAAGTTGAGGGAGAGAATGGCTAAAATGAACAACTCCGGAAATAACTGATGTTGGTGAAGATGTGGAGGAAGGGGAGCCCTCTTACACTGTTAGTAGGAGTGCAAACTCATGCAGCCACTCTGGAAAACAGTATGGAAGTTCCTCAAAAAGTTAAAAATAGAATTATCCTATGACCCAGCAATTGCACTACCAGGTATTCATCCAAAAGATAAGTGACTAAAAGTGGTACATTCACCCCAATGTTTAGAGCAATGTCCACAATAGCCAATCTATGGAAAGAGCCCAGATGTCCATTGACATGTGAATGGATAGAGAAGATGTGGTAGGGGCACCTGCATGGCTCAGTCAGTTAAGTGTCTGCCTACGGCTCAGGTGCTGATCTGGGGTCCTGGGATTGAGCCCCAGGTCAGGCACCCTGCGTGGGGGAGGGGAGTCTGCTTCTCTCTCTCCCTCTAACCCCCTCCCCCATACACACACATCTGCTAGTGCTCTTGCTCTCTCAAATGAATAAATAAAAATCTTAAAAAAGAAAAAGATGTGGTGGTATATACCTACGATGGAATATTACTCAGCCATGAAAAAGAATGAAACGTTGCCATTCACAGTGATGTGGATGGAGCTAGAGGGTATCATGCCAAGCAATACTGGTCAGTTAGAAAAAGGCAAATACCATGATTTCACTCATATGTGGTATTTCAGAAACAAAACAGATGAACATAGGGGAAGGGAAGGAAAAAGTAAGAGGATAATTGAGAGGGAGGTAAACCATAAGAGACTCTTAACTCCAGGAAATAAACAGGGTGGCTGGGGTGGAGGTGAGTAGGGGGACGGGGTTAGGGGTGATGGGCTTTCAGGAGGGCAGGAGTGAGTGCTGGGTGTTCTGTGCAACTGATGAACACTCAATCCTACCTCTAAAATGAATAAGAAGTTGGGGCAGAAAAATTCTAGCTGTGCGGTTGGAGCTGTGTGACCTTGGGCAGTCTCCTTGCCTCCTTGGCCTTCCTTTCTTCACCCGAAAAGGCCTGAAAGCCCCCCACACGGTTGTCTGGGTTATAAGCCCGAAGCACCTGGCTCAGGTACCCAGGGGCTGCGGGGTGGCTGTCGCCATGAGGGTTAACAGGCGGTCCCTGGCAGGTGTCTGGGGGAGTGAGCAGTGGCTTTGAGAAAGCCGCTTGAGTTCCCGGCCCGGGCCTCTGCCTGTGGGGGGTGGATGGGGAAGTGACCCCTTAGGGGCCACCTCGCCCTGCCCGCTGGAGGGAGGAGGATGGGTAAAGGCGCAACCGCGAGGGGCGGGGCGGCGGGAGCGCGGGCCCGGAAGTGGGGGGGGCGGGGCTGGGCGCCGAGGCCCCGCCCTCTGGAGGCTGGGGGCGGAGCCTCTCCCTCCCGCCGGCCAATCGTGGAGCAGATGTCAAAACGGGCGCCCAGAGGAAACGAAAAGGAACCGCAGACGCGCGGTGCCTGGTGCTGGCGCGTGGCGGCCGCGGCGCGCATCCCGTCGCGGCGCCCGGGTCCCCCGGTCTGGCCGTGCGCCCCCGTCTCTCTCCCGGCCGCAGGGCAGAGAGGAGGCACCGGGGGCCCGAAGCCCACCTCCGAGCGGGGCCACGTAGCTTTCGGCGCCCGCTTCCTCTTGGAAAGTCCGAGCAGCCGGAGCGCGGAGGAGGGAGCACGGGACGTGCCCCCGTGACTCACCGTCGGGAGGGCTGAAGGGGAGAATGGCGGCGACCTTTCTTTCTGCCTCGTGCTACCTACTTCTGGTCTTTCCCAGTTTTCTACAGTGCACCCGTGTTGTTTGGGGAGTCAGGAAAAAGTGAAGCTAAGAACGAAGTCAAATTCTGGCTGGCTCACAGAGTGATACTTTCATGGGTTCCTGTACATACAGAGTATATAACAGGAGCTAAGCAAAAAGCACATGGTGCCCGAGACAGCAACCGAAAGGAGCACTTCGGTTATGGATGATGCGAAATCGGAATGTGAGTTGGGTAGTGGAGGATACCAGGGCATCCTTGATACATTTATTAGATGTGATAATGGCTTTATCAGCCATAAAATCATCTCTAACAATACCCATTTTTCTGGAGCTGGATGCTGAAGGAAGGTGGCATTGACAATGCCTGCGAGTTGCTTTAAAACTAAGGATGCTAGACCAAAGTTTTAGTTACTGCTTTGTCTAAGGGCTAGGATCGTCACTGATCTTTCTCTGAGGCTTGAGAATACATTAAACACAGTATGTACGTGGTACTAAGAAATGGAAGAAACAGACCCAAGTGAGGAGGGGGATCTTCCCTACCTCTGACCTCTTTATAATATCTAGAAAAGACCCTGTAAAAAGTCCAGTGTTTCTCTTAGTGACAGCCCTAAGAGTGTTTGCAGATTTTGGAACTTTTCACAGGGGAATCATTTATTTCTTGGTTATTAACATTTCTTTCTCTTCACTTCTGGCATTTTGCCACTTGCACGGCAAATGTCTGGCAAATCTGAAAAACCAAATACAAAGTAAAACAAAAACTGTTAATGAATTCGTGTCTGCCTCATGACAATGCAGGTTTTCAATCTCTTCAGACTACTTGATGCCCAATAAGCAGTAGATGAATTCCCAGTTCTTCAAGCTTTCAAGATGTTTTTGCTCAGCTTCTGATTTTTAAAAATGCTGACACAGGGGAAGGTGGTCTGACACCAGGCACAAGTTCAGGGGCAAACTGTACCAAAGGCCCTCTCTGGCATTTAGTTAACTCGGCTTTACAAAGGACTGTGCATTTTTACCAGAATTATCGCACTGATCTCATTTTATTAATGATCCCACAGGTTAGGTCGGGCGACAAGTCCCATTTTACCAAGGAGGGCAAGGAATGTTTTACAACCAGGTGAGGGACACAGCAACTGCACTGCGGGACTCCGTGGCCAGCGACCCTAACCGTTAGGCAGCACGGTTGTCGCCGACCCTCCGGCCGCCAGGTCAGCCGGAACTCGAGGACCCCTAACCCCCCACCCAGAGACACGTACCTAAACGGTCGCAACCCCGCGCTCGTCTCTCGCAGCCAGGGGCGTTTCCAGGCATTTGCACCAACCTCATTTGCAAAACCACTCGCCTCAACCCGCGAAAACGGTTCAGGGGTGGGGGAATGGTCTCCCGCCCGCTCCCGGGCGGCCTCCAATCGCGTTGCTTCATTCAATCCCGAGCGGTTCCCGGGTAGGCGAGTCCCGCGCGCGCCACGGCCACCGAATCGCGCGGGGGCTGCACCCTTCGCCCGGGCGGGGGCCCGCAGGGGCCGGGCGGCGGCGCCCCTCGCGCGGTGGGCGGGCCCGGGGGTCCCGGGGGTCCCGGGGGTCCCCGAGGGGTCGCGCAGGGTCCGGGGCGGCCGGCGGCGGGGGCTCCCGCGCGGCTCTCGAATCGCGGACGTCCGGCGGCGCATCCAATGGGAAGGCGGCGCCTGGCCACGCCCACCGCGCGCGCCCCTCGGCGGTGGGCTTTTAAAGGCCGGCCCGGCGGCGCGGGGGCTCCCCGGACCTGCGCCGCCGCCGCCGCCGAGCCCGCCTGCCGCCGCCATGCTCTCCGTCCGCGTCCCGCTCGCCACCATCGCGGACCCCCAGCAGCAGCAGCAGCAGCTCCAGCTCTCGCCCCTCAAGGGGCTCAGCCTGGCGGACAAGGAGAACACGGTGAGCGCGCGCGCGGGCCCGGGGGCGGGGACCTGAGGGCCGGGGCTGCCCCTCACCGCGCGTCTCCCCGCAGCCCCCGGCCCTCAGCGGCACCCGCGTGCTGGCCAGCAAGACCGCCCGGAGGATCTTCCAGGAGCCCGCCGAGCCGGTGAGTGGCGGGGCGGCCGGCGGGGAAGCGGCCTGTGCGGGCGGGGCGCTGCCGGCAGGGGGCGCCCGCCGCCTGTTGGCGCCAAAGCCTCATTGTCTCCCCTGCGTTTCTAACCCAGCCACTCCCCGGCCCGCGCTCCTTTCCCGCCAAGGCATTCCCTCCCGCTCCTGTCTGCCCTTCCTCACACTTGCGCACACTCCCCCCTTTCCCCTCTTGCACCCCGGTTGTGTTCTCTGTACCATGCCGTGTGTGACAGCCGACACTTGACACGCCGAACCACACGGGATTGCCGGTAACTGAACGCGCTGGGCCGCAAAAAGTGGCGATTTCATGTGGTTCGCCCTACCAGAGACATTTCATTACTTTCTCACCCCCACAGAAAACTAAGGTACTTGCCCCCAGCGCGGAGGAGGAACCACTGCTGAGAGAAAACCCCCGTCGCTTTGTCATCTTCCCTATCGAGTACCATGATATTTGGCAGATGTATAAGAAAGCGGAGGCTTCCTTTTGGACAGCCGAAGAGGTAACCCGAGGCAGGAGCTGGGGCCCTACAAGGTTAAGTGTAGTAAGCGTTGCCCCCAGAGGAAGCCCCCTGCAGGAGTGGATGCAACTTGCTTGAAATATACTTAACTCTTCCTTTTGCCCCTCTTGGGGATGGTTGCCCACTGAGGATGTGAGACGTTCTAAGTGGCAAAGGGAGCTGAGCATGGGAGGGATGTTCCCGATCAAGTGGTGTCAGGACACCTAACAGAAGAAGGTCTAAGGGTTAGGTATGTGTGTGTACGGCCCCACATGCTTACCGTCCCTTGTGAACCTCTTAAACCTCAGGTGGATCTTTCCAAGGACATTCAGCACTGGGAATCCCTGAAGCCTGAGGAGAGATATTTTATATCCCATGTTCTGGCTTTCTTTGCAGCGAGCGATGGCATAGTAAATGAAAACTTGGTGAGTTTCCAAAAAAACATCTGCTTTCGTTCGCTTCCAGATTAAAGAAACGGGCCAAGTCATTCCAGAAAAAAACTAATCCTCTTTCCTCATCTTTTTAAGTTCTGTATTTGTAAGCTGGTAGTTCTATTACATGGTGTTTCCTGTTTTATAATCTACTTTGCAGTTGTTTCTTCTTTAGGGTTAGTCATTGTCCCCCCTCCGGGCTCAAGAAGCTTAAAGACAATGTCAAGTGGTAGGAATAGGTTTACTCCTTATGACTATGACATTGTTTCTTTTTTGTGGCTTTGCTTTTTTAAAAAAATTTGATTCCATATATGTCTTATTGTGAGTGGTTCCTTCCTGCAGTGGACTAGGAAGAAATGAAGAATGTTTGCATAATCCCTATAAAATAGACCTTATCTGTTTCCTGATCTGTAAATTGAGGTAAAATTTTGGCATAAAATGTCCAGCTTTACCCCAGAATAGTGAAAACGTATTGTTTCTAAAAATAGAAACAAACCTTATAATACTGCAAAGGGAGTGTGATGTATCCAGGATCCTGAGTGGATGTTCCTGGAGCTGAATTGTGATGTGTTTTACCACTAGGTGGAGCGGTTTAGCCAAGAAGTTCAGATTACGGAAGCCCGCTGTTTCTATGGCTTCCAAATTGCCATGGAAAACATCCACTCTGAGATGTATAGTCTCCTCATTGACACTTATATTAAAGATTCCAAAGAAAGGTGAGTATTTGGGTGGTCTGCCAACGTGTTCAGGATTCACTAATTGTTAAAATATTTCAACTTTTCGCGGTTACATAGGGGTAGAAGGATTCCAAGTGACTAGGCAGGCAGACAAGGCAGTTTCTACTGCCCCTCGTCCTGTGTGCTCTGAGGAAGAGGCCTAAACTCACTTTATTAGCCAGTCACTTAAAAACAAGTCATGAGGGACACCTGGATGGGTCAGTTGTTGAGCGTCTGCCATCAGCTCAGGACATGATCTGAGGTTTCCGGGATCGGGTCCTGTATTGGGCTCCCTGCATGGAGCCTGTTTCTCCCTCTGCCTGTGTTCTGCTGCATCTCTCTCTGTGTCTCCCATGAATAAATAAATAAAATCTTTTTTTTTTTTTTTTAATAAAATCTTAAAAAAAAAAAGTCATGAGGTTACTCCATTTTTAGAGATGGGAGTATACTGTTGGTCATTGAATCCAGTGTCTTTCTTCCAAAACAAAACACATCCATAGAGGCTGTACGATGAAGGAAATCCTAGGTCTGACAGTTTTTACTCATGTGCAAATCTGTTAACCTCAAACGAGAAGCTGGGGCAAAGTGGAGGGGAATAGAGGACACATCCAAATAGAACGTTACTTTTCCTCTTAAAGACCTTGTAATGTGGTACAGAAAATAAGTTTAAGAGAGAGATTCTAGAGTGAAGCAAAGGCAGCAGTTTACTGATAGATGAGTTTAGGCACAGGACTGTGTGAGGAGATGGGTTTGCATTATGGGATCACAGAGGAGAAATCAAGGTAGCTTGAGGCCAGTTTTACATTTTCCAGATTGGAGAGGAGGAGAAAGTTAGAAATGGCCGTGTGAGTGGTCTAGATACCAAGGTCAACTTCAGGATGAGAGTCCTGCGTGGTACAGAAGTGATAGAGCTGTAAAGTAGGCTCTTGTGGCTTATCTGGAATAATGTGAAGGGGAAAAATGAGTGGTGGCTTGGAAGGGCTGGCAGGCTTCGGGAGACAAGTTTATAGACCGAAATGAGGAAGGATAAACGTAGGCCTGACTGAGATAAATAAACAGAATGGGCAGTAGGATCAGGAGGGTCTGGTGGTTCAAAAGCTAGGGAGAGGCAGACCCTGGTCTCAGGATGTCGACATGGAAAGAGAATGAAGAGAGCAATGTGGTTGCTCTAATGACCTTGGGTTCAGAAGACAAGGTCACCTGATAAAGGGACAGGCTGGGGAATCTAGACTCCCAAGCTGGGCACAGAAGGCGGAAGAGGATAATAAGGAAGAACTAGGCAAGTCGGGGGGACAGTTGATTTACTTTCCTGATCTGGGATCATCAGTGTAAGTATAGACTTATAAGTAGGAAGCAAGCTCAGATTATTCGGTTTATTGGCTTTAATTATTTTATTATATCCATATGGCATTTGGGGCCTATATAATTAGCCCGATATGATTAGTGAAGATGGTGCTACCTAGGAAGATAATGGTCAGCGTAGCTTAAATAGTCTTAGCAGTTAAGATTTTATGGCTTCTCAAGTTTAAAGATAGGGCCTGTGAACTTTGTCATGACCTGGACTTGATATAATAAAAGCCGATAAATGTTCTTGGTGTAATGGACTAAGACTTTTAAGGTTAGTAGATCTCAGGGCTCCTTGTGAAGTAAAGAATACCTATTTTGGTATTAACAGGAGCCAAATGAATGTTGGGATTTTAAAAAGAACACTTGGTGGGGGGTGGGAAGCAAAAAAGGTAATGAGAAAACATTTCAGTTTTGAGTCTCAATTTCGCCTTGGTCCCAGTGTTCTCTACATGTTTGTGGTAGGAAGTCTTTGCTGTAATTGCTGATATTCTGGGTGTCTCCTAGGGAATTTCTCTTCAACGCCATTGAGACGATGCCTTGTGTAAAGAAGAAGGCAGATTGGGCCTTGCGTTGGATTGGGGACAAAGAAGCTACCTATGGTAAGGCCACTTGGCCCCACGGATGCCTGAGTTTCATCCTCTAAGTGACATCATGGTTTGTTGGCCCTTCCTGTGCACATGTACAGTTGCTCACCGGAACCATGTCGGTGTTAACTCTTCACAGGAGAACGGGTTGTGGCCTTTGCTGCCGTGGAAGGAATCTTCTTTTCGGGTTCTTTTGCGTCAATATTCTGGCTCAAGAAACGGGGCCTGATGCCTGGCCTCACGTTTTCCAATGAACTTATTAGCAGAGATGAGGTGAGTCTAATTCAGGCTAATGTGCACCCCAAACATCTACAACTCTTTGGTTCACTGAAGGGAACTCGATAAAATGTTGCCTCATGTCCACATTGAACATGAATTCAGCCATATCTGGGCTTGGTAGAACATGAAATATATTGAAAGTACTTGTATTCTCAATACTCGTCCAGTCTCCTGTATGAGCCTACTGTGCTCCAAAGTTGGTCGATAAGCATCCTAAAGGAAGTGAGAATCCTTCTGGTCCAGTGTCCTGTCTTTGACTGCACTTGGATTAAGCTGGAGGGAAAGGCGAAGATGTCTAGATGCTCTCATTTGATTCTAGTTGGCAAAGCCAGAGCCACAGACCCTGTCATGCTTAGAGCCCAGTGACCAATAAGTTGATCTTGCTTTGTAAGTTCTTCCTTCTGATCTAGGAACATCAGGGTTACTTGGCACTAAGACTTGTAGACTCCATTCACTGGCAGTTGCATCACTGATTTCCTGACCATTAGGTTGTAAATCTCAAAACCAGCCAAGTCAATCTCAAAGCAGCCTAGTCACTGCTGGGAATAGTGGCAAAATGAGAGCTCACGGATGTAGAAAAAAATGCTTTGAGCTGAAGTCCTACCCTGTCCTGTGCTCCTGTATGGGGCAGCAGGGAACAGACTTGGCCTGCTGTCATTGCCCTGGGTAGCAGTGTTGAGGGCCTTGGGATAAGGCTGAACCTGCCGTGACCTACACAGAGCAGATGGCAGTTGAAATCCTTTTCCCTTTGACAGTTTTAAGTGCTTTTAGTATGTTCGCATGAGACATATGAGGAGAATGCAGAAAAGGGTAAAGCCATTTCCTGTTTCACGTTAACGATAGACGTCTGGTTTTATAGTGATCTTAAACCTTTTCTTCTAGGGTTTACACTGTGACTTTGCCTGCCTGATGTTCAAACACCTGGTCCACAAACCTTCAGAGCAGAGGGTGAAGGAAATAATTATCAATGCCGTTAGGATAGAACAGGTGGGTGATACAGGAGGGTCTCTTGTGCTCACCAGAAGAGGTCTTTATGCTTCTGTTCTATTGAGAAGCTGCGTTTCGATCCCTAGGAGTTCCTCACGGAGGCTTTGCCAGTGAAGCTCATTGGGATGAATTGCACGTTAATGAAGCAGTATATTGAATTCGTGGCAGACCGACTTATGCTGGAGCTCGGTTTTAGCAAGGTACAGTATTGTTTATAGCCTTCTGGTTCTCCTGAAACTGCTGTTCTGTATTTAAATTTTCCTGTGAACCTTTTCAGGTTTTCAGAGTAGAAAATCCATTTGACTTTATGGAGAATATTTCACTGGAAGGGAAGACTAACTTCTTTGAGAAGAGAGTAGGCGAGTATCAGAGGATGGGAGTGATGTCAAGTCCAACAGAGAATTCGTTTACCTTGGATGCTGACTTCTAAGTGAATGAAGATGTGCTCTTTGCTGATTTTTTTTTTTCCCTTTCTCATCCAAAAAAAAAAAAATCAGCTACTTGAAGTGTATCAAACCAGCTACACCATGAATCATCCATAACGTTCATTAATAGTATTGTTAAAACTGTGTAGCTACCTCATAAGCAAGCCTGTTGATCAGTTAATGCTAGTCGTCTCACCCAGAAAGAAGCATAGACAAAAAGCTACTCGGATTCTTAATGAAAGATATTGGCCGTGTTTGGCTTTTGCGGGCAGGCTGGCTGTCCACTGACTTCACAGTGGCTCTTGGTGGCAGTCAGGTCTCAAAAGTGTGGGGACTCAAGTGAGTCTGATCTAGCACGATTAATTAGTTAGTCTAAGGCCCTCGGGCGGTGTCAGCCTCTGTGCTTCAAAGCAGATTTTTAAGTTTACGTACCGATTTTTATATAAAACTGGCACTTTACACACAAATAAACATAGTTTGTACTGTTGAAATAAAGGCTTGATTTAACTTAATCTGGTTTCTAGCCCAAATGCAGAGCATTCTATTGACCACTAATGGGAGCCAGTTTGCAATTTACTAGGTAACCAAAAAGTCCATCAAACCTGTGTGAATCAAGCATGTTATTTCTGTTTATTTTCTATAATGAATTGATGTTCTCTTTAATCAACTTTAAAGTCAATCCTTCATATACCTAGGTATTAGCCACTTGGTGCCATGAAGAAACGCAGGTTGTGTTTTATATTTTGGAGGCCAGGTCAAGTATTGTGGATAAGAGGGGAAAGGAGGTTCCAATTAAATCATTAGAGCTTGAAGTGTGATGTAGGCTGACTGCTGGTCGCCTGGGGGTGTGCGAGGATCAGCATCCTTTTATTTCTCAAACCACATTTTCCCCCACCTTGAGTTCTTATAGAAAGAAGATCCTTAGATCCTTAGCTGTAGGGTCTGAGATAATATTGTAAATTGATTTTGAAATCAATCCTTGCACGAATTGACCCGCTTAGGATCTTGCTCCAATTAAGTGGCACAACCAGAACTGAAATTGGCTCCCCGGAAAGTTGAGCATTTTCTCTGATTTGGTCTAATTTGTAAGTAGGTAATGTTGACCTAATCCATTTGTGTCTACTACATGTTTTTTCAATTAGATATTTCTTCTGTTTTTTTGTTCTTTTATATCTGGTTCATATTTTGAAATAATTGCTCAGTTAGTGCAGTTCATGATTGGAGCAGATAGTCTTCAGGGCACTTACTTCCAGCTTTTGCCTCAATCTGAGCATTACCTTGTTGGATTCCTGACCTGCAGTAGAAAACTAGAGTTGCATGAGCTATATTAATACAGGTTCTGTTCACACAGTAATTTTAGAAAGAAGTATAAAATAATATACTTAATAGGATTAGTTTGAATCAACCTGTCTTTGTGTTACCCCTGCTTTCTCCCTCCCCATCAAAAAAAAAAAAAAAGAAAAAAAAACAAAAAACCCAGCCAGGAGGTTACGAGAAGGTGGTGGATGATACGCACTGATCCTTTGGCCACATTTGTTAACCTGTCTTTTTGTGTTGGGTGATCACTGACCTGTTTTTTTGTCAGTTTTCTTCATTTATTGTATAAATTGTCAAATAGTCAATTTAAAAATTTCTGTAACGGTGGCTGTCTTTTAAATTATTGTTACCTGAAGTGAATCTAGATAATGTGGTTCTTACCCTTGTGCAACACAAAGGTGAATAAACGTTTTTGCCTCGCGTGTCGGGTGCAGACGGAAGTCGGAAGCAGATTTTCAGATCCTGCCTCCCTTTGGTGCGTAACGTGAGGATTAATTTTTGCCAACTCCGATTCCGTTTCCTAAGCCGTTTAGAGGGAAGCAGGTTTTAGTCAAGCGTTTCAAAGTCTCAAAATTGAATACTGCACTGGGATTAAATGAGCTGTTCTTATGTCCGTTCCTTGATAAATTAATTCGCATTTCAGTTTAGGAAGAAAAATACTTTTCCTGAAGATTTGAGTTTATTTGCTTTTCATCCATTTTGAGGAGGGGACTTCTGATCCCTGTTCTGGCATAAGGTCTATAGGAGAAGGGGTGCCTGAGAGGTGATGGTCAAAAGCATTCCCTATGCTGCCCACGGAGTCTGTAAGTCAGGATAGAGGGGGCTTAAATTCCCAACATCCGTGGGTGAGCTGCTGCTCGGCCTCAGTTTTCCTATCTTGTTACATGATGTGGGTGGGTCTTCCTCGCTTTGCTCTTCCTCACCAAATTGAGCTGCGTGGACTTCTTGGTGGGCTGGGATTAGTCCCTCTGTCTATGAATGGCTTTTCCTGGCCTACCTTCCTAAAGCCTTTCTAAACTCATGACCTTGTCTATCCTGCCACTTGAAATCTGCAGGTATGTGTGTGACCACAGCTGCCCCATCAGGCACTGTTCTGAAGCATAGGAGAGGTGGCAGGGAACCTAGCCAGCCCTCTGCAGCTTAGGTTCCCAAGGAGGAAGCTGAGGTGTGAGTGACTCGGTTAGACCATGAGCCAGGGCAGGGAAGGCATAGCCGAGAACTTGAGGTGGATGGGAGCATTAGGAGAAGCTTGTGTTGGGGGGTGATCTTGTTTCTCTGTGGAGGAGGAGGAGGGAGGTGGGGACTGGTCCTCCAGATTCTCTTCCTGGTCTTCCTGCCAAGGCTCCTGTAGAAGGCACATTCAGGTCCTTACCTGTGTCTTAGCATAAAGGCTCCTAGGATTGGGCCCTGGTGAATGAGAAATTAATTTGAGCTGAGTATTTTGGGGTGGGTGAGGTCTTGGGAGCAGGTGTGTTCTGTGTCTTGGACGAACCTGAGATTGTTGCCTTCATACCCCAAGGGCACTCTAATGTCATTGGATGTGTAAGATCAGGGTGGTGGCAGGCCCAATGGGGTGTTCTGGGCAGCCATGCTCTCAGGATCAACTTAAAACAGCTTCCCTGTGGGCCACCTGTGCCAGCTGCCCACTCTAGAACACACTTCTCATACTTCACCTAGAGGACCTGCATCAGTTAAGTGGTTAGGCCACGGAGTCAGAATTGTCTGCTCGCCGTGGCCTGTGATCTGAGCTGATGACCGGCTTCTTGTGGAGCTGGAACTGGATGGGTATTAAGGCCATCTGGCTAGGTTGCTGACTGGCTGTTTATGTGTGCCATTGAGGATGAAGAGCTCTGCCACCATTGGCCTGGAGATCCTAATAGTGGTTTAATTCTGCATAGCAATATGGTTGCAGCTCCCCGGGGAACTGCTTTGGCTTTTGAGAGAGTAGGATTGTATGGCTTGGCCTGTTGGACCCAGAGAAGGCTGATAGCATACCCCACACCCCATCATCTCTCTCCCCCCGACTCTGCTTCTGTAGAGGAGGCTACCTCCCTGGTGTACTCTGGGCACTTGAGAGTGTGATCCGTGATGGCCCTTGTTCCCTGCAGGGGATCCTCACATCAGGATGTTTTCTGATGAGTGGCTAAACCCACTGTGGATGTAAGGTTCAGGGACCACAGACCCCTTGGCCTGCCTCTAAGTACTGGTGGTTCCAGCAAGAGAGCAAACTGAGGTGACCTGGACACCCACCCCCAGTTTTAAAAACTTGGCCAGTCATCATAAAAGTTAAGTGGGTAATGATTTCCTAAGAAAGGGCAATTTTCTGATGCTGGGAACAGACCGGGACTGGGAAAACAGGCTCATTGCAGCTCTGGGAGGGTAGTTCTTCCTCCCTTAGAGAAATTGGGGGGTGAGGGACCAAACACCTATTGGATCTGGAGGGGAGAGATTGACCTCTATTAGTGGAGGAGCTAGAGCCAGAACCTGCTATCAAGCCAGGACCCCTAGTGAAGTGGGGCTAGGAGATAATCCCATGGGGTAGGGGTAGGGGGGATAAACGTATTCGTTTTCCTGGACTCCAAAGTCACAACCCCAGGCCTGTACCACTCACAAGTTTGTGGTCTAGAAACATATGTCAGCCCAACCTGGGTGCATGTGATTCTCACAGATGGTGTTCATCCTTGCCAATTTTAAAACACAGGAGGAAACCACATGATTGTAGGAACCACAGGTATGAAAATCCAGAAACTGGCACCTGGGTGGCTCAGTTGGTTAAGGGTCCAACTCCTGATTTTGGCTCAGGTCATGATCTCCGGGGTCCTGAGAGCGAGCCCCTGGTTGGGCTCTGTGCTCAATGGAGAGTCTGCTTGAGAGTCTCTCCCTCTGGCCCTCCTACCCACACCCTCTTTCTAAAAATAAATATTTTTAAAAATCCAGAAACTTAAAATTAAGATGATACATGATGATATAATGGGTTCAGGGGGGAAAAATGAAAACCCAAAGAACAATATTCTAAAGAAATGGGATGATTTTTTAAAAACTTGCTACAGTTTTTGGAATATAGCAAAATTACTGGAATTAAAGGTCTTGGAGTTTAAAAAAAGAAAGATGCTTAGTAAGAGGAGACACAGCTGAGGGTGTATTGATGGGAAGGGACCTGAGGGATTACTGAGAAGTAGATGGGAGGGAGATGTGGATGATGGAAGGGGGGGGCGCATGTTATTTTTAAACAAAGTGTTCCTGAGGGACTGGATAGCTAATATTTAAAGAGATGATGACTGATGATTTTCTAGAAGTGACTCAATCAAAAAGTGCAAGGAATCCCAATGAAAATAAATCCAGGGCAGCCTGGGTGGCTCAGCGGTTTAGCGCTGCCTTCAGGTGTGATCCTGGAGACCCAGGATCATCGAGTCCCATGTCGGGTTCCCTGCGTGGAACCTGCTTCTCCCAAAAAAAAAAAAGAACCTGCTTCTCCCTCTGCCTGTGTCTCTGCCCCTCTGTGTCTCTCATGAATAAATAAAGTCTTAAAAATATCCATATCTAGGCCCATTTATAGTGAATCTGCAGAGTATATGGACAAATGTCATTAAAGTTTACAGGAATGGTAGATCTATAAAGGAGTAATTATTAAGCAAAATTTTCAACAGCACTGCAGTTGAAGCCAAAAGGTTATGGGACCAAATCTTTAAGTGCTGAGAAAATAAACTTATTTGAAAGTAAGAGAGACTTCAGACAAAGTTCATTCATACCCCTTCTTCAAAAGAATGACTAAAGAATACACTTTACAGAGAAAATTGAACCAAAAGAAAGGATGGCAGTGAGTGAAGAAAGGTCAGCGGGTAGTGAATCTAAGTACTGATAAAATCAAGTGGACCCAGAACACTAGACGATATAGCAGGTCCCTGTGCTGTAAATAAGAGCAGGCCAGGGATCCCTGGGTGGCGCAGCGGTTTGGTGCCTGCCTTTGGCCCGGGGCACGATCCTGGAGACCCGGGATTGAATCCCACGTCGGGCTCCCGGTGCATGGAGCCTGCTTCTCCCTCTGCCTGTGTCTCTGCCTCTCTCTCTCTCTCTGTGACTATCATAAATAAATAAAAAATTAAAAAAAAAAAAAAAAGAGGCCAGCAGGCTCAACACCAGATAACGTGAAGTCTACAGTTCTTTTTTTTTTTTTTTAAAGAATTTTATTTTTTTTATTTATTTATGATAGTCACAGAGAGAGAGAGAGAGAGAGGGGCGCAGAGACATAGGCAGAGGGAGAAGCAGGCTCCATGCACCAGGAGCCTGATGTGGGATTCGATCCCGGGTCTCCAGGATCGCGCCCTGGGCCAAAGGCAGGCGCCAAACCGCTGTGCCACCCAGGGATCCCCGAGTCTACAGTTCTTACAAGAACACACCAGAGCGTGTCACTTTCAAAGCGGTGGCAGAGTGAAAAGGTGATCGGTCTAATAGAAAAAAAAAAGGCAAGAGAAGTCAATGGAAAGCTTGGTAGATCAATAAGACCAATTCATGTGAGTAGACCAGTTAAAATCACAGAAACTCAAGATTTGATGAAAAGAACTCTAGCTAGAAGCTGTTTCTGAACGTTACGTAATGCAAAGGGGTGGGAAGGATGAGGGAAAGCCCTGGGCTACCCTGTGTCATAAGAAAAAAAGGACTTTAAGGCAGAAAGGCTTACTGGAGAAAGTCTGATGCGGGGACTCCATCCCAGGACCCCGGGGTCATGCCCTGAGCCCAAGGCAGACACTCAACTGCTGCTGAGCCACCCAGGTGTCCCAAATCTAATCCTCTTTAGTAACTTTTTTTTTTAACTTCTCTAGTTGCATTGTCCCTGTGTTTGCTTTTATGCCAATTTTAGAGAGTCCTCTGAGTTTAGATGCAGTTGGTTGGAAGTTCAGACCTGGAGTCCAGCCTTTACAGACTGTCTTCCTTTGCATTCCTTCCAGACATGAGAAGGTGCCTAGTCCTGTGTCTGGGCAGGAGCACCGGGGTGGGGTTCTGGGGCCCAGTGTGGGTTGGGCAGATGTAACCTACTGGCTGTTCATGAACGGTGCAACCGATACCATTTGGGCAACAGTAACATAGGGCAAGGAGTTGGGGCCTGGATAGTGGTGGGTGGCATGGCTTGCAGAGAGGGTGCATCAGGCCCTCCCAGTTTGGGTGGGCTGAGCCTTGTGGGGTGTAGCCTGACCTGAATGTTTATAGGATCAGGGCCAAGGTTGCATGTGACCCAAAGAAGGCCTTTGTTGTTGTTGTTGTTGTTTTTAGATTTATTTTAGAGCAAGAGTGTGTGAGTGAGAAGAGGGGCAGGAGAGAATCTTCAAGTACACACCCTGCTGAGCCCAGGGCTCAGTCTCACGACCCTGAGATCATGACTTGAGCTGAAACCAAGAGTTGGACCGATGAACCACCCAGGCACCCCAGAAGGCCTTTCATTCCTCACTCTGAATCGGGTGGAGGTGGTGGGAGGAGAGCTGTTGTGTCTCCTGGTGTTGGCTAGATGCTTTCGGACTGAGTAGGGCCTTGGAAAGTCTGGTTTTTCCCTCAGGCCACTGACTGACCTGCCCAGGATCAAGAGCTCCCTGGCCATAGCCCCTGCTGTTCCAGACTCCATGTGATGAGGGCTCTGTTCTTACCCACCAGAGGCTTAGGACTTGCGTTAAGTTTGGGGAGGAGAGGGAGACTGTTTTTACCCTTGGCTTTGGCATTTTGGGTGCTGAGGGGATGGGGCTGCTGTGGCCACCTGGCAGCCAGAAAGGCAGGCCTGTTGAGAGAGGAAACCATACTCAGGAAAGGGGAGCTGGTCTGCGGATCTTCAGAGAAGACGAGGTCTTCGTGACCTTGCTCATTTTCTGAATCCAGCCATGCCTGAATTCCACTCCCCGGACTTTTCACTTAAGTAAGCCAATAAAGTCCTGATAGAATCAGGATGTTTGTGCCGCATGCAGCCAAGTTCTACCCAAACAGAAGCCACAGCTCTGAATTCATGGGATCCACAACCACCCCTCGTGGGTGTGGGGGGGTGGGGTGGAGAGGGGGACATGGATGACAAGGCCCATTTTACAACCGTGTTCAGGAGGCTCAGGGAGGTCATGGGCCTTGCTGAGGACCACAGGTAGAAACATGGCAGCCAACCAGGACTGGAACTTGGGTGTCCTGCCCCCAGCCCTAGGCCTCCACTCCGGACCTGAGGAAGTGGCTTCTACTCAGCAAGGACCGTGTCCTCGCTCCCCTTGTTCTGCGCTGCCTCAACCAGTGTCACGGGGTCCAGGGGGCCTATCTGGGCGGGAGTCTTGCCTGTCATCACAGGCACAGGCTTTGGACCCAGAGAGCCACTCCCAACCTCTGCTCGAGACTCCCAAACGAGGTCGTGCGCCTGTAGAGTCTGCAATGCCCTACGAAGGCTGCCTGTGGAGGGTGACACATCACACAGCTAATTGGAACCTCCGGCTCAGTAACTGAACTTGAAGGTGGAAAACAGGAAGGTTCCAGCTGTTTCCAGAAGGCTTGGGAACTAGCTACCTGTGTGTGGCTTGCAATGTGCCTCTCCTCCACCTGGGGGGGCAGCCTCTCCTGCAGAGGCCAAGGACGGGCACCATCAACGTTTGCCGTGGAAGGTGTGCAAACAGGTGCCTGCCTGGGGCTGCCCCGGCCTCCCTTGGGCCCATCTGAGTTTCAGTTGCTGAGCTAGCTTCACGCTACAGGGGGCCTGTTTGTTGGTGCAAGGACAGCAGCAAAAAAGCCTGGCTTTAGAAATTGTCACTCTGAGGGGCGCTGGCTGACTTAGTTGATAGAGCCTGTGACTCATGATCTCAGGGTTGTGGGTTTGAGCCCCACGTTGGGTGTAGATTCCTTTAAAAAATAAAATCTTAAAAAAAAAATTACATTGTGAGAGTCAGGTGACTAATGCCTAGCAAATATTTTCTTTTCTTTTTTTTTTTTTTATTTATGAGTCATAGAGAGAGAGAGAGAGAGAGAGGCAGAGACATAGGCAGAGGGAGAAGCAGGCTCCATGCACCGGGAGCCTGACGTGGGATTCGATCCCGGGTCTCCAGGATCACGCCCTGGGCCAAAGGGAGGCGCTAAACCGCTGCGCCACCCAGGGATCCCCTAGCAAATATTTTCAAGCAGCTTTGTTGAGATATAATTACAGGCCATCCAATTCACCCATTCAAAGTGCAAATTTCACTGGCTTTTATATATTCAGAGTTGTGTAACCACCATCACAGTTGACTTTAGAACATTTTCCTATCTTCGGAAAGAGACCCTGCACCCATTGGCAGCCCCTCCCCACTCCCCCTTCCCCTCCCAGCCCCTGGCAAACCCCTGCCCAGAAGATCTGTCTCCGTAGGTTTGATTTGGCATGTTTCTGAAATGCTCAATAAATGCAAGTTACGAATGGAAGAGGTGCTGGATTTTATTTCTGAGAGATGATTTAGAATGTTAGAGCCAACAAAGAGGTGATGTGTCTACTTTGCAGGGAGAGACTTGATTAATGTTTCAGAAAGCTCTTCTTTTCTCTTGCATATTAGACAAAAAATTTGCATTAAAAAAAGACTCATGACATTGCCTGGAAGTGGTCTGTGGCAGCAGAGCTGGAGAGCCTGTGAGCCGGCTGGTTGAGCTTCGTTTCTTCATCCCTGGATCATCAAACGTTAACATAGCGTCTTTCCTCCCTCTGTGCCTGGCTCTGTGCTGTGGTGGGGGTGGGGGGGTAGGGACTTGGAGGGGGGGGACAGACCAAAGGGTGGGGCCCCCAAAACTAGGCCCAGGGCCCAATCTGGTCCACTGCCTGTTTTTGTACAGATTCTGAGCTAAGAATTTATAAGGTTTGTCAAAAGAATACTTTGTATTCTTAAATGACACAGTCCACATTTCAGCACTCACGGATGGCTCCCCAGGGGCAGAGGCACACTCACGTGTGTACCGTCCACTAGCTGCTTTCACGCTGCCACGGCAGAGTGGACCGGCCATATTTAGGTAGAGCTAAAATATTTTTTGTTTGGACCTTTCCAGAAGGCATTTGGTGACTTCTCAGTGGGACGTGACCTTGCTCTTGAGGGTCCACAGTCAAGTTGGGAAAAGGGAAAGTGGGAGATGGTCAGTGATAAAACCGGGGAGCACGAGCAGTAGGGCAAATTACTAAATTTTTAGGAATTTTGTGAGTGTGTTAGCTTGCTGGGACTGCCATAAGGAAATATGGACTGGGCGGCTTGAACAACAGAAATTTATTTCTTTACACTTTTGGAGGCTGGAAATCCAAGACCAAGTTGTCGGCAGGGTTGGTTTCTCCCTGAGGCCTCACTCCTTGGCTCGCAGACGGGCCGTATCCTCTGTGTCCTCACACGGTCGCTCCTCCATCTTTCCATACTAATCTCATCCTACAAGGACACTAGTCAGACTGGATCAGGACCCACCCTTATGATTTTATTTAACTTTAATTTAATTACCCCTTTTAAACACCTTATCTCCAAAACCAGTCACACTGAGGCATTGGGGGTTGGGACTTTAGCACATGACTCTTAGGGAGACACAATTCAGCTTGTAACACTGAGCTAGTTGTTAGATACAGTCATTAGAAAGTAAGTTATGCAAGCTCAAAGTTAGATAAATTATATTAAAGGAAAAATAGCGGAAATACTCAAACCCTGTCTTACCACTTGTTACTGTCATCTGTGCTCCTGAGGCTGTCTTGCACCTGTTGCGTCTCTACCATAGAAATAACTGTATAACGGTGTATTGCTGAGCATTTGGTAGCCCAGAATTGGCTTTGGTGTGAGTGTTTACACCATGGGAATTAGTAAATGCTACAATTCAGGATCCCTTTCTGGAGAGCTGGCGGTGAAACATTTACTACACAGCACTGCTGCGGGGCCCTAAGGGCTGAGGTGGTCAGCCTGGGTGCCATGCAGTACAGAGGAGGATCCAGGCTTTGGGGAGGCAGGAAGGTTTTCATAGACGAGAGGATGCCAAGGGGTACCATGGAGGGGGAGGAGGGGTGACCTGGGTTTGCAAAGCCCTGAGGCAAGAGAGAGCACCCTGTATCTGGGGATGGCGGCCTATGGTCCCAGTAGAGCAGGAGTCCCCTGATGGGAATCCAAGACACTGGTGATGGGTGCTTGAGCAGGACCTTGGGGAGCCACTGAAAGGCTAGGAGCTGGGCGCAGCGGGGAGGGACAGGTGAGGAGTAGACTAGTAGCTGTCAGTGGGTTTGCATTTGTGCCTGTGCACAGAGTGTGCAAGCAAGGCCCCGTGACTTGCTCTCTCTGTGCCCTCTGCAGGTGGAAGGCTCTCCACCGGTGATGCTCGCTGAATGGCTGCATCCTCCCATTCATTTTGAAATCTTTAAAAGGGGACTCGGCTTTCGTCTCCAGTTAGAGTTCGAGCTGGAAATAATCTGAATGCTGAGCAGAAGGAGAACAGGTGAACGAGTTAGGGAGTATCTCTACCGGGGAGTGCGAAACCGGTCACTATGGGCGGTAAATAAATGAAGGCCATGCAGCCACACGGAGAGCAGCTCACAGAAGAGGGGTGGATGAAAATAGCAGCACATAAATTATACGTGTACCGTGGTTACGATGGCATAAAAATCTGGGTACATACGGGTAAAGACAGGAGGTATCGCAAATGGAGAAAGGAAAACAGGGAGGTGGGAGTGACAGCAGTTTTTCTCTCTGTTCTGTTTTCCTGTTTTAATTTTCCTGTAATAAATATTGAAGAGCGGTTGTGGCAACTAAGGCGGTACGTCCCCAGGCAGATGGCTGGTGCCCGCCCCCCACCACCACCCCAGAGCCTGGAGGGCTGGGCCCGCCCCGGAGCTGTCACTGGAAGTGCCCTGCAGTGTGCGGGCTGAATCACGCAGACGTCATGGCCACTCGCAGGGCCTGCTGGTGACTCACGCGTGCGCCCACTTCTCTGCGGTTGCCTCTGGTTGGAGCTCAGGGAACCCGGAGCCAGTTCTCGGGGGGCCAGCTCTGAAGCCCCCCCTTCAAGTCAGAAAGCCTTGGGCCCTGGAGCCCAGCGCACCCAGCTACGTCCCCGCCCTGCTGCTCAGGAGACTTTCTCAAGGGCCCAGGGCTGAAGTATGCGGGTGGCAGAGCCAGGACCTCCGGTGGAGAGTTAGGCTGTGCTGGGATGACGTCCCTTCTGTTGAGGTGGCCGCCCCGGGGAGGCTGTCAACCCGGGGGCAGGACCATCTCCTCCTTTTGCATCCTGGTTCCCGCCACAGAGGCCTCAGCTCTCAGCATAGGTGGTGGCTGCTTGTGTCTGGGAGCCTGGTGTCCGAGGCCTGGTCTTGGAGTCGAGAGAGCAGGCGATGAAGGGTCCTATGTCCCAAGGTCCCAGAGATTGGGTGAAGAGAAGGGTGGGATTGGGTCTAGGGAGGAGGGAGGGGGTTGAGAGCAGGTCCCGACCTGTTCTTGTTGGGAAGGAAAGAGGGGAGGGGTGGGTGAGAGGACTGCTGTTCCAGGGCCAGAAAGTAGCGCACACAAGACACAAAACAATTGGGAGGAGGGGTGAGGCATGGGGTGGAGAGGCCGTTAACTCACCTGTGTTGACTGAGAGCCCTACTATGTGTCTGCTCTGCTCAGATGCCAGGGAGACAACGAAACACAAAGCAGGTGAAGCGCAGGCCCTTGTGGAGATTGTGCAGCCCCGGGGACCTGGGAAACCAGCCAACTAACTGATGTGCGGTAAGTCGGGGGAAGGAAATGGAAGTAGGGAGGAGGCGGCGACAGGCAAAGGGGTCATGCTCTTTCATGTGGGTAGTGGAGGAAGAGCTCCGAGGAACTGGAGGAGGAAGTGGGGGACAAACCGCATGGTTAGCAGAGGAAAGCTTGTTTTTTGGCATTGGCATTGCTAGTGCAAAAGCCCTGCGGCAGGGATGCTTTTGTTTTTTGTGTGGCCAGAGCAGAGATGGGGGTGGGGGTGGCAGTGTGTGTGTGTACAGTGGGTCTGGTGGGGCCTTGTAGGCCTCGGTAAAGAGTTTGGATTTCATTCTGAGTGGAATGAGAAGCGTGGGAGGTTTGGGATCAGTCTTAACCTTTTCAAAGCACACTCTTGTTTCCATAGGTCGAGTGTCAGTGGGCGTGCCCCAGGGGAAGCAGGAGCCTTGCTCCGAGCCTGTCGCAGCTGTCCAGGTCAGAGGTGCTGGAGACTTGCAGGGGTGGTGAGGGGCGGTAGTGGAGGTGGCAGGCAGGCCGAGTTCTGGGTTGGAAAGACAGCCAGAGGGATCAGATCAGGGGTTGCCTGCGTGTAACAGGAGTCAGAGGCTCCAGGGTCCTGGAAGGGTGAACTCAGTTTGGGGCCAAGCGGTTTTATCTGGAGGAGAGGACGCAGGCGATGGGCGGGTAGGGTCGGCATTCACACCAGTCAGCCAGTACTGCCACAACCAGGCAGGGGTGCAGGGCACAGGTGCTGGGCGCTTGGACCCCACATCTGGGCTTCTCTATCCCTCCTGTGATACATCCTTGGGAGGGGACGGACACCCTTTCCCATCCTGTTCCGTCTCTGCAGCTACTACCACCTACCCACGTCCCCTCATGCTTTAGCTCTGCTTCCTCCCCGTCTCACCACTACCCTGCGTTCTGGTCCCGAGAGGCTGAGACCTTTGCTATGAGGCACTGTCGTGGGCTCTTCTAAGGCCTTTTCATATACTGACTCATTCACTCCTCACAAAGTCCGTTCACGATTGAGGGACCAAAGGCACAGAGAGGCTGAGTGCTTGCTCAGGGTCACACAGCCAGTTAAGGGGAGGAACTGGTACTTGAGCCTGGCAGCAGGGCAGGCTGGTTCCAGAGTCGCTCTGAACCTTTATGTCCATCGTGCCGCCCCCTTGTGGCCGTGGCCACCCTGCAGCTCCCCGCCCCCACCCCCCCCACCCCCCGCCCCGTCCCCATGATCCTGTACCTACCCCTCCAATGGCCCCTTTTCAGTCTTCGCCTTCTGCTGTACGTACTCCGCCCTCCTCTGCACCTGCAGGGTTTTCTCCTGGGGCCTCTTCACCCGTCTGTGGAGCTCAACGTGGGTTTTGAGTTCCAGACCGAACATTCAACCGACATCTCCGCTTGGGCGCCCTGCCGACACTGCCCCAAATGCACCCCAAATATGCTGGCCGTCTGTCTGGCAAATGGCACTCTGGCCCCTAGGAGCTGGGGAGCAGATCCAGGTGTGGGCTGTGCTATTTCCTGTATGGTCAGGAGGGGGAGCCTCGCACCCTCCCTTCTGCACCCCCCCTCCCCCGCCCAGTACCACCTGCTGATCCACTCCCAGTTGCCCTCTAGTGCAACGACTGGAGCACTGGAGATCCCCAAGGCCACCTCGCCTGGGGTACGGCCACACTCCAGTCAGGCAGTCAGGCTGCCTGCTCCCGCTCTGTCTTCCCCTGGTCTGTTATCCACACAGCGCCTAGAATGATCTTGCAGAGAGCATATTGGGTGCTAAAGCCCTCAGGGCGCCCCTGCTCCTCAAGGTGAAGGCCTCATCCTGCACTAGCCCAGGTGCCTCGCTGGCTTCACCTTGCCAGCCGTGCCCGGACCCTCCCTGAGCCTCGGGGCCCCAGATACACTGCTTCTGCGACTCCCGCCCCCTGCCTGGACCTGGCTACCTGTCCAAGTTCTGTGCCATCTGGGCTCAGCCTGGGCACCTCCCCAGATGTGCCCCCATGGCCCGCGGTGTACCTGCCCTGAGAGTCTGCTGTGTAGAATGCACCTGTCTGCCACTTTGCTGACCCTCCTCCCACCCTGCAGGTTGTGAGTCCCCCGAGGCCAGGGACGGGGTCTACTGTCCCCACAGTATCTTCAGACAGCCTCCGACACGGGCACAGCACTCTGGATTCTCTCAAATAAATGTTTACTGAGTGAATGAGTGAATGTGGGAGCCAGTGGGTAACCGACCTGGGGGAGGCTGCTGTCCCCGCCACGGCAGCAGGAGGGTCACAGCAGTGGGGACTGAAAGAGGTAATGTGGGTGCCTGGGTGGCCCGGTCAGTGGAGCATCTGCCTTTGGCTCAGGTCATGATCCTGGGGGTCCTGGGATCGAGCCCCACGTCAGGCTCTGTGCTCAGCGGAAGTCTGCTTGTCCCTCTCCCTCTGCCCCTCCTCCCGCTTGTGCGCTCCTTTTCTCTCTCTCTCTCTCTCTCTCTCTCTCTCTCAAATACATAAAATCTTAAAAAACAAAACAAAACAAAACCAGAGAGCGAAATGATGCTTTGGAGCCTCTGGCCCCTGAGGGGATAGTTGGTACGTGGGGCTCACCGCCAGCTCCTCATCCTCTCCCCTGTCCATCTGGCTAACCTGCGAGTGGCCGCGGTGCTAACTGACCATTCTGTCTGTCCTGCCGCTGCCACCCCCTCACAGGGCCTTCTGGAGACAGTCCCGTACTCCAGATGCTCAGGCCTTCCGGGCCCAGAGCCCGACCCAAAGGTGGAATCCTTGGAGCATACTTGTCCCTGGCTCGGGCCGGGCTGTGCTCCCTTCTGAGGACTCAGAGAAGCCAGAGTTGACAGCCGGCGCCCCAGGCACCTCATTGGGTGCTCCCCAGGTCAGAGGCGAGGTCTTGCATCTACTCGCTAATGCACGATTTATTTCTTTTGCAAGTTTCTCTGGGACCTGTGCTTGTCCAGATGTTTGCATGATGTGGCGGGAAATGAGGTTTATGGAGCTGCTGGCAGAGTACCATTTGGTATCCCTGCGGTTCTAGAGATTTGGGGGGCCTTGGAGCTCGGGCTCCAGCTGCATGCGGCTGCCTGCGTCCTTGCAGCATTTAGCTTCTGAGCCCGGCAGCTTCCTCGGCCCCAAACACGTGAGCGACCTCATGACTCTGCCCCTCCAGTGATCCCCGACAAACTGTTCAGCGCGTAGGTGGAATTCCTATTTTTAATAGCCAAGTTGTTGAGAAATTGTGGGGCTTCTACTTCCTTTGGAACAGAAGGCTTCCAGAAATATTTATACCTTTGCTTCTATAGAATCTAGGAAATCATCCCAGCCCAGAGGAGGTCAGCAGGTGGTGTGGGATCACCTAGGAGACGGCCCAGTGACATCACCATGCTCACCCAGTTGGGCTGGCCAGTCCTCTCAGTCGGCTGGCCCTGCTCTCTATTGGGGAGGGGGAGTTGGTAAGGGTTGGTGGGACCAGGTCTTGGGGGCTGCCAGTGTCACGCTGAGGGATCTGAACCCTGTCCCTGAGCCCTCAGTGAGTTTTAGTGGAGGACTAACAGATCGGATGTGCATTTCCGAGAGGTCAGAGGCAGTGGATTAGAGCTGCGTCCTGTCAAGGCTTTCATTTTGCAAGAGACCTGTGTACAGTGCCAGGACGCAATCCCTCTAACCCTGTGCAGTGCATTCCAGCATTTTCTGTTCTGTTCTGTTTCATTTGTTTCTCTAAAAATGCTGTTTGCAACCCTCTGCACTGATTTCCCATCTCCCTGAATGTTTTTTGATCTGAAGTTGGAAAAGCAGCACTGGATTGGAGAGAGGAAGCCCGGGCAGAGGCTGCTGTCACTGTCCAGGTGGGATGGGAGTGCCAGGCCTGGGGCAGATGGGGGTGGGCTGGGGCGGGGGGGCTTCCATCGGGGCAGGCCTTGGGCCCCCAGGGCTATGCGCTGCACCTTGGATCTGCGGGCTCCGTGTACCCCCTTCAGGAGACTTGGGGCGGCCCCTGAAGCCACAAGGGGGGCCCGTGATTGTGTCGAGGTGGGGATCCAGAAGCTGTGCCTTCATAACTCAGACATGCTGCGTGGTGTCTGAAAGTCATTTCATTAAATGTCACGTGGAATCAAAATAGAAATCACATCTTTGGGACAAAGCCCATTGAGCCAGGAGCCAGGCATGCTGAATTGGACCCAGAATAGTCTCATGGAAGCTGGGACTGTGGATCCAGGCAGCCCTGTCTCCAAGGCCAGCCTCTCCCCGCCTGGCTCACACTAGAACCTCCAGATGTGACAGGTGGTTCTAGAGCTATTGGCTCGGAGGAATCAGCGTGGCTTGGGGGTGGGCGGTGGTGACAGCGCCCGTTTGTCACTCTCCTAGGTAGCCGTGCTGAGCTGAAGAGCCACGTACGTCATCCCTGATCCCCGTTTACCTTCCAGGAGGTACCCTTACTATATTTGAGGAGGCTCAGGGGGATCAAGGTATTGGTCTGAGGTCACAGAGCTGATGACAGGCAGAGATGGGGTTTGAACTCCAGACCAGCTTCCACAACATTTTCCCTCCTGCATCCTGGGCTCCTCTGCCTCGTTGCTCCTGGTTCTTGCAACTAGCTGACCAAGGTTGAGAGAGATTCCCAGATTAAATCTGGGTACCCGGGGGAGGGGCTTGGGCCTTGGCAGGTTTGAGGCCCCCTGGCAATCCTAGCATCCCGCTAACTGGGGACCACTGCTCTGGGAAGGGATGGGAGTGGCCTTCGTGTCTGCCTTCCATCCCAGCCTTCTCTGGGTGGTCTGTTCATTCAGCCAGTGCATGAGAAGCACTTTCCTCTGAAGGCCTGACAGCCTACACCTGGCAGCCCTGAGCACATCCCGCCCCGCCCCACCTCCATGTGAGGCTCATCCCCACAGCCCTGCCCTAAGGTGTGTGCTCCTCCCCCTGCACCCTGCCCCTAGGTGTGTGCTCAGCCCCCTATCCCTGCCCCCAGGTGTGTGCTCACACCCCCACCATGCCCCCAGGTGTGTGCTCACACCCCCACCCTGCCCCCAGGTGTGTGCTCACACCCCCCACCCTGCCCCCAGGTGTGTACTCATCACCCTCCTCCAGGCCTCCACCTCCCCAAGTGAGCCAGGCTTGGAAGGCAGGAGAGCTGGGGTGAAGTAGGGTGGAGCAGGCCCTGAGGGGTACCTGGTGAGCCCAGAAGGGGATGGAGGAGGACTGGTGGGGAGGGCACCCACTCTGAGCCTGGGCGGAGGGAGGGGTGTACTAGATAGAAGAGTGAGGAGATGCCCAGGGGCTGGTTTTCAGATCCCTTACTTTGACCTTTATGCATGTTCTGTCCATTTCTTAGGTTGTTTTTTTCTTTTTTCTGACTTCCTGCTTTGGAACATAAGTGATTTCCTCTTTTGGGGGGTTCTGTTTAATTAATTAATTAATTTTTAAAGATCTTATTTATTTATTCATGAGAGACACAGAGAGGAGAGAGAGAGAGAGAGAGAGAGAGAGAGAGGCAGCGACACAGGCAGAGGGAGAAGCAGGCTCCGCACAGGGAGCCCGATGTGGGACTCGATCCGGGACTCCAGGATCACACCCTGAGCCGAAGGCAGGTGCTAAACCGCTGAGCCACCCAGGCATCCCTGGGTTCTGTTTATTTTAATGTCAGTTTTTAAGACTCTGGATTTTCCCTGATTTGTGTAGCTGAGTCCTGTAGAATCTCACATGTGGTGTGATTATTTCTAGACCTTCTGCAGAAGTTTGGGTTTGAGCCATTTCTTCGACTCGTAAGTTGAAGACTTTTTCTGCCTCAAGATGGTAGACGTCCCCCCCTAGATTTTGTCATTTCTTTTTCATATAATTACACCGTGATTATAATTATAGAATGTTTTACGTCGTTGCTGCCTTTTGGATTTTATTGGGATTTTCTCCTTGTTACTCCAGAGTGATTTCTTTTTCCTTTTTCCCAGTTTTATTATGGTATAAATGACATACAATAATCTGTGCACGTTTAACCTGTGCTGTTTAATAAGCTTTATGTGCCCATAAAACCATCACAACAATCAAGCTAATGAACGTCTACATCACTCCAGGTTTGCTCTCACCCCTTTGTGATTTCTCCCTTGGGCTCCTCCTTTCCCTAACCCTGTTCCCAGGCCACTCCTGAACTGCTTTCTGCTTATAGATTAGTTTGCATTTTCTAGAATTTTATCTAAATGGAGTCCTCTAGCATATCTTTTCTTTTGTCTGGCTTCTTTCGCTTCGAATTATTTTGAAATCCATCCTGTTGTGTGTAACCAGGGTCCGTCCCTGTTCATTGCTGTGTAGTGTTCCATATTGTGGATGTGCCGTGTTTACTTATCCATCCAGCTATTAGTGGACATTCAAGTTTTTCCACTTTTGGTTCTTATGAATAAAGCTGCTATGAACATTCATATGGAAGTCTTTTAGGGACGTAGGGTTTCATTCCTCTCCGATTAATACCGACAAGCAGAGGGGCTGGTGAGAGAGAGAGTGTGTGTGTGTCTGTTTCACTTTTTTTTGTTTGTTTGTTTCACTTTTTAAGAAATTCCCAAACTATTTTCTAGGTGATGGTCCATTTTACACATTCATGAGCACATGAGAGCAACAGGAGAGTTCTAGATGCTTCACATCCTCATGTGCCCTGTCTTTTAAGTTTTAACCATCCTAGCAGGTGTCCAGTCCTGGAGTTTTAATTTACATTTCACTGATTGGTGACATTGAGCCTTTTTGCATGTGCTTATTTTTCATATGTGTATCTTCTTTGGTTGACTGTCTATTCAAATCCTTTGTCTTGGGGCGCCTAGGAGGCTCAGCTGGGGAAGTATCCAACTCTTTTTTTTTTTTTTTAATGAAAAAAAATGTATTCATTCGAGAGAGAGAACATGAGTAGGGGAAGGGGCAGAGGGAGAGGGGGAAGCAGGCTCCCCGCTGAGCAGGGAGCCCAACTCGGGGCTTGATCCCAGGACCCTGAGATCATGACCTGAGCTGAAGGCAGACACTTCACCAACTGAGCCCCTAGGCACCCATGCATGCGACTCTTGATTTCAGCTCAGGTCATGATCTCAGGGTCAGGAGTTAAAAAAAATAAAATTAAAAAAAAAAACACACACAACAAATACTTTGTCTTATTAGGTTGTGAGGATTATTTATATTTTCTGGATACAAGTCCTTTGTTAGATTTGAAAATATGATTTGTAAATGTTTTCTCCAGTCTATGCCTTTCCTCCTCATTTTCTCCAGGGAAAATCTTAAAAACAAAGATTTTTCATTTCAGTGAAGTCCAATGTACTGGTTTTTTTTTTTTTTTCCTTTTATAATTCGTGTTTTTGTGTGCCCTGTCTAGGAGATCCTTCCCAACTATAAGATCAGGAGGGTTTCTCCTATGTTTTCTTCTAGAAGCTCTGTAGTTTTAGCTCTTACATTTAGGTTCATGATCCATTTTTTAGTTAATTTTCGTGTACAGTGTGAGGCAAGAGTCATGGTTTATCTTCTGCATGTGGCTGTCTTTGCATTGGCTTCAGGAAGGAGAAGTGGGAGTTTCCAGCTCCTGTGCTGTGTTCAAGCTATAAGGCCCCATCCGATGGGCTTTCTTTCTTTTTTTTTTTTTTTTAAAGATTTTATTTATTTATTCATCACACACACACACACACACACACACACACACACACACACACACAGATTGGCAAAGACACAGGCAGAGAAGCAGGCTGTATGCAGGGAGCCCGATGTGGGACTCCATCCCTGGTCTCCAGGATCACGCCCTGGGCCGAAGATGGCGCTAAACTGCTGAGCCACCCAGGCTGCCCCGATGGGCTTTCTTTAAAATGTCAAGCTTATAGTCTCTGATGGGGTGGAGACTTGTGAAAATGGCAAAATAAATTAGAGAGAAATAAATAAGCTAAATATTTTGCGTATCTGCGTGTCATGTGTTAAATTGCAGCCTCCTGTGAGACCTCCTGTGCCAGGATTTCTCGTGTCTGTGGTCTGCAGACAAAAGGTACCGGTTCCTCTGTCCATCCAGCTGGTCAGCCCTGCAGGGCAGCCCACTCCATGGAGTGCAGAGGACACAGGCTAGACTCAACCCGAACCGTGTGTCCCCAGCTCCAGCCTTTACTGCCAGGCTGTTGTTTCCTTACTGGAAACTGAGGGTGAGGCCCAGTAGCTGCCACTGAGCCCTGAGCCATTGGTCCTGGCTGGGGTGACGCTTGCCCTCTTCTTTCCCATCCTCTCTAGCATATAGGATTTCCCCAAAGACACTGCAAAGAGCTCTCCCAGAGCCAGAATCCCCCAGCTGCAGGAGTGGTGGTGCCGAGCCAGGATTATGTGACCACCATCGTGCCCCCAGCGAGGTATAATTATGTTACCAGGCTCTTGAAACATAGGCTCTGCTTTAAAGATAAGGAAGCTGAGCCCAGAGAGGTTGTTCAACTTGTTCAAAGTCACACAGGCGATCTCCTACACTCAGTCACCTGACTCCAAAGCCCACCGCCCCTCCACTGCTCTCCAAGGACTTGGCAGTTGTGGCCAGAGCCTGCCTGGATCTATGGGTAGACCCTGACGGCACCCCAAGGAGCCCCTCTAGATTTTGGAAATATAACTACTCTCAAAGCTAAATTTCAAGTCAGTTTATAATGGAACAGAGACCTGCACAGTCTTCTTAAAGAGAGAACAGCTTCCAGGCCTATAAGCCCTAACGGGAGAGGAGTGACTGCTGTGAGCCAGGAAAAGGTAGTCCAGCAAGGTCCAAGGTGGCAGGAGCCAGCCGCGTTTGCTCTGGGAGTAGGCATACATGAGTCCTCAAGCCCCCAGGGTCTGTTTGCTGCCCAGGGAAGCGCTTACCTTCAGGAAGAGAGAATGGAGGTGCAGGAGCCAGGCCAGCTCACTCATCCATTCCTCCAGTAATGATTCAGGGAGCTCTCACTACGAGAAAGGGACTGCTGTGGATTCTAGAATTCCATAAAAAGCAAAATTGAAATGAGGGGAGTTTATGAGCTCAATCTGTTGTCTGTGTTGGGATTTTTCCCCAAAGCCCCAACGGGAGGGGTTGCAGTAGGAGTCAAGAGGATTGACTGCAGTGATGGGAGGTGGGGTCTGAGCTTCAGCAGCTGGGGGCCAGGACAGTCTCACCACTGCAGGGAGCAGGCGAGGGGAGCCACTCCGAGAGGCCTCAGAGGCGAGGGTACAGTGCCTGGTGCCTCGGGATGCCAAAGCCCTGTGATCCTGTCAGAGAGAGGGTGGTGGAGGAAGGCAAGACTGCATCTCTGCAGGGGTAGGGGTGGGAGAAAATAGCCCAGTCCTTGTCACAGCTCAGTTGCTCATTGTCCATGAAAACCATGGCTTCTAGGGCACCTGGGTGAGTCTCAGGCGGTTACACGTCTGCCTTCAGCTCAGGTCATGATCCTGGGGTCCTGGGATTGAGCCTCACATCAGGCTCCCTGCTCCGCGAGGAGTCTGCTTCTCCCTCTCCCTCTGCCACTCTCCCTGCTTATTCTCTCTCTCTCTCAAATAAATAAATAAAATCTTTAAAACAAAACCAGAAAACATGGCTCCTGGTTTTATACATCAGGCATGTGAGCTTGGCTAATGTGAGTCTTCCCTGTAAGTCAATCTGTGCTCTAGTTCTGGCACAGTAGTGAGGTTTCTGAGTTGGGTCAGGGGAGGGGTAAACACTGTCTCAGGAGGCTCCTGGCAGACAACAAGCCAGTTTCACCCATCAGCAGTGTAGTTGTTTGTGTTTAGTTCAAGCACAAAGATTGCGAAACCCCAGTTACGAAAAGCCAGATGAATGCCATTAACCCAGGCTTTTCATTAGCCTTGCAGCCTGGGCTAGGGCGGGGGTCATGGTATGAGCTGGGGAGAGCTCTGCATTAGCTAAGCTGTCCCTCCTGGGTACCAAAAAAACTCCTGCCAGGGGCTGGGTCATTACTTCCTGTAGATCTGTGCAGCTTTTCTGCCACTCTGAGTGCAGCCATGCTGTGCGCAGGGCATTGTCTTGAGCCCTGCGAGGGGCAGAGAAGGAGTCCCACCCAGTTCTTGCCCTGAGGCCCTGGGCATCTAGAGAGGGTTGGGGGTGGGGGGCCAGAGAACTGGCTCTGCATGTGGGAGTTGGGGAGGTTGGCCGTGTTTTTTCTCATGGTGGAGGGTGGTCACTGCAGGCCAGAGTTCCATAAATTCTGTAAATTTGACATTCATTCTGCTATGAAATGTGGTTCTGAATTCCATTGTTTTGGGGAGTTTTGACAGAATGCGCAAGGAGCTAGCTGAAATTGAAACAAAATTGTCATCAGCAAGCTAATGACTATGACAATACAAATAATTTAACAACCACATTAATGCAATATTAGCTCTCATCATTATACTAATAATCTGCTCACAGCAATACACAAACAGTAATTGGTTGGGGAGGAATGGTTCATTGCGCGGGAGAACAAAGCTTGCGGGAGCTCTCAGAATTTTCTTCTGTGATCTGAGAGATGAGACAGGAGCTCAGATTTCTGGAGTGTCCACAGGGTGCCAGGGTGCAGGGGTAACAGAGGACAATCCCCTCTCAGGGAGGTGCCCAGGTTCACAGGGCAAGGACAGCTTTAAGTGACTGTAAAGGGAAGTGGCTTTAAAAGGAAGAGGGCCATAGGGAAGGCTTCCTGGAGGCGGCAGCATTGAGCTGAGCCTGGAAAGCTGGATTCATCAGGTCCTGTCCTCTTTCTTCACCTCTTCCCTTCTTGGCAACTGGCTACAGTCTGCTTTTGTCCCTTCTTCACCTCCAGAATGCTCTAACCAAGTGAGCTTCGTGTTGCCAGACCCAAAGGCGGGTCCTCAGTCCTCTTCTCTGGTCCCGGCAGCATCTGCTTCTGTGGCTTCTGGTTCCCACCGGCATCACCCGGCCTGCTCCGTTCCTGCTTGGTTCTCTGTCTTCTCTGCCAGGTCCTCTTCTCTGTCCATCCTGACCGTGTCCTGGACCACTGTCTGCAGGATGCTTCCCCCACCCTCCTGGGATGCCTAGTAGACTTTTTTAAACCAGATTTCATAAAACAAAAATGCACATGCTTTAAGAGCACAGCGTGATGCCTGTCCACAAAGTGAATGCACTTGGGGCCTCAGTTCCCAGATCAGGAAGGAAACCGTTGGAGCCCTAGGAAGCCCCTCCTGCCCCTCCAGACCTCACCCAGAGCTGGCTATGTCCCTGCTCTGTCCCCCAGGTGCTCTTGCCTGGGTCGGTACCGGCAACAAATGGAATCCTGGGAAATCTGGCTCCTTGGGCTCTGCGTCCTGCGTGGGGACTCATCCGTGTTGCCGTACAGCTACAACCTGTCCTCTCTGCTGTTGTAGAGAGTATTCCGTTGTACAAATATGCCACAATTTAATCATTTGACTCTGGCCTGCCATTCATGCTGTTTTCATTTGGAGAATTATGAATAATTCTGGAAGAGGGGGCTGATGGTTCACCTCTGCTCCCGACCCTGCAGACCACCTTGCCCTGTGGGAACTGAGCTTGACGCGGGTGACACTGTTTCAAGGGAATTGCAAAGTCATGGCCTAACAGTGTTGCTGTGGGGTTCTCAGGTGCCATAGCCGGCCTTTTGATTTTAAATAAAAGAGCACAGAAGTTAATGCAGGAATAAATGAGTGAATTTTTTTTTTTTTCATTTGAGAGAGTGAGTGAGAGGGAGAGAGTGCACAAGCTGGGGGGAGGGAAAGGTAGAAGCAGACTCCTCATGGAGCAGGGACCCTAATGCGGGGCTGGATCCCAGGACCCTGGGATCATGACCCGAGCTGAAGGCGGATGCTTCACCGACTGAGCCACCCAGGCCCCCCATGAATGCATTTTTGTAAAGAACATTATTGCATGTCACCTTCTGTCAAATACCAAGCTAGTCATTTTCATAAATATTAGCATATCTAATTCTTGCCACAATCCTTTGAGAATGGGGATGATTATCTTGATTTTATGAAGAGATTCAGTGGGTGATGCACATAAGGCAGTCAGCAGAGTCTGTCAGAGAAAAGGGCTCCATAGACTTTTGTCCATCATCTTTATGGTTTGAGGTGACATAGCTTGTAAGGGGCCAGGCCAGGATTTGAACCTGTGAACCTTGCATCATCGCACTGCACAATTCCCACCACCTGCACTGCCTGCCTTTGTGGGGCAGTGGGGGGTGGGGTGGGGATGTGGGAGAGTGAAGGGGTCCCAGCTGTGTCTTTCCAACCCCAGCACATCTTCCTCTCTTTGGGGGGTGGGCTGTGTGGGGGCTTATCCCCCAGCCCGGCTCTGTCCTTTCCCTGCCAGTAACCCCAGACTGCGATGAGAGCCATGGGCTTAGACTCAGCTTGGGGATCTGGTGCCCTCCCTCCCTGACCTTCTTCAGCCAGAGGATGAGATTAGCATACAATTGCAGTGGTCTCTGCTCACTAATTTCATTTTCTGTGTCTGGAGTAATAGGGCCTCTTGAAGTCATTATGCTAATTTAAATTCAAATAATAAGCAGCTTAGCGTCTGACTCTGGAGTTAGGACTGAGGCTCTGCTCTGAGCCAGTCCTGGCTGCTCCCGGCAGAGGAAGGCTCGGTGCTTCCGAGGAGTGGCCTCCTCCGCCAGGAGCCTGGGGTCAGTCAGCTGGTCAGTCGGCTGTGACCAAGCTGAAGCCACACCAGCCCAACCTGGGCAGGCCCAGGAGAGCTCCTTCCAGCACCTGCACCCCTGAAGAACCAGCTAGTAGTTAGAACAGTGAACCATTAGGAGCTGTGCCCTGGGACCTGGTGGGGACATTAGCCCTTTGGACAGGATGGTTTCTTGGCTTCTTCTGTGAATTCGTCATTCACGTCACTCTCTTCGGCCGAGGGATAGATGTTGGTTTTGAATGGGAGCCAAATCTGGCCCTAATTTTTATATACGTCTAATTGTGAGAGGTGAGTTGGGGATGGTGACATTCTCAGAGGGGTCTGTGACCCCGAATAGGACAAGAACCAGGTCTCTAGTGAGTGGAGACATGCTTGGTTCAGCTTGAGTGGTTGAAGGGCTGTGACCAGTGGTTCCCACATGCTCTGGTGCCCAGGGGTCCAGGCAGGCCACTTCAGCACTGCACTACCTATTGATTCCTGCCCTTCAGTATGGGGGTACACGCTGGAATCCTTGTTTCCTCCAAGGACCGGTTCTTGGCTGGCAGTGTTGGCCTAGTGTCTGCCCCTGTGTCTAGCCCTCAGGAGCTGGGGCCTACCCCTAGGCCTCTCCTCCCACTCAGTTCCACACACTGCCCCAGCCTCCCTCTGCTGAAGATGTGAAGCTCAGATTCAGGACTTTCCATGAGGATCCCTTAGACAGGCAGGGCTCTAGTGATGTTCTCCAAGGCAGAATTTTATTTTATTATTTTATTATTTTTAAGTATTCAATTATTTTTTGAGAGAGAGGGAGCACTGCGGGTGAGGGGTGTTGGGGGCGTGCAGAGGCAGAAGCAGACGCCCCACTGAGCCTGACACGGGGCTTGATTCCAGGACCCTGAGATCATGACCAGAGCTGAAGGCAGACGCTTCACCAAGGTGCCTCCAGGTGCCTCCAGGGCAGGATTTTAATAGTGCAACCAAACCCCCCCCCAAAAAAAAAAAACAAAAAAAAACCCAGTTCCAGAGGATCGAGGTTTAGGAATCACTGGTTGAAACAATTCAATAGGCTTCCTTCCTGCAGGACTGCTCAGAGCCTTGATGGACCACTTTCTTGGTATAGAATGGGGGCATTTCCCAAACACAAGTGGGCATGACCTGCCTGCACGTATGCCACGTGGCAGCCTGGACCTGCACCTTCTGGGCCCTGGGAGGTGGGCAACATGGTCTCTGTTTTACAGATGAGGGACTGAGAAACCAAGAGGGTGGGGACTTGTCTGGGTGCACGGAGCTCAGAGAGGAGCCAGGTTACAGTGGGGGCTCCCTCCCTTGGAGAGATGTCTCACGAGCCGCAAGGCCCTACCAAGTTGTTGCTCAGTGGAATGGTGTGGAGCTGTCCTTTCCGAGTCCTGGGCTCTGAGTCAGTTAGGAGGCCGTCTTGTTAGGATTGCAGATACAGTGTTTTGGGGGGTAGGGGTCACTGATCTCAATCGAGAGCTCTGGCCCAGGAATTGGGGGGTGTATGATGAGTGTCAGCTCTGACATTTATCGGCCGTGTGAGTGGGACCAGTACTTTCTGGGCTTCGATTTCTCCAGGTGGAGATAAAGGACCCCTCTCTGTCCCCAGGAAAGCTCCTGGCAACAGCTTCCTTGGCCCGCCGACAATTCGATGCCTGCCCCACTTCAGCAGGGAAAACCTATTTTCTTTGTTTGGCTGGAAGCCGACTTTTTTTCTGGCAAAAAAGGCTGCGCATCTTAAACCAGCCAAGTGGCCAGCATGAGACGAGGGCACCCGCAGGGAGACGGGTTCAAGTTGGGGTCCTGTCTGAACTTGCTGTGTGACCTGGGCTCCAGCTCTGGAAGGAGGGGATCGGACTTGCTAGTCTGCAGGGGCCGCCGCCTCGCTGATTCGACCCGGGCCTCTGGCCGTGGTTGCAGCTGGCCAGGCCTGCCCAGGGAGCGGGCCTCCGGAGAAGGCCACCCCACTCCGCGTCCCCGGAGACAGGTGCGCTCGGCTGGCTGCTCCCCACAGCAGCCGCCAGCGGGGGCGAGAGGTGGGGTCTTGGTGGGGGCGGCCAGCGGGACGGGCTCTCCGGCACGCAGGGCCCTGGGGTCCGGTGCTCATCAGCTAAGCAGGTAATTATGTGTGTGCTTTGTTCCCGGCACAAAGAAGCTCTCAGAGAACTTCCGAGAGGCTCCGCTTCCTCGCTGATTTGATTTTTTTTCAGAGCTGGAGTGTGAAAGCCAGGCTGAACCTGCCTAATTGTGCCTGCGAAGGCTATTCAGAGAGACCGTTCTTGGAAGGAAATCAGGACAATTAGCTCTTGGCTGCGGGTAGAGGGGGAAGCGAGCTAATCATGGTGAATGTCAGCCTGTTCCCGGGGGAACCAAAGGGCACGGAGTTGGGAGAAGAAATAGCAGAAAGAGGCCCATGTGCCAGTCCTGCCTCCCGGGGCTGGCTTAGCCTCCACCGGGAGGGAGCAGAGGCCCGGCCTAGACGGGGAGAGCCCTGAGCGCCCGCCTCGGGATGCTGGGGCCTGCTGTGTGACCTTGGGCGAGTCTCTTAGAGCCCCCTTCCCCAACCCCCAGTCCGGGTCTCAGTTTCCCCAAGTCTGCAAAACGAGTGCTGTGCAAAATGAGCAGATGGAGCCCGTTTATCACCGGGACGACAGGTGGGCGCCGTGGGCAGACGGTGCCACCGGGCCTGAAGAGAGAGCCCCAGCGGTCAAGTGCAGACCCTGGTCCTCTGGCCACTTCTCACCACCACGGCCTCCCCGTCCTCCCTGACTTCTGCTTGGGCTAGAGGGCAATTTCTAATTCAAATGCAAGCGCTGGGGATCCCTGGGTGGCGCAGCGGTTTGGCGCCTGCCTTTGGCCCAGGGCGCGATCCTGGAGACCTGGGATCGAATCCCACATCGGGCTCCCGGTGCATGGAGCCTGCTTCTCCCTCTGCCTGTGTCTCTGCGCCTCTCTCTCTCTGTGACTATCATAAATAAATAAAAATTAAAAAAAAAAAAGTTTAAAAAAAAAAAAAACAAAAAAAACAAATGCAAGCGCTTCATCCGGCTTCCAAGTCAGGTGGAAGTCCAAGTCTTAGTGCGGCCTCTTCTTAGCTCTGTGACATCAGGGATGCTCCTTAGCCTGGGTCACAGTTTCCTAACTAATACATTATGGTACCCAGTGTGGTCTGACCCCCAGGAGGTGATACATGCCTGTCGTCATTGCTCTGCATCGAAAACATGGGTCCACGTAAGTTCATTTTCCCCTTAGCCAGAGAGAGAGACTGTTTGCACAGAAGTGTTTCTAAATGGAGTATGTGCTCTTTTTCGGCGTTTTTTGAATGGAGCCCGGGGAGCATACTCCACTGTGTTGGGTTTTTTTCACCCTTAAAGAGAGGCGCAGCGTTATCAGAGTCTGCGTCTATGTCGGTGCCTGGCTCCACCGCACGCCAAGGCTGTGTGACAATCCCTCTGATCCCTCGTTGCCTTGTCCCAGTAATGATTATCTCTCCTCCATCCATGTGTTGGGGGATGATACTTCTTAATAGACTTAGAACAGGAACTAGCACTTAGTAAGCGCCTGACAAACTTTGCATCATCATCATCATTATTGGATCACTTGGGGTCGCGCTATAAAAGCCACATGTGCCAGGTGACAAATGTGTTCCCACGTGGCTGGAATGAGAGCATCAGAACTTGGGTTCAGCCAGGGCCTCCAGGTCTATGCTTGGACGATGTCGACCATCATGTATTTTGGAAACCGCTCCCAGGGAGAAGAGACTCAGGGTGGCTTCTAAATTTGGGGACTTTAGAAGACAGGTGTGGGAGTGGCCAGAGATGAGCGGGTTCTGCATGCGCCGAGCCAGGTCCCCTGGTCCTGGTGGCCCACGTGGGATGTGAGGCTCCTCTGCCGGCCTTAGCCCTTTCAGCCAGACAGATGGGGACAGGTTGCCACGGGCTGCCCCGGCCACAAGTGGAGGCATCCTCATTTTATTCCATTATCCTTCGGCTGCTCCTCAAATAAAAGGCTTTGTGCCCTGCCCACTCAGAGAACAGTCCACTTTACCCGTTAGCTCTCTCAATCTCCACACTTTAGAGGGGTCGTTTTGGAGGTAGTCATGCTCGTTTCCTGGCAAGGCCCTCTCGGGACCCCGTGGGATGACGTCTCTGGCTGGGAGCAGGCTGGGACCAAATGTGGGACCTCCCAATGGGTGGCCCTGTGGCTCATGGTTATTATGACTGGTGTCCTCTCCTGGGCGATCAAGGTGGTGACGGAGCTGAAAACATGACCTGTGAGGATAGGTGGCCAGACCAGGAGAATCCTTCCCTGGAAGAGACGTGCAAAAGCTGCATCTGACTTATTTGAATAAGTGTGTGGTTGGAGGCCGTGTGGACTGCTCACCACATACCACACGCACACGTCGTCTCATGCCCACATTGCTGGGGGTGGCAGAGGTGTGGCTTGGGCTCTGTGTAGACACATACTTCCCGAAGTCAGCGGTGCTGGAAGGTGGAAGGGCAGTGAGCAGCCCAGGTCTGCAGCTGCCAGGGGTTCGCTGGGTTGTCAGGGGGTCTGGGGGCCCTTCCACCCCAGGTTCACTGAGTGGTGGGGCTGGCACGGCAGATGGAGCCCTGCTCAGGGAGCTCTCTGCAGCCCCAGCAGCTCCCCTCTGCGGCCCACCTGCCAGCGACACACAATTCCATCTTAATGCCTTTTCAATAAAGCCTTAAAGATGACAAGCCCCATTTCCTGAGCAGAGCAGAACAGTTATTTTACACTTCATCTAATTGATTAAAATTACTCCTCTAAATTAACCAGGCCTTGCAGAGCAGAGGGGGGTGAGTGAGACCCAGAGTCAGGACAGCTTGCCCTGGGTGTGGGGAGCAGGGGGGAAGGAGGGGGAAATGCTGCAGGAGCCGGGCAGCGGGGACTGGTCAGGGCCCTGCCGTGAGGGCAATGGCCTGTCTCCTGGGCCCTGCTCTCCCTACTCCACCCCGACCCCCGGTGCAACTGTCCCTGTGCCACCCTCTGGATACCCTGCAGACCTGCATCAGCCGGCAGGATCCTGACAGGCTGTGGGCCCTCCCCTGATGTCAGGCTATACTCACCAGGGCCTCCCTCGGGGTTAGGGCAGGCCAGGGGCTTGGCAGCTGCTCACTGTGGCAAGTGGGCGAGGTGACCGGCATCCAGGTCTTGTCTGATCCTCCAAGATGCCCCAGGAGGTGGGTGATTGTGATCCCACTTTACAGCCTTAGAGACTGAGGCCAGCTTCCAGGCACGGGGTACTGGGGGTACCCCTGCGTGCTCTGCCCTACAGCAGCCCCAGGGGACTAGGAGCCATGCCCACTCTTGCATGTCATCTGCCAAACCCTGTGGTTCTCCCAGCATCTCACAATGTGAACTGGCTTGCTTATAGGGGTGCTGGTTTGCTCACAGCCCCTCCGGGGGAAGCCTTCACCCCCTGTGGGGGCTGGGGCGTGGGGCAGGCACAGCTTCTTACCCAGGAAGGAATTGGGACACCCCTCACTTGGCTGGGCTGATGCTGGCATGGCAGCAGATCCCTCAAGAGCAAGAATGGGAGCTGGGGCCTTTGCACGGATGTAGAGTTCTGTTTGATGCCTGGGTACAGACACCTGTCGGTCACAGCTGGTTTCAAGACGGGGTCACGCACCGTCTCCCGGCACTCTGGCCTTGCACTGCCCTGCCCTGGAGCACCTCCCTGCTGTGAACCCTGTTACAGGGGCCGCTGTACGGCACCATCTCACTGCACCGTGCTTGCCTCGGTTTCCCTGGGTCTGGCTCCACCTGCCCCATAATGAGGGCTCAGTAAATGTTCGTGCGATAGCTGCCCGCCTCTGGCCCCGCCGGCTGGGCTGCAGGGGCCTGATAAACATCTCCTCCCTGCCCAGGCCCACCTGTAAATGCCCACAGTGCCCTTGACTACACCCTACGAGCTGGTGGCAGGGGCAGGGTCTGGAACCCCCTAGAGGGCATTGTGTGGGTCTTCCTTAGGGGATCTGGTGCATTGGGGCACGAAGGCAGTGTCCTGCCTTGCTGGTCTGCACCGTTGGGCTGTGCTGAGCCGGCTGGGTGCTGGCAAAGGACACAGCAGTGGTGAAGATCCCCTGGCTTTCCTGTCTCCTGGCTCTACCCGCCTCTGCTCTCTGTCCTGGGCCAGGATGAGGCGGAGGGACAAAACGGAAGCCGAGAGCCTGGGTAGGAGGCCCAGGGAGCCTAATAGGGTGAGGCTGGTCCTCCTGGGGGATGTCCTGCAGCCAGGTCCTCCCAGGTCCCCAGACCTCAGTGGGTCAGGCCGGGCTGTGAGTTACGTGGGGGGTGGCAGGGACTGGCCAGGATGAGGGAAGGCGGGAGCGGTGGGGTCTGGGCCAGCGCCCCCGTGCCCCGCAGGCAGTGGGCTCCGACCGTGTGTTCCCGACTCGAGCTCCTCATGGCAAGTGTTTGCGGCCTGCCCTTTCCTATTTTCCAAGTTGAAGATGATCATGGCTCTTCTGGCTTCTCTTCCCTGGAAAGGCCACGGCGGCCCACTGCCTCTGGGTATTTCATAAGCCCTCGTCTGCTTGCCCGGAGGAATTATCTCCAGGGCTGTCTTGGAGCTGCATCTCAAGGCAACACATCCAACTGTTGGGAGGAAAGCCACTTCCTCCACGAATTCGGGTCCAGTGGTTGGAGCCTGCGAACATAACTGTGACTAGATGGGATAACAGGAGGAAAGACTAGGTGTGCTCACGTGCCCGGGAGCACACAGCGGAAGAGGCTCCACACCCAGAGGCAGGGGTTACATACATAACAGGGGGAAGAGACGGGACAGAGAGAACCTCCCCCCCTCTTTTTAAGGAAAGACCAATGAGTGTTTAGGGGAACAGAAAGGGAACTAAGGCAGTCCTGATGATGCTTGCTTCCGCAGCTGGTCTTCTCCGGCTTCGTCCTCCCCCAGGGAGGGATTTATGGCTTGCCCATGAGCCTCCACGGCCTTGGCTGACATCAGTTTATAGAGACTGGGTGGCCCATTCTGTGACCCTCATCCAAGGTGAGAGGGACCAGGGGAGGAGCCCCAGCCCACCCTTCAGGCTGCCTACCCTGTTCTCTTGTGTTCTTGGGTCTCTTGTACTCAGGGACACAAGGAGCTCCACCCTGGCTTCTCCACCCCTAAGGCCAGCGGCAGGGAGCGCCCTGAGGCCCAGGCTCAGACCCTCCGGAGGAAGGGGTGCTATTGCCTTTCTCTGCAGGCTTCCGTGCTCGAAGAAGTGCTTAGGAACCCCCAGTCTCCGCAGCCCTGAGTTCCTGCACCTGATAGAAGCCCTTGTCACGTTTTCCACTCCTAGAATGACCCATTTGCAATTTTCCCAATTAACTGTCGCATTTCCTCCTTGGCTGGAACCTGGGATTTGTTTTTGAGGCTGAGCAGGTGGCTGGAGCTATAGAACATAAATATATCATGCTTGGGGAGTTGGCTTGGTTTTCATGGAAACAGATGTCTTCCCTCCTGAGAAGGGGTCTCTTGGCCAGGTTGCTGCATAATCCCTTCCCTGGCTTTGATCTCAGCGGTGGGGGAGCCAGCAACCCCCCAGCCCAGCCCAGCCCAGCCCAGAGTCAGGGAAGGACGTTCAGTAGAAGTCATGGGTCCTGAAGTGGGGGAGCTGGATAGGCCAAGTTGTCAGTCTTGTTTTCCTGTCTGAGGTGTGTGTTTGTGTGTGTGTGTGTGTGAGAGAGAGAGAGAGAGAGAGAAACAGACAGACAGAGGGAGAGAAAGAGAGAGAGAGAGAGAGAGGCAGAATGATGCTAAGGAGATGATGTCTGGCTGGCTGATTAGCTCAGCTACCCTTGGTGGCTGCAGTCAATTTGGGCCTGTAGTGGGGGCAGACACAGGCTCTGGCTGTGAGGTGGGTCACTTAAGGCCTGGGTCTCTCTCTCCCCTCCCTGCTCCTTCCCTCCAAGCCGGCCTTTCTGCTCGAAGGAGCCGTGAGGCTCCCATGTGCCTTGTAGCAGCAGAGAGGGCAGGAGGCCTGGGCCCCCCTCCCTCCCAGCCACAGCCCCTTGAAAACACAGGCGATGAATGCTTGATTAGAAATCAGATGCCAGACAGAAGGCCATTTTAGAAAACTAGCACAGAGTGAGAGGCCAGGAGAGGCGGCATCCCGTAGAGCCCCTGTTAGGCTGGGGGCTGGCGCCTCAGGGCTGCAGGCTGCTTTGAGATGTGGGGCCCAGGCCTCATCAGAAGAGAGGTCACCTAGAGCACCCTCTGCCCCGAGCAGACACCTGTGGAGCCTCTCTTTACAGGTACGGGGCCTGCACAGACCCCAGGTGGCAAGTAGGCACAGACCCCAGGCGGGGCATCGGCACAGACCCCAGATTGGGGTCGGCCTAGGCCCCAGGCGGGGAGTCGGCACAGACCTCAGGCAGCAGGTCTGCACAGACCCCAGGCGGCGGGTTGGCACAAACCCTGGGCGGGGCATTGGCACAGACCCCACGCGGGGCGTTGGCACAGACCCCAGACTGGGGTCGGCATAGGCCCCAGGCAGGGGGTTGGCACAGACCCTGGGCGGGGGGTCAGCACAGACCCCAGGAAGCGAGTCGGCAATAGGGCTCTACCTGCCACTGACCACCAACCACTGCAGCTCTCTTGGAGCTGACCCAGCTTCCTCAAGGGTGACCCTGGTCCCATCTGCCCCCAGGGCTGCTGGAGGGATTGAATGAGACAATACACACTAGAGCTTTGGAGAGAGGGAAAAAAAAATAAAGACCCGCTATCGATCTTCATGCAATAATAGGGAAGAGGGCACCAAAGGGAGAGAGGACCGCTGGCATGGGTGACTGAGTGGAGGAGCCGGGCTGTGTCAGCTTGTCTGTGTTTCCCCGCAGCTGTCAGGCCTCCTGTGTCCAGCTCCCAGTCCAGCCCCTGGCCTCTCTTGCCCCCTGGCGTTCCTGCAGTTACTCAGAAGAACGGCCTGTCGGGGAAATGCACTGGGGTAAGCAGGATGTGAGGCGCTGGCCGGCCCCAAGGCTACAGTGTCCTATGAACTGGGCAGGGCCTGAGGGAAGGCATGACTCAGGAGCCATGGAGGAGCTGTCCTGGGTGTGGGGTCAGGTCTCTAGGTGATGTCCCAGCTCCCTGCACCACGCAGTCTTTGCCTGGGGCTCACTGCAGGGCCACCAGGCCGCAGAGACTGGAATAGTCACAGCCACTTCCCCAGAGCCAACATCACTCAAGTAGGTTTTTCTCATTAAAAATTATTGAGTGTCGCTGTGTTGTCAGGCACTGTCTGGACACAGGGTCTTAGTGGCAAAGGAAACAGAGATCCTGGCCTTGTGGGGTCAGGGGAGGGAGAGCACAGGAAGCTGAGAGCGCTAACCTAACCCGGCTGGAATCTGGAAGGATCTAGGAGAAGGCTCGGCTCCAGCGATGTCTAATATCTTGGGAAGAGATCCTGATGGGGGACACTGGGGTCCAGCAGCCTCCATCAGCCACGATCAAAAATAAGAGGCAGCACAGCTCCTTTTGGGGATTAAAGTGTGCTGTTGCATGAATATACTGGGGGTGGGGGGTCACGGTCCCCAGGAGACCCTGGACAAGTTACAGCATCTCAGCTCTAAATGGGGGTGCTGATCCCTCCCTCACGCTGTCCTAGAGAGGGCCCGCTCTGCACTGACACGCGTGCCTCTGGGTCAGCACCATCTTCCTGTCACTTCTGCTGGCGGAACCAGGGCAGGTGGGCGACAGCAGAGCGGAATGAGGCTCTCCCTCTCTACTTGTCAGTGATTTATGGGCATCCAGCTCAACTCAGAGCTCAGGGAAGACACAGTGAGTGCCCTTTTGTTTTTAGTTCAATTTTGTGAGCAGAATGCTCCTGGGGCCGATAGATTTTTTCCCCCAGTAATGAAATTGTAAAAAAGAATTGAGTTATGCCTCTCCAGCTTTAAAGGACAATCGGTGCCCTTTTTCCAACCTTCCCTGCGATGCCAGCAGACGCTCGGTTCCTCCGCTTCCCTCAGGTCCCTTGTCCCTCTTTCTCCTGACCTGTGGGCACAGCCTCCAGACCATGATCCTGCAAAGGTGGGGCGGGAGGGATGTGGGCTGTTGCCTTCTTTTCTGCACTCAGGAATGGAGACGTACTTCGTGAAATAAGCTGTGCAGGACCTCATTCCAACACTAAGAATTTCCACATGGTGACAGTGGAACCAAGCATCGGGCCTGGGGCGTGGCCAGGGTGGCTGCCCATTCAGCCACCTGGATCTTAGGAGGGCCCTTGGGTGGGAGGTGCTCAGGAAACAACTGTTGGCCGGAGATCCCCTTCTGCTTTCTCCCCCACTCCTCCTCTGCTCCCCAGCAGCACTCTGGCTGCCTGCATTTAAATGCAGCTCTGTTCAGTCTGGAGGCTTGGTTGCCTCATTTGCAAAAGAGGACAGTGGTAGCAACAGCCCCTCCGCCCCCAGGGACCTGGCGGTGTGGGTCTGGGGCCACACCCTGGAAGTCCTGGCTGTGGTCCTCTTTCTTTCTCTCTTTTTATTTTTAAAAATATTTTATTTATTTATTCATGAGAGACACAGAGAGAGGCAGAGACACAGGCAGAGGGAGAAGCAGGCTCCCTGCAGGGAGCCCAATGCAGGACTATCCCAGGACCCCAGGATAAAGCCCTGAGCCGAAGGCAGATAGATGCTCAACCACTGAGCCAACCAGGTGCCTCTCTTTCTCTTCTCTCTTCCCTGCTTCTTTTAACTCCTTCTTTTCTTTTTTCCCTCTTCCTAAGGTCCCTTTTCTCCTCCACCACATCCCTGATGCGCATGGTAGTGGCTAATGCTGCCGAGAACCCCACACTTGGGGTCCTTGGGGTCTGCAGGCCTTCCGGGAGCAGGCTGGGCACCATGCTCCCCCACCCCCCGGGCCCTGGCGTGATGCAAGAGGGGCCCGGCTGCCACTCTCCACTCTGAAGCCCCCACCGGCCCCCTCCCCCAACAAGCCCCCCCCCCCCCCCAGGGAGCAACCCTTCCCACAGCCCGGGGTCCTCTGAGCACCTCCCCAGGATCCACTGTCCTGCTGCAGATAGACACAGAGAGCCAGGAGAGGAGTGATGGGGGGGGTCCCTCCAGGTGCCCCCCCGTTCTGTTTGTTTATCTAGGCATCTAGGCATGCATGTTTTTTCTGTTTAAAAAGTATATTGAGGTGTGACACGCGGCAGAGTGCGCAGGTCTGAAGTGTGTGGTTTGTCACACGTACATACACCTGTTGTATTCCCACCCTGATCAGGATGCAGAACATTCAGTGCCTGGAGGCCCGTGTGGCCCCCTTCGAAGGCAATCCCTCCATTCCTTCCGGTAACTGCTATTTTGACCCGTCGCTATGGAATAGTTTTCCCTGTTTTTGAACTTCGCATAAATGAACCATGCAGTCTGTCATTGTGTCTGGCCTCTTTGCTCATCATCCTATCGGTGAGACTCATCAATGTGTGGCACTAGATTGTGCTTTTTAACTGCCCCATTAAGGATTCCATGGGATGAACATAACACAATCTGTTGTTCTGCTATCGATGAGCACCTGGGTTGTGTCTGACTGTTGGCTATTATGAATAAAGCTGCAGTTATCCTTGTACACATCTTCTGGATGGCCACATGCCCACATTTCTCCCAGGGATATATTTAGAAGCGGGATTGCGAGGCCATGGGGTGGGCCATGGTTTCACTGTAGTAGATGGGTGTACATTCTGAGGTCTCAAAGTCCTACTGATCGTAATACACGTTGGGTTTTGTGGTTTGCCTTCCGCACTGAGCATTATATCAGAACCTTTTTTTTAAGTCGTATCTTTTATTTCTAGATAATTATAGACCCACATGCAGGTGTAAGAAATAAGCCAGAGAGAGAGCCAGTGTACCTTTTACCAGGTTTTCTCCTAACATCTTGGCAAATAGTAGTATAATAAGACCATCGGTACATGGACACCCATACGATACCATCTCACTCAGATTCCCCCAGTTTTATTTGTACTCATCTGTGTGTGTCTGGGCACTCTGATCACCTGTGCAAGTGTGTGATCCACCAGCACAGCAGATACTGGGTCCCGCTGGCTGTTCTCTGTGACCGCACACCCGTCCCCGCTCCACTAGCCTGTCTTCCATCTTTAAACTTATTGTTGTGGCAAAAGTGTTATGTAAGTGGACTCAAATAGTATGAAACCTTTTGGGATTGGCTCTTTGAACTCAGCACAGTTCTTGATGAGTCCAGGTTGTTGGGTGGATCAATGGTTTGCTTCTTTGCTACTGATAGGCGTTCCTTGGCATGGACCGCCGCCGTACTTAACTTACTACGCACCCTTTTGAGGACGTTTGGTCACTTCCAGGTGTTGCCCGTTGTAAGTACAGCTGCTGTGAACATTGGCGTACAGATTTTTGTGTGATCATAAATTTACACCAGAGAGTATCTGCTGGGTCCCATGGCAATTGCCTCGTGACTATTTTTAGAGAAGCCCAAGTTCGTAGGTTATGGTATAGGGAACATATTCCAATGCAAACTCTTTCTGTGACCTTGAAGTCTTCATTATGGCCTCTGAGGAGGATTACAACCTCCCTCTGTCTAACCAGGTCTGGAGACATTTCCTTAGGGGAGGAAGGCGCCTCACCCCGATCAGCCCCCTCTCTGATTGTGTCCCCACTGAAACCGTCCTGTGGGGTAGCAGAGCCCGCAGGCTTGGGCAGAGGATATGCTGGGTCAAATCCCCTTCTCCCCAGAGGCAGGACCCCATAGGTTTACAGGCTAAGGCTTCCAGCCCCAGATACAAGTTCTCTTTACTTGGGAAAACATAGGTGTTTATCACCTGTTGGATAGACTGGCCTTTGGGAAAGTGCACAGAGCCCCACAGGACTCCTTTCTTCTGGGACAAGCTGACCTGGCCTGTTGAAAACTTGCTCCCTGGCTTCCAGCTGAAAATAATATCTCAGCTAGCCCGGAGAGATGATGGCAATTAAATCATTCTGTTAACTACAGAGGGGCAGGCTGGGCAAGGCCATGGTGCCCTGAACATCCCGGACAGAGATCGTTAACCAAATGGTTGAGGAAACATTCCGCGTTATCCATTATTCACCCTGCTGCATAATGCAGGAGCCCGAGCGGGAGCCCGCGGCCAGGCCCCGGTGTTTCTCCACGCGGGCCTCAAATGTCAGCCCGCTGCTGGGCGCCAGCCTAGAAGGGAGTCACCCCTTCTCCCCTCAAGCCACGTTTACGGGGAAGGGATGGGCCTCAGGGCTCCAGGCTCACCAGCCTCCCAGCCTGGGTTGTCTTGCTCTTCCCGGGAGTTCCTATCCTCCTCAGCTTAGCCTGGAAGTCGCCCCTCCCTGATTCCTCCCAGGAGGGAATTGGTCCTCCCTCCCTGGCCCTCCCCTCCCCCAGCCCTTCCTCCCCCTGACTCTCTCCCTGACCTCCCCTCCTCCAGCCCTCCCTCCCCAAATCCTCCCTCTTGTAGTCCTCCCTCCTGTAGTCCTCCCTCCCCCAGTCCTCCCTCCCCCCGTCCTCCCTCCCCCAATCCTCCCTCCCCCAGTCCTCCCTCCCCCGGCCCTCCTTCCCCCAATCCTCCCTCCCCCAATCCTCCCTCCCCTAGTCCTCCCTCCCCCGGCCCTCCCTCCCCTAGTCCTCCCTCCCCCAGCCCTCCCTCCCCTAGTCCTCCCTCCCCTAATCCTCCCTCCCCCAGCCCTCCCTTCGCTAGTCCTCCCTCCCCCAGTCCTCCCTCCCCCGGGCCCCTGCAGCCCTCTGGGGCTCTGAAGGAACGTTTACAACCATCACCACCGCGACAATAGCTACTACCTGCCGGACACTTAGCACACGTAGGGCAGACGTTGTATTTCCTGATTTTGAGAAGGAGAAGCCGACTGGAGAGGTAGCTTCAGTCCCCCCAGGACGCACCCTGGTGAGAGGCCCAGCTGTTGGAACTTTCCTTCTGCCCATTTTCCAGAAGTTTCACGGTTTGCTCCGTCTTCGCCAGAAACCAACGTCCCGTTCTGTGGCTCCTGTTTGTTTCTTCGCGCATCGATTCGCCTTCCTATTTTTGCTCCTTCCTTCTCCTTTCTTCGGATGCAGCTTGCTGTTTCTTTTGTAACTTCTCCAGATGGATCGGACTCTGTTGCTTTTTTTTTTTTTTTTTAATTTTTATTTATTTATGACAGTCACAGAGAGAGAGAGGCAGAGACACAGGCAGAGGGAGAAGCAGGCTCCATGCACCGGGAGCCCGACGTGGGATTCGATCCCGGGTCTCCAGGATCGCGCCCTGGGCCAAAGGCAGGCGCCAAACCGCTGCGCCACCCAGGGATCCCTCTGTTGCTTTTTTTAATTGTAATTTTTTGTATTTGAGTAGAGCGGACCACGACGTCGTGTTGCTTCAGGCGTGTGCGACACAGCGATTGGAAAACGACATCCGTCTCTCGGTGGCCAGGCCACCCTCCGTCCCCGCGGGCGTGTGGCCTCCCGGTCCCTCCTCTCTGCACCGAGGCCACCGATTTCCCAGAGAACAGCGCCAAACTTGCACCCCACGCGGTGTGCTCTGCAGGACGGTGTCACTCCTCGCAAGCTGCTCCCTATCGTCCAGTGTGACCTCAAGCTGGAGTTGCATTCGCACTTGCCGGGCGACGGTGCTGGCCTTGTTATGACTGGGGGAGGGGACACCAAACAACCCATTTCACATCTGTCCCTCCCTTGGGCTCATGATTTGGGTCTTCCCCAGCCCCAGCAGGGCAGCTCCTGGGTGCAGGGCAGCTCCTGGGCGCCTGGCCCACCCCTATAGGCTTGGCCAAGTGAGAGGCCACCCCGAGGTCCCGACCACAGCGGGGTGAGGGCCGTGGTACGCATACAGCCTCCCTAAGGTGGATGCTTTAGCCATTATAAGGCGTTGCTAACTGGAGAAGCTCGAGCAGCCCACCACCCAGGCCTTCCCGTTTTCCAGAGAAGAGGAAGGGGTGATGAGGAACAAGTGGAGGGGAGTGTCTGAATGACCTGGTCCTTACCTCACGAGGCAAGGCTGCATTTCACATAACCCCTCAAACGCAGGCTCTTTCCTTTGTTTTGTTTTTGTTTTTTTTTTTTCTCCTTGAAATTATTTGTTTATTATTATTATTTTTTATTGGAGTTCAATTTGCCAACATATAGCATGTCACCCAGTGCTCATCCCATCAAGTGCCCCCCTCAGTGCCCGTCACCCAGTCACCCCATCCCCTGCCCACTTCCCTACCACTACCCCTTGCTCGATTCCCAGAGTTAGAAGTCTCTCATCCCTGATATTTTCACTCATTTTCTCTCCTTTCCCCTTTATTCCCTTTCACTATTTTTTATATTCCCCAAATGAATGAGACCATATAATGTTTGTCCTTCTCTGATTGACTTATTTCACTCAGCATAATACCCTCCAGGTCCCTCCACCTCGAAGCAAATGGTGGGTATTTGTCATTTCTAATGGCTGAGTAATATTCCACTGTACACATAGACCACATCTTCTTTATCCATCATCTTTTGATGGACACCGAGGCTCCTTCCACAGTTTGGCTATTGTGGACATTGCTGCTATAAACATCGGGGTGCAGGTGTCCCAGTGTTTCATTGCATCTGTATCTTTGGGGTAAATCCCCAGCAGTGCAATTGCTGGGTCGTAGGGCAGCTCTATCTTTAACTCTTTGAGGAACCTCCACACACTTTTCCAGCGTTGCTGCACCAGGTCACATTCCCACCAACAGTGCAGGAGGGTTCCCCTTTCTCCACATCCTCTCCAACATTTGTTGTTTCCTGTCTTGTTAATTTTCCCCATTCTCACAGGTGTGAGGTGGTATCTCATTATGGTCTTGATTTGTATTTCCCTGATGGCAAGTGATGCAGAGCATTTTCTCATGTGCATGTTGGCCATGTCTATGTCTTCCTCTGTGAGATTTCTGTTCATGTCTTTTGCCCATTTCATGATTGGATTGTCTGTTTCTTGGGTGTTGAGTTTAATAAGATCTTTATAGATCTTGGATACTAGCTTTTTATCTGATATGTCATTTGAAAATATCTTCTCCCATTCTATAGCCTGTCTTTTAGTTTCGTTGACTGTTTCTTCTGCTGTGCCGAAGCTTTTTATCTTGATGAAGTCCCAATAGTTCATTTTTGCTTTTGTTTCCCTTGTGGATGTATCTTGCAAGAAGTTGCTGTGGCCAAGTTCAAGAAGGGTGTTGCCTGTGTTCTCCTCTAGGATTTTGGTGGATTCTTGTCTCGCATTTAGATCTTTCATCCATTTTGAGTTTATCTTTGTGTATGGTGTAAGAGAGTGGTCTAGTTTCATTCTTCTGCATGTGGATGTCCAATTTTCCCAGCACCATTTATTGAAGAGACTGTCTTTTTTCCAGTGGATAGTCTTTCCTGCTTTGCCGAATATTAGTTGACCACAGAGTTGAGGGCCCACTTCTGGATTCTCTATTCTGTTCCATTGATCTCTGTGTCTGTTTTTGTGCCAGTACCACACTGTCTTGATGATCACAGCTTTGTAGTACAACCTGAAATCAAACACAGGCTCTTTTCAAACCTAGGAGGTTCCCACCACCTTATCACGCCGCAATGGCCGGACCCTGAGGCTGGCAGGTCCTGGCAGGTGCTGGCGGGACAGATGTGGCCTCAGATCATGGCCTCTGGAAGGCTAGTGGGGTGGAGGCAGCATCCACCGAGGCCGACCCCTGTCCCTCCCTGGTTAAGTCACTTTGCTTGTTCCACCTGCAGAGCATGACTCTGTCTCACTGGCTGATGGACTCACAGAAGCCGGATTCTTCGTGTTGGCTCTGCTGCCCTTTCTGAGTCAAGAGAGGCAAAGCCTGGCGATACCAGGATTGCAGATGCTCTTGCGGTTGGGTCTGTGCACTGATCTGCACAGGCCTGGTGTTTTGGTGTTTTAATAACGGGGCTTGCAGTTCCTAAACAGCCTCTACTCCCCTCATGTCCCCAAACTGGGTAATCACAACAACACTTAAACTTGCTTCCCTTCCAATATTCCTCTTTGCTAAGAATTTATGCCTGGGAGTAGATGACCAGCCTGCTCTGGTTGCCGGGCACCACCCTGGCTTTAGCGCTGAAAGTCCAGTGTTGTGGGAACTGCTGACTGGGCACACTGGGACAGCTGCTCATCTCATCTGGGAGGCCCCCATCTGGGGATGTTCGGCTGTTCCTGTGCTTGGCAGCAGATGGGGGGATGCAGGGACCCAGACAGGAGGACCAGATTGAAAGGCTTAATCCTGTGGCACCAGCCTGGCTCGGGGGCTGAGGCCTCCAGGCAGCCCCCTCCCCAACTCCCATCTCTCTCTCTCTGGCCTCCTGCAGTGAGCTGGGGGGCTACACGAGGACACCCAATCCCTGTCTGTCTCCCAGAACAGACCCCAGCCCTGTCTCGCCATCATCCCTACAAGAAGCTTGGCACTGAGCAGCCTCACATCCTGGGGCTGGGAGAGGCTTAGTCGCCATCTCATCCTCCCACTTCTTTTACAGATGGGAAAACTGAGCCAGGAAAGGAGACTTTACCAAATAATAATAATGGCAACTCAGCTTTGCTCCTGTAGCCTTTGTGGGTATCTGGCAAGCACGGTCTCCGGAGGGGAGCCGCGTGTTAGCCCTGTCTCTACCATGAGAACCAGCGTGGAAGTGGCCAGCGTGCCCAGAGTGGGCTAGAAGGCCTCCTGGACAAATGGCCAAATTGTCAAACTTTTAACATGGATAGCAAATTGTGCAGGAGGGGGTGGATTTAGAGGGTTTCTGTGATGTTTTATTTGACTAATAATTATTTTTCCTTTGTACCGGTATTTTAACAAATGTTTTGGAGGAGAGACAGAGGAGAATCAATATGCAGCTGCAAACCTTGGCTGGTGCTGACGTCCAGACGTGAGAGACAGACAGAGAGAGAGAGAGAGAGAGAGAGAGGAGCCAAGGGAGTGAGACAGGGGTGCGGAAGGCTGAGGGCGTTCATTCATTCATCTACTATTCTTACAAAGAAAACCGTATTCAAAAAACTCTTAAGTACAAAATTCTGGAATGTATTGACTACATGCTTTTAAAAAGCTTTTTTGTGTGTGTGATGGGAAATTTAAAACATACACAAATAGAACATAATGAGCCCAACGCACCACATGCTTTTCCACAGTGATCAATGCATAACCAGTCCTGTCTCATCTCTGCCCCCGTGCCTCCTCTCCTCTCCTCTCCCAAACGTGGGTTGTTAAGGCCGTTCAGGTCGTCTGTAAAGAGGACTGGATTCTCACGTATATTAAATACAGTCTTGAAAATACCCTTGAATATATTTTCATCCGGGGATGAAGAATTCCTGCAAATACACATTTTTCACGTCCCTGAGTCTCCCCTTTCCTGCTTTTCAGCCCCCGTCCCGGTCCTCCGCTGTCCCCCTCACCTGCAGACCCCACCCTGGCCGTGGGTCTCACCTTCTGGGGGCAGGCAGTGCTGAGCTGCCTTCCCCCTCCGACCCCCCTCGCTCAGAGCTTCCTCCAGCTGGAGCAGTGGGGAGCTGGCCAGAGCAAGTTCAACGTACCTGGGGTGTTGTTACAGAAGAGTTAGCCTACGCTCTGCAGACATCTTCGAAATCTTTAGAAAGTTCCACCTGTGGTGAGTCACGATAGGGCTGTGGGTCATTAGGATCAATGACTGTGTTGACTGAATTGCCTTTGATGTATTGGCTCAGAGCTGTGTGATCCAGGACGGGTCATTTCACCACCTGCCCCAGAGCATCAGTTTCCTCTTCTGTAAAGTGGGGACATGGGACCATAACTGTGGTTTCCAAGCTGGTTTTGGAAGCAGAGTCCTTTCTTCCCCCCAAGCAGAGCCTCAGTGAACTCCAACAGTCCAAAGTGAGAGCAGGGTTCACAGGCACAGGGCTGCAATCAGGCAGCCTAGACCCTACCCCTTCCCCTCTGTGTCTCAGTTGCTCATCTGCCAAGTGGGTGTGATAGTTGAGAGCTTTCCTGGGATCAGGTGCTCTGTGGGGCTTGGCCTGGGCCTGGCACACTGTCTGAGCTTAGTGAATATGAGCCCTCACTCTGACTTCCTGTGCCCTATGAGGCAGGATGGGGTCAGGGGTCTGGCTGGGCCTTGGCCACTGCTCCTCTCCTTACGTGGGCCAGCCCCCACCCTCCACAGGGGCGCAGGGACACCAGCCTCCCATGCTGTGTGTTCTCAGGCCCCAGGGAGGTTGCACTTCGAACCACCAAGTCAGGCAGGGCCAGGACAAGGACCCCAGCACTCTGGTGCCCATGACTGTGCCCCAGCCCCTCTCCTGCTCAGAGGCGGAGCTCTGAGGAGGTCAATGCGTGCTGGGTGGCAGGGCCCCTGCCAAGGTCCCCGGGCAGCCAGACTGTGGGGGGATCTTTCCTCAGCCCCTTGGTGCCCCTGAGCCCCATTCCCTGAAGGGCCCCGGACCAGAAGTGACCCAGAGGCTCAGATCATCATTCCCCTTGCTTCCACTGCTGCCAAGCACTGCCTCCGCCTTTGCCACCAGAAGGGTCCAGGAGAATGATCAACTCTGAAGTTAATTATAATTATGGACAACTGCAGCCCGGGTTGTCATAGAAACCTGTGGCGCACGGCTCTGTCTGTGGGACCCAGTTTCCCGACCTGACAGCTGCAGCAGGGGACACACACTTTCCTTCCTACCTATGCCTTGACAGTTCTCGGGGAGGGGACCGTACAACACAGCCGTAGATTCCTCTAATCCTGGCCGTTTGAAACCCTCAGGTGGTCGGAGAGAAGGGCTTTCCTGCATCTGGGTCTGTCTGCTGTCTTGTTTTGGTCAGTGGCATCTTGGAGACATGGATGCTCTGAGGCCCAGGGCTGTCCCCTGTGTGTGTTCCAGGTCACGATGAGGGAGGGTCGCCAGGAGAATGGGAAGGGCAGGAGCTGTGGCCCGGGCATATCTGTGGGACCCCACGCAAGTCACTTCACCTCTCTGAGCTGGGATCTGTCTGTAAGATGGGGATGGTAATGCCCACGCCCTCGGCTTGTCCTGAAGACTTGGTGGGCTGATGCACGGGCCAGCCACGTCATGGGCTTGACAAATGTCAGCCCCCCGTCCTACATCATTGCTGTCCTGGCTCTGCAGTGGCACTCGGGGTTGGAGGAAGGGAAGGGTGGCCCTCTGCTCTCTGGCTCTGACTTTGACCATTTGACTCAATACTCCTTCAGTGGTTCTCAAAGTGGGGTTCCTGGAGCAGCAGCATCTCAGCTCCTGGGAACTTGCTAGAAATGAAAATTCTCAGGACCTACCCTAGACCTACTGAGTCAGAAACTCCGGGGATTGGGGGGCCCAGCCATCAGTGTTTTGATGTGTCTTCCATGGGGCTTCTGATGGCCCCTCAAGGGTGAGAATCACTGCCCTGACAATCTGTGGATGACCCCCTCCGTGCATCTCTCCCTGAGACCAGCCTCCTCCGGAGCTGCTGCCCCCAGCATGGTCCCTTTCCACCTTGGCTGAGTCTGAGCTCGGTCCAGGATGTCAGCGGCACACAGGGCTGGGCCAGGACCACCCAGCAGTCCTGCTTGGTGTCTCAGCTCAGGCTGCCACCCAGGATATGCGACAGACACTCGTCCCACAGGTCTGGAGGCTGACTGTCCAAGGTCGGGTGCTGCTGAGACCTCCCTTCCTGGCTAGGGGACATGGCCTTCTCACCGTGTCCTCCGGTGGCCTTCTCCCTTCTTATAAGGACACTTGTCCTGCTGGATCAGGGCACCACCCGTATGCCTTCATTTAAACTTAATTCCCTCCTTACAGGCCAATCTGCATGTACAGTCACCCTGGGGCTTTGGGCTCCCACGTGTGACTGGGGGCTGGGCACAAACTCACACCCCACACACCCACAATGGTTGGCCTGCCCAGGCCTCATCAGCTTGTGGCTGCTTCCTGCCTGGGGCACCCGGGGGCAGCTGGGCCCAGGGTAGGGTGTGGAAGGTGCCTTGGGGCTGGCATTTGCACCCTCCAGCTCCATCCCAAACATGCCACATCCTCAAGGAGTGGGGCTGAGACGCAGGTGGGAAGACGGCAGGTGGGCTTCTTGCTCCCAACAGCAGGTCTCCTTGGGGATGCCTCCTGCGTCCTCTGCAGACTTCTGTTGGAGGAGTCAGGATTCCAGGGGCCCCAGTCCTGGCCATGTTAGGAGGCTTTGTCTTACTGTGGAAACAGATCATTCTGGATACCTGATATTTGTTGGGTCTTTGTTCTACAGGATATGCTATATGTGTTTCATGTCTCACGGCCACGAGAGTTAATATTCCCGGCCCTCGGGGGGGATGGGACAGGGGTGGTGTGCTCAGCAGTGTCCTCGCGGAGCAGAGACCACCCCAGGTGCTGCGGCGCCCTGGGACACACGCTCCTCTGCACCCCGCCGGCCTGTCCCGCTGCTGCTGGAGGCCGGAGCTGCTCTCGGGGTGTCTGCGGGGTGGGTGCAGAGTGGGGCAGCGGCCCCACGTTCCAGGGCGGCCAGACGGGAAGGTCAGGAGGAGACACAGCCTGGGAGGGAAGGGGGCTCCAGACGCCCACCCTGAGGAGCGAGGACTGACTCATCGTCATGAAGCCAGAGTGGACCAGAGCTTGGAAGCTAAAGGTGACGATGTCACACAGGGTGACAGGGGACGATGGTGCACGCTTTGAATTTATGGTGTTCCTTGTCCCGGGACCTGAGGGTCAGGTCAGCGTTGGGGGGACAGGAGGGTGTGCAACCGGCCCCATCAGGGCAGGAGCCTGCAAGCAGGCCCCTCAGTGGCCGGCGGGAGTCCCCGCGCAGACCTACCGTCCACCCCACCCCGGACCCGTTCCCGCTGGGTGGCCTCGGGGCACGTGCTTTGCCTCTCGGCTTCCCTGTCTCCTTTGTGTCAAGGGAATGCGGCTGCTGACCTCACGTGGCGAGGACTGAGCTGCGTGGCACTAGGCTTGGTAACGCTGATGGGCTTCCTGGGGGCAGCGCCCTGTCGGATGCATCCCTTGCCCGCAGCCCCGAGCCCCCAGCTGGGCACGAGGTGGGCGCTCAGGACCAGTCTGCTCCCTTCGGAGGGGCTTCGGGAAGGCAGCGTCTCTGAGCCCTCAGCTAGAACCTCAGCAGGGAGCCCTAGGAAGCTTCGGGTGAGGGCTGCTTGAGCCCGGATGGAAACTGCAGGAAGCGTCGGTGGGCAGAGTATCGAGACAAGGCCTGTGACTGCACGTTCACCCGCGGGGTGGCCTTGGGCACTTCGCCCAAACTCTCTGAGCCCGAGGGTCCTACGTAAACGGGCTGATACTTTGCAGAGGTGATGTGCGGTTTGTAGAAATGCATGCATGCCAGTGGGGGCCCCCAGAAGTTACCCTGGTTGTCAAGGGGGTTGGGGAAGGACCAGGACATCTGGGGGGCAGAGGCTGGCTTTTCTCTCCTCTGCAATGAGCCCTGAGATGCAGCTCTCCCCCATTAACCTCATGGCACAGCCACGTCTGTGCCAGGCCCCGTAAGTCTCTGTGAAAGGCTCAGGGATGATATGAGGGAGAAATGCCAGTGCGACAAGGCTCTAGATGGCTCACAGGCATGGTGGCTCCTCTCGAGCCCCAGGATTTTCCAAGCAGCAGTACCCAAAGGATTCACAGATGCTCTGTGATGAAAAGGTTCTGGGGATAGGGACGCCTGGGTGGCTCAGCGGTTGAGCATCTGCCTTCAGCTCAGGGCGTAATCCCGGAGTTCCGGGATTGAGCCCACATCGGGCTCCCTGCATGGAGCCTGCTTCTCCCTCTGCCAGTGTCTCTGCCTTCTTTCTGTCTCTCATGAATAAATAAATAAAATCTTAAAAAAAAAAAAAAGGTCCTGGGGACAAATACTTTTCTGAAAGCCAGAGCTCGGGAGATTAATAAGCTTTTCCCCTGCAAGACTTATCAGAACCTTTACCAGGCCAGGACGTTTGGGATACCCAGAAAGCAGTTCGAGTAGGCAGTCCTTCACGTGACTGCAGAGTCCTCTCCCCCTATAGCAACTCGTAGCATTGTAGGTCCGGGGAGCAGACCTGTAGGGTTCAGAAACCCTGCTAGGTAGGGTTCATCCTACTGCACAGAATGGAGTTCTTATTTGGCTCCTAGCCCCGCCCACTGGTGGCTGAGGTTTTTAATCCCTCCAGTGTAGGAGCAATCTCAGAAAGCCCAAGCCTATGTGAGAGAGAGAGAGAGAGAGAGAGAGAGAGAGAGCGACCTGAGTACCACCTTGCCTTGGGCTGGTCTCCTGGGTCCCTGTTTGCTGTCTGAGGCTCTGGGAGAAAGCCCAGCTCTCCCCACTCTGAGACACTGATGGTATTGGACTGGGATCAGGCCTGTGGGAACTGCCTCTACTCTGGCAGGAAGGGCCCAGCAGTGGTGCATTTGGACTCTGAAACCTCAGCTTCATGGTCCTGGGCTCTCCCTCTCCGTGACTCAGCTTCCAGCCCAGCCCCCGCCACCGACAGCCTGCATCCTCCAGCAGGAGGCAGAGCAAGCGTCTTGGCCTCTGGCCCTGGGCCCTCCCTGCTGTCCCTCTCACTCAGACCTGCCCTGGGCTCCCTCTGCTCTGACCGCCCCTAGACAGGGAGAGGCCCTTTTCCTGCAGAAGAGGTGAGGAGCCAGAGGTCTCAGGTGGCAGACTCACTCAGGCCTTGTGCCAGGCCCTCACATCTGTTCCATGTCGTTCTGTGCCATCTGGGTCCCTAGGGGCAGCCTGCATGGGCTTGTCACTGACTCACCTGTCCCCTTGTGCCCACTGGGTTTGGCCGATGGGAAGCCAGAGCTGGAGATGCAGGAGCAGGAAGAGAGAGGCTGGAAGGTTCCTGGTGCACCTCCCTGCCTCAAAACTGCCATCGGGGCCTGGGCTTCTCCCTCCCCTTGGCCTGGGAGTGGTGCCAGTTTCCCACAGAGCCCGACGCCAGGGGCCTCAACGTTTCTCGCTGTTCTGCTGCTCCTCTCATTCTTCCCCACGCCGGCTGAGTGCACCTTCAGGAGCCTCACGGGGACACAGCACATCCCTACAACCCGGGCAGGGCTGCTGCCCTGGGCGGCACCCGAGAAGGGACTTCAGGATTTCTCGGCAAAACAGGCAGCGGTCACAGAGCAACCCTTTCTCACCCCAGGTCCGGGCTGGGTTGTATGGGAGCGAACACAAGATTGCAACAAAAGCAGAGCTGTGAAGTAGACCAGGAGGAAGGACGCTCGGGAATTAGCAGGTTAGTGGCCGCTAGGTTTGATGTCCCTACGCATTTGTATCATGGCTGGTCCTGGGCTGCAGCGTGGAATCAAGAGGCATTTTCACAAATTAAGATAAATCCTGTGAACCTTCAGCCCATTTCGATGCTTAATGCAAAACATAAACACATTAAGGTCATTTCAGAATGTGGAGGATTTTGAATAATTCAGGCCCCATCGTCATTTACTCCAAACGGCTCATTTCATTTTATGAGTCATCCTTGAAAGGAAAAGAAGAGAGAGATGTGTGGTGGCAAATGACTTGGGATCAGAACCCAGAAAGCTGGAACGGCTCAGAAGAGGAGGCTGCCAGCTCCCTGGAGGGACATGGCTGGAGCCAGTTTCGGAAGCAGGCCTGGGGAAAGTCTGCCCAGCCGGGGTGCCGAGAGGCCTCGGGGGTGAGGGGTGGGGGGGAAGGCCAGACTGAGTCTGATTCCTGGGGTTTGGGGGAAAGGCCTTGTCTGGCCTGGGCCTCAGTTTGCTTATCTGTGGGACTGGAGCATGAGTCCTGTGCCGGGGTTGCCTCTTGTCATCTGTTTTCTGCAGGGGGTTGGGGATAATATTGCACCTTCCCTCCCTCTGTGGGAATGAGCAGGGCTGGTGTCTGTGAGGCTTGGCCCCCCAGCTACCCCCCTCGGGTGGCCCATAACAAGTACGGTGGACACATTGGCCATTGCCCTGGTGCTGTCCAGCAGCAGTGTGCTAAAAAATGATGCCTGGAGCCACTGTAGCCACCTTGTAAGCGTGCAGGGCAGGGCAGATGACCTGATGCTGCTGAGTGGCAGCCCTGGAAGTGCAGACCGGTTATGTGCTATCAAATGGCTTCATTATTTAAGTAATTAGTTAGATAGGCTGCTTCTCATGGGCACACACGTTCCTAATTGATCCATTGTGTTAAGGATTTTGATTTTATTCTAGAAGCAATAGGAAGCTATTAATGGTTTGAACATTTGAAGAGGGCCATAATTATATCTGTGCCTTCTTAATATCACTCTGAAAATAGATCAATATGATCTGCTGTATCAACAGAATAAAGAAGAAAACCATATGATCATTTCAATAGATACAGAAGTATTTGGCAAAATCCAATAATGACTCATGACAAATACTCTCAGCAAATTAGGACTGGCAGGGAACTGCTACAATCTGATAAAAAGCTCCTACACAAACCCCACAGCTAATAGGATACTTAGTGATGGAAGACTGCTTCCCTCTGAGATCAAGAGTAAGACAAGGATGTTTGCTGTCATCACCTCTGTTCAATATCAAACTGGAGGGCCTAGCCAATGCAATAAAGCAGGAAAAAAAAATCATGCAGACTGGAAAGGATAGCTTCTATCCACAGATGATGTAATTGTCTTTGTAAAAAAAATCCCAAGTAATCTACAAAAATCCCTACTAGAACTAATAAGTGAGCCTAGCAAAGTTGCAGGATAGCAAGTCAAGATACCAAAATCAATTGTATTTCATTCTGTCTTAAGAGGTGGTGGTTTTGCAAATCTACACATGATAAAATGTTGTGGAATTATACATACACATTGTACCAAGGCCAGTTTCCCAGCTTTGATATTGTACTATAGTTGTGTAAGATGCAATCATTAGGGAGAGCTGGGTAAAGAGAACCGCTCTCTACTGTCTCTGCAAATTGTTATGAATCTATAATTAAATAACAATTTTAAAATACAATTATATTTCTGTGTAGCAGTGATGAGTGATTAGAAACTGAATAAAACACTGTTTACAACAGCTTCCCCAAGTATGAAATACTTAGATATAGATCTAACAAACATGTGTAGGATTTGCATGCTGAAAACTGTAAAACACTCAGGAGTGAAATTAAAGATTTAAATAAGTGGAGAACACATTGTGTTCATGAAGGGAAAAAAACTCAACCTTTTTAGGGTATCAGCTCTCTCCAAAGCGATCTATAGGTTCAATGCAATCCCAGTCAATATTGCTCTAGCCAGAGCCTGGACAAGGGCTTACAAGGGGGTCCAGGGAGGGAATGAGGAGTCCAGGTCGGAGAAGCCTGGCTGAGAGCTAGGTAAATGTGGACCAGAATGGCTGGGCTGGAGCTGGAGGTGGGAAGAAAAGGATGTACTGGGGGAGTTAGTAGAAGCCAAGATCTCTGGGACTCGGTGATGGGCTGGCTCTGCAGAGTGGGGGAGAGGGGAATGTTCGGGATGACTCACATCTCAGCTCATGGTTCTTTGACCTCCAGGAGGTGAGGCACCAGGTGAGGGGCAGGTCAGAGGTAGGAGAGGGAAAGCCCAAAGGGGCAAGGCCAAAAGGGCTATGCCCTCTGAGGGGCCAGGGACCCTGCTCCCCTGTCCCCTCAGATGTAACCACTGGAGATCAATTTCTTAGAATTTTAAGTTCTTTTCAATCCTCCAAATTCTCTTCTAAAATAAAAATCCCTAGTAGGGGCAATGCCTGGAAGCTTTTCTTCTACCACCACTTTGCCTTGGCCAGGACCCTGCTGCATCTGGACTCATGTCCTTGCCCGAGGCACAGCCAACAGGGTCTCCAGACGTGTGGGAAAGGAGGGCAGCCTTGTGAGACCAGGCGAGGGCCACACTGTGCTCTGACAGCAAGCCCATGGCTCTAATGGTGAGATGGGGTCTCCAGAGTGGTCCCCTCTTTTCCTTCCATGGTTCTCATGGCTCCTTGGAAGATCTGGGTTGATTCCCAGGAAGCTGCTGTATTAGGGATTGGCACACACCACCAGGAGCCCCAGAGCCCCCCCACCCCACCCCCGTGTGGCAGTTTCTGTGGCAACCAGCACGTGGGAGAGAGGGGCCAGGAGCAGTTCCTGAGGGTGCAAATTTAGGAAACCGTGACCAGAGGTAAGACTGCCAGCTGAGATCCCTGCCAAGGAAGGTGTGAAGAATCCAGCCTGGCCGCACCCAGTAGAACACTCACTGTGCCAGGCCCGGTGTGGGCACTGGGGATCCGAGGATGAATAGAGGCCCAAGGTGCTCCGAGTCTAGGCCTGCGGCAGGGCAGACAGAGCCGGGCAGTGGCCACCCAGGAGGATGTGCCTGGCAGGCCAGATGCCCAGCCCCAGCCAGGAGGCCTGGGACCACTGAAGGCTGAAGATGCCAGGAGCAGGGAGGGTGGAGCAGGGCTGGGGGCTCGAGTGGGACCCAAGGCCAGGGTCCCACCAAGACCTGGGGATGATAGAGCGCAGACCTCAGAGAGGCGGGTCCCCAGGGCAGTGTGTCCCCTCCATGACCACACTCCCCAAGACACTCCCCATCCCTCAAGCACTGACACTACCATTGGCCTTGTCTGGGAAGAGGCTCCAGGACCTGGGGGAACCAGAAATAAAGTGAGCACTTGACTCCAGAGGTCTCCATGCTCTGTTCCAGACCAGCCCGACCAGAACCCCAGGCCCAGCACCCCGCTGCAGACCTGGGACGTCCAGCCCCCCGCCCCCAGCCCCTAGCCCCCAGCTCGCTCAGCTCAGTCTCTGAGCTGTGGCTCTCCCTCTTTCTCCCGCACCCCTGCGTCATGATGTGACGTGGGTCAGGTGAGCTCACGGCAGGGTGCCCCCTGTGAAGGGCTGACCCATGCGTGCAGGGCGCTGCTGTGAGCTCTCGGTGGGAGCGTGGGCTGGGGCTGGGGGAGCTCCGCCGGCCGGCTCGCCCCACTTCTGCTCTGTCTCCTGTGCTCTTCATTCTGCCGTTTCCCCCTCCCCTGCCAGTCTGGGGGGTGGCGGGCAGCTGGTGACTCGGGGACAGGGCTGCACAAACCGCTCTGGGGGGACAGCCTGCAGCCGCGCTGGGCCACCCCAGCAACCCCCGAGGGGGATGGGGTAAAGGCAGGAGATGGCCTGCCAGACACAGGGGAGGGGTCAAGGACACAGAGGCCACCAAGATGGAGGAGAGAAATCCCAGTGCGGCATCTGATGGGCTTTGCTGGGCAGGTGGCCCCGGCAGCTCCCAGGCCTCTCCACCCCGATGTTTGAGATGAAGTCCTGTCTGTCCTGCTAAAACTTTCGCTCCCAGGCAGGATCTAGGTGGCTGTCGCCAGGCCCCGCTCCCTGATGTTCCCCTCGTCCTCTCTTTGATCCCCAGCATGGCAGGGGCTGCAGAGCCCTGGCCACACTCGCCTGAGGTGGGCCGTGACGGGACGGCACCGCGGGGGTGCTGCAGCCAGCTTCGGGTATGAGCACCCACCTGGCAGCTCCGAGGCCGGGGCCACGCTGCGGGTCCCCCTGGGCCAACCACCCTGTCCCCCTGCCCCCTGTGGCAGCCTCCTCCGGGGCGGGGCACAGATCTCCCCTGCACACCCCCGAGTGCTCCAAGCACGTCTGCCCTGCCACGGGTGTCAGCCCTGACTGCCACTCACCCCAAAGCGGGATGAAGCCCTCCTCTCTCCCCAGCGCCCACTTCCCCTTCAGGAGCTGCCCCTTGACTACCATGTAGGGGCACACGCTGACTTCCTGGGACCCCGTCCACAGGGTCACGTCTTCAGTAGGACAATCGTCCTAACATCCTTGTCTAGAACCAGGGCCACTCTCAACTTCTGCTCCTCCCTGTATTATTTTTTTTAAAAGATTTTATTTATTCATGAGAGACACAGAGAGAGAGGCAGAGACACAGGCAGAGGGGGGCCTGATGTGAGACTCGATCCGAGGACCCTGAGTTCAGAACCTGAGCCAAGGGCAAATGCTCAACCACTGAGCCACCCAGGTGCCCCGGCCCCTGTATTACTAACATCTTGTCTACATTTACTTCTGTGTGCTGATCCGGAGACAAACCCGGGTTGGCCTGATGAGCTCTACTCACGTGTTCCTGGGTCTAGTTGCTAAGTAGTTAGCACCCCCTTAAAGCTAAACAGCCTAGACGGCGGGACAGCCTGCCGCCAAGCTGGGTCTCACCAGCTTCCTGGCCCGTTTCCTGAAGCTGTGAACTCCCTTCCCGACCTTGCAAGACAACACAGACTTCCACCTTGTCTTCTTCTAGTGTTTGCTTTGGCTCTTGCTGCCAACGTTGCAGCAAAAACACAGTAACTTTTCGGGGCTGCAGCTTGGCCGAGAGGCCAGCGAGGGAGACGTAATTACCTTGGCAGTGACAGGTGTGCCGGCCGCCTTCGCCCCAGGAAGTATCTCCCATCCATCAGGTGGGGCCTGACGCCGCCTGCACCTGTCGGGGGGAGCAGCCCGCAGCAGGGAGAGGCCAGCTCCGTGTAAGTGTATGGAGTCATTCGCTCACTCGTTCAACACACATGTGCTTATTATACATCCCAGGGGCAGCTGGCTTCGAGGAGGATCTGGGCCCAATCTGGCTGTTCTCCTTTCCTGATGGCCACTCACTGGCTGTGGCTAGACCTCCCCACGCCTCAGTTTCCCCCACTGTAAAATGGAGGACACGAATGGTAGCTATGCACACGTTGTGAGGAGTGAGTGAATTAAAACATATGAGGGTCCGTCGAACATGGAGTCCTACTCCAAGCCACAGCCCCTCTTGGTGAGATCAGGGATGTCACCACATGCCACTCACATTCATAGGCATTGCCCAGACCAACCAGACCAACCAACCGAGACCGACAGGGGGCTCTGTCGGAGGCAGAGGCATGGTCCCTGGAGGATGAGGCGTAGCTGGAGCACCCTCAGAACTAGTGGCCAGAAGCTGCTGTGTCATCGGCGCACAGTTCTATGAGCTGTCTTATGCAAACCCCTCTCCGTGGCTCCTTTGTCCTCACCTCCCTCCTGGTTTCTCTGCTCCTTCTGAGTCTTGGCTCTTGTCCAGACAAGTTCAGGCTGGTGGCCAGGAGTCAGAGACCTGGATGGGAGGGGAGAGGAATGAGGAGAGAGCATGGAGTTTAGAGCTGAGCCGGGACTGTGGGGAGAGGCTTAGAACTGAGGCTTATGGAGCAATCCATGAGGCGGGGTGTAGACATGACATCTCCAGCCGCAGCCCTCAGTACATTCTGGTGAAACCTCCTTTCCTTGCTCAGAACAGCACTGGAGGCAAACCCAGAGTTTTGTCATCACTGCAATCATGGGGGCCGGCTTACTCATATACCTCGATGTTTTGGTCTTGCACAGTGATTAACTTTTTCTGTCCTTCCTGGGTGCCATGGACTTAAGTCTGAGGCTCGTGAAGGTGGAGGGAGAGGCCTGTTTTGTTTTATTTTTTACTTTTCAGGCCCTACCCTCTCAGGGAGCTCGGCAGGAAGAGAGATGCAAAAGGGACATGGGGGCCTTCCACTTTCCAGAACACGGCAGTTTATGTGTCTGCAGAAGGCTCATGGCACAGATGCTGGCTGGAAAGCAAACAGCAAGCAGTTTGGGAGTGTCTTTAAAAGTTAAACACACATCTAACCTGTGACCCAGAAGTCCTGCTTCTAGCTATTTACCCAGGAGAAATGAAAGCACATGTTCATTAATAAAACAGACTTGATAAGACTGTGCGTAGCAGCTTTGTTTATAACTAGACATCTATTAACATGTGAAAGAGTAAGCGTGGGATACCTAGCTTGGGATGCTGCCCTGGCATAAAAGACAGATGAAAAGAAGGTAGTTAGAATGCGGGACATGAAACACATAGAAGGGGAGTAAAAAGTCGAGGTGCAGGGTGAGAAGGTCCAATACGTAACAGGTGGCTAACCGGGGTTTCAGAAGGAGATAACACAGAGAACAGGGAAGAAGCAGTATGTCCAGAAAGGCATCAATCCTCATATTCAGGAGCATCACAATCCCCAAAGAGAACAGAGAAGCAGAAATCCGCACCCAGATACGTAATAGGGAAACAGTGGAACACCAAAGACAACGAGAAGATCTTGGAAGCAGCTCGTGTAACAAGACACATGCCCTCGAACAACAGTGAGTGGATTGACAGCTGAATTCTCGACAGCAATCGTGGGAGGCGCGATGTTGAGAGGAAATGAAAGCCAAGTAGAATCCTGTAGGTAGCCAGCATATTCTTCAAGGGTGAGGGCAACGAAAGGTATTTTCTGATAAAAACTGAGAGGAGTTGTTACAAAGAGACGTTCACTAAACGAGCCCCAAAATCCTTCTTTGGGAAGGAGAAGGCCTTCGGAAGGAGGAACTGAGAGGTGAGAAGGAGTAGCTGTCTCAAAGGCAATTCAGTGTGTCCTGCGCTGAGCTCGTACTCTGCTCGGCCCTGCCTCCTCTGGGGTTTTCTCCCCCCTCCCCCTCCTTTTTAAAAGACATTTCTTTCTTTTAAAAAATATTTTATTTATTTATTCATGAGAGGCACACAGAGAGAGGCAGAGACACAGGCAGAGGGAAAAGCAGACTCATTGTGGGGAGCCTGATGCAGGACTTGATCCTAGGAACCCAGGATCCTGTCTTGAGGGAAAGCAGATGCTCAACCACTGAGCCACCCAGGTACCCCTTCCTCTGGGATTTCCTACCTTGGTGAACGGTGCCCATAATTACACCGACCAGAAGCAGAGACATTGTCTGATGCCCCTTGTTTCTTGCCTCCCCTGTATCCAGTGTCCCTGAAGACCTGACATCTCTGCCTCCCCAGTACTCCTCAAATTCATGCACTTCTCTCCACCTGTGTGCTGCAGCCAGTTTCTGCTAATCTCCTGCAGCCAGACTTCCAGTCGCAGATGCCCCTCTGATTCTGTCTCCACGCTGCAGCCTGGGTGATGGTTTTGAAATGCAAATCTGGTGTCTCCCTTCTGTTTAAAACACAAAATGACATCCCATTACTCTCTGGATAAAGACAAAAGTCTTTATCACGTGAGAGTCTTTATCTGTACACTCCAGCCTTTGCCTGCTTCTCACACTCACCTCTGCTGTCCCCTTCCCACCACCCCCCACCCCAGGCCCTCTGGACTCTCTAAGTCCCTAATGTGTTGTCTGTTTTGCCCACATCGGCTGTTGCTTCTGTGTTTCCCGCGGCACAGAGGGTCCTTCCTTTTTTTCTTTTCCTAATTAGTGACCCTCATCCTTCAGCTCTCAGTTTAATTGGCACTTAATCCAGGAAGTCTGCCTTGATTTCCCTGCTGATGTTAGCTTTCTCCCCTTAAATGCACTCATAGAACTGTAGTGTCCTCATCTGTGAGCATTGTTCCTGGAGCAATTTCACACTTATTTGTGTAATTAATTATGATCTGGCTTCCCCAGTGGACTTCTGTTCCCAATAGGGAAAAACCTTTCTCTTTTTTCACACATTAGTATTTCTCTGGGACGAACACAACCATGAACACGTAGCGAAATCTGCCAAATAACGGTAGAATTTACGAATTGGTGAATGGTGCTTCCTGTCCCTCAGTCCCCCTCGAGTGAAATTCTAGAATATGCAGAGTCACTTCTTTTTCACATCAAGAGAACATTGGTCCTCGTATAAATGAATTGTGAGTCTGTGCAGTGGGAAAACATTGGGAAAAAGGGACCGGGGATTGGGGAAAGGAAAGAGAGGAAAAACTCAGCGGAGCTCAGGCTGTAGCTTTTTGCAGTAGGGCATAGGGGAGACGCGGGTGGTCAAGAGGAGAGCACAGGCGGATGGCAGGTGTCTGGGCAAGAGGTGAGACCACCCAGCCTCCGAGGGGAGGGGTGGGGAGCAGAGCCACTGGGTTCTGCCAAGCAGGTTAAATAAGGACCAACAGGGGCTTCTCCCCATTTGAAAATGTGCAATTCTTTATGTCTCTGGGACTGTGGTGAGACCCAGGAAGCAGGAATAAACAGCCCTGAGTCATAAAATCATTAAGGCATTGAACGTTTGAGTAGACAGACACACAAATGTGCTTCATCTACCCGTGGTACTTGCAGCAAAGCCCCATTTCTTTTCTTTTCTTTTTTTTTTTTAAGTAAAGCCCCATTCCTTCCACAGGCCTCTTATGGCCTCATCTTTGTTAATCTGAGATGTGGAAAGGGTTATCGATTCTCTCTTTGTTTCATAAGCTGCTTTAATATTTCATTACAGCAAACAAAAATATTTGTGTGGGGGTTTTTATGGGTTTGCTTGCAACCTCAGCCTCCCCTGAGCTGCAGAGCCACGTATCTGAGTGCCCGGTGGATGCCTGCGTGTCAGTGTTCTACAGGTCCTTCTGGCTCCACTGACCCCCCAGCCGATGGCTCCTCCTGCCACGGCCTCGTCTCAGGATCTAGCCACTCGGTACCATGCTAGCAACCCAGACACTGTCCTCGATGCCTCTGCACGCCATCCGCATCCAACAGATGCCCACTCAAGGGCCCTCGCACCTCTCTGTCCGAGACCTCCTTTCCCCCTGTGTCCTTTGAGATTGCCAGCCTGCTCTCCCCAATTCTGGTCTTGCTCCTCCAGTCCATCCTCCCCATTGGGATGCAGGGCAGAGGCTGTAAGGAGAGCTGCTGTGAGCAGGAGATGAGAGGCCCAAGGGAACAGAGTGAGGGGTTAGGCTGGCCCCCAGTGCCAGGCCTACTCAGAGCTGGCTTCTTCCTTCAGCCCATGCTCAGCTGAACCGACTGTGTTTCATGAAATGGGGAAGAGATCGTATTTATTTACTCAACAACTGTTATCAAGCACCTATAATATGTGCTGGGCCCTATAGTGGGCTCTGGGGTCATAGAGGCAACAACACCTGACATGGGCATTATGGAAATTCTTTACCTTGACATAAATACCAAAATTCTCACAGAGATCCCAAGGAGCTGTGACAGAGGGCGTCCATCACAGTGTTGGTGGTGGTCACCTGGTGTTCATCACAGGGTAGATGTGCAGGTGACACTTGGCAGATAGACATAGGGCTGGACAGCTGCCTCTTGCTCTTGGACTTCTCTATTCTCTCTGTGTCACCCCCATGTCCCAGATTCCCTCGCTAACCAGGTTCCAGCTATACTCATCCAACAGGAGGCCCTGGCACCAGATTAGAAGTCGGGCTGTTATGTAGGGCTGCCATACAGAGAGTCAGAGACTGGCCTAACTGACAGTGATCCTGGCTTCCAACAAGGTCATGTTCTCAGGTCCTTGGGGTTAGGGTGTCAACATACTAATTTTGCAGGGACATACTCAACCGTAATGGTGGGCAAAGGTGTAAGGCTTTGTGCTTCTAGTGGTGACTCTGGGCACAGGGGTGAGCTCAGGCTGCGGCCCCAGCCCAAGGGGGGGCGATAGCTTCCTTATCTCTATGTGCACCCCTCTATGTACCCACTGCACCTCCAGCCTGGAAGTGTAGCTGTGCCCTGCTCTCTGGGTCACACCGCCTCCTCTTCTCTCCATTATTCCTCCTTAAATTAAACACCTCTTTGTTTGAAATAGTTAGAGGGGTTTCCGTTTCCTAACTCGGCAGTGACTGATACACACACCATGCAATGGTTAGATGTCACAGACCTGATGTCACAAGGCAATTCAAATAGATTTGGAAGGCAGCATTGGGGAGGGTGTGTGTGTGTGTGTGTGTGTGTGTGTGTGTGTGTGACTTATATGGAAATGCAATGGGCCAAGAAAAACTAGATGACTTTAACAAAGGAAAACAGAACTGGAGGATCAATGCTACTAGATTCCATGCCTTATAACTATTATTTTTTAAAAGATTTTATTTATTTATTGGACAGAGAGCGAGGGAGAGGGCACAAGCAGGGGCAGAGGCAGAGGGAGAAGCAGACTCCCCGCTGAGCAGGGAGCCTGACACGAGGCTTGATCCCAGGACCCCGGGAATGTGACCTGAGCTGAAGGTAGATGCTTCATCGACTGAGCCATCCAGATGCCCCTCCCTGCCTTATTATGATGCCACAGCAATCGAGACAGCACGCTGATTGCCAAGGGTGGACAAATAGACAAATGGAGCGGAACAGAGAATCCAGAAGCAACCCACACATGCAGTGCCACCTGATTTTTAGCAAAGGTGTAAGCATTGTGTGATGGGGGAAAGGATCTTTTCTGTAAACGATGTAGGGTTCAATGGCTATTCATATGGAAAAAAGTTAATTTTGATCCCTATGCAAGTGTCAATTTCAGACGGATTGTGGGTACACATTTTCAAAGCAAAATAATAAGGTTTCTCAAAAGACACAGGGGAGAATGTCTTCATGACCGTGGGGCAGGCAAATATTTCTTAAGCAGGACACAGAAGGCGCTAGCCGCAAGAGTAGCAGTGGCAAACGGGGCTGTGTTAAAAGTAAGCACGTCTGTTCAACGAAAGACACTAAGAGAGTGAAAAGCTAAACCAAAGGGGTGAAAGAAACCTGCCACACGCACGTTTGACCTAAGACTTGAAATCGGAATGTATGAAGACCTTCAGATCCATGAGGCAGACGAGCCAACAGAAAAATTCGAACAGGGGCTTCACAAGCAGAGCATATGCACGTGACTAATAAGCAATCAGCTTTGTTAGTCCCCGGGAAGCGGGACATGACAGCCACCACGCGGTACCGCTGCGCCCCGGGGAGGGGGGCTCAAGTTCCAGGTCGCCAGTCACCAGAGCAGGAAGGATGTGAGCAATCGTGACTCGCCCACATCTCGGGAGGGTGTTCCTGGCCGTGTAAGTCAAGCTGGGGGTGAGCACCCCGGTGACGCAGCAGGACTCCTCTGGGTGTCATTCAACAAATATGTGGACGCGGGCCTGGGGTCACCGAAGCACGTGTGTGAATGTTCGCAGCTGCGGCGCACACGACAGCCCAGACCCGGAGGCGCTGCTAACGTTGCCATCGGATCGGGGGAGCCCGGGGCGGTGGGCTCACACAGCGGGGACCCCGGCCCGGCGGACAGTGAGCCCCTCGCAGCAGCAGCGCCGATGATCCCGGTCAAGTTCAAGACCGGCCACCCTGCTCTGCCCCAGTAGCAATAAGGACAGCGTTTGCCCTTGGAAGGGGGCACGAGGGGGCGGTCCCAGCGACGCTCTCCTTCTCCATCTGGAGGGTGCTTCTCAGATACCCTCACTTTGTGGGGACTCATCCCGTTGGATGAACTGTTGCGCTTTTCACGTAAAGAACGACCCCTTGCAGGTTGTGTGCTGTTAAACTCTTGTATTTTTACACAGAATAAAACTGATTGCATGACTGACAGAATCAAAAGGACTCAAATTTCATCTCTTGGTTTTGAAAATCATCCCGGGTCCCCTCCCTCCCCACACACACACCAGGGCACCCCCACCCTGCACGCATGTGGCCCCCAGGCAGCATGCCCGGGCTCTGCTCCCACAGCCCTGCCTGGGCAGGAAATTCCCATGCCCGGGGTGCCTGGGTGCCCGGGGTGGGACAGTGGCCTGATGGGGAGGGGAAGGGGGCACAGGCTCTGAGTGGAGAGTCCCCTCAGCCCTGTGTGGCCGGAGGAGACTCAGAGCAGGAGGGTACTGGCCACCTGGGTCTAGGGGCAGTACCATGGGCTGCCAAGGCTGGTGGCCTGGGTTGCTGGCCTGGGAGCAGTGTGGGCACCAGTTCCCATTTCCTAGAGTGGGGAACACCCCCTCTACCCAAGGAAGACTTTAGAACAGGGTCGAAGCACCTCCTTTAAGCAATCCTGGCCTTGATTTTGGCATCATAGGGAGGGGCTGTGCATTTCAATGCAGGGGTGCTGGCTGTTCCTGTCTCAGAGGCAGGTGACACCCTTGGCCACGGTGGCCAAGGGCGGACCTGGTCCAGTCCAGGCCTTCTGCGGAGGTCTCCAGAGCTCTCTGCTTCCTACCACGTGGTCTGTGCCGGGACACAGGCCTTTAGCTCAGGGTTCTTAGCACCTCATCACAGGAAGTGCCTGTGTGTGTGTCCAGCACAGAGTCTCCAGGGCAGGGCTGGCTTCCCGAAAGTTCTCTGTGCTGCTGGCCTGGGAAAATGCACTAGCTGCTTGGAATCCAAGCCAAAAAGGACCCCCTTGCTGTGCGGGAATGGGCCAGGGCTGCCTGGGTGCACCTGGGTAATTATCCCCCAGAGACCCCACAGGTCTGGGAGCAGAGGAACCATACCAGGAAGTGGGACACGTCCGCACAGTCATCTGAGCCTGACAGTAATTTTGTGCTGGGCAATTAATGTTGCATATAATCGAAACCTCTGTTACATTCTCTACGAAGTTCTCTCTCAGTCTCTCTCTCTCTCTCTCTCTTTGGCCCAGGATAACGTACTTACTCTCTTTGAGCTTTGGTTTCCTCATCTGTGAGGGGAGGGAAAATCCTCTGAAACTCAGTCAGTGCAGAAAAATGGGCTTTTTTGTATATGAGTACTTCCAAATGTGTTGTGACATGTGAGTGTCTCCGTATATTAATAGGCCTTAATAATTTTTTTGGAAAAGATTCCTTGGTTAATTAAGTTCACGAGACACTGGGTTGAACAAAGTTAAACAGGTTTTCTTATTGCAGGATTTCTCAGGGCCTTTAAAACGTGGGTATGCGTTGTAGATTGCCAGGAGAGGGGTATTAGCTCTGGTATAACGTGTGTGTGTGTGTGTGTGTGTGTGTGTGTGTGTGTGTGTTCCACCTCACGGGATTAGTTCAGAGAAATCCTATGGTGGATTCCGGCAGCAAATGAAGAACGTTGTTCATACGCAAACACCAGTATTTCTTTCCTAGCACAAATGTCCCAATGCAAACAGAATATAACAAAATCTACCAGTTAGGATGAGGTTTACTCTGGCAGTTACTGTATCTACTGCCTGGGTGCTGGGGGGAAAGGCTGTGGCTCAGAAACCCCCCAGACACCTGGATGTTTGGAGGAATCTTTTGTTCAAAGGACTTGGGGGTGGTGCTTCATTTGCTTAATTTGGGCTCAGAGCAAAATTGTGACATGGACACCCAGACAGCTGGAAGCTCGTCCGCAGGTGGCTTGAAAAGTGTACGTGAGAAACAGGCCTGTTTTTGGCGAGTGTTTTGGTTTGTTTTTGGTTTGGGTGAGTCTTGAACAATCAGCTGACTTTCTCTAGGCTGCAAGTGAAAAATGCTTTTATCCAAGACGTTTAAATTATTCAAATTCCTGCAAGGAAAAGAGTGTGTTACTGCAAATCTGGAACACTCCAGCTCCTGACTCCTGATTTCCCAGAGTAACAAATGTTTTCCTAAGGGGCGCTGGGGCCACGTGAGGTTTCTTCGGTGCATGACTTGTAGGAGAGCTCGTCTCAGAGCAGAGCAGGCTGGGGTGGTCACCGGTGGCACCCGTTTGTGCGTCGAGGTGGGATTCTGTGTCCTGTCTCCACATCACTCTGTCCGCTTCTTCATCTGAAGGAGTGAAGCCTTTCATCTAATTTTGTCACCAATACTAAATGGCCTTTCTATATTTTGACACACTGAATCACCATGTCCGAATTCATTCCATTATTTATGATGGCTCATGTTCGGGGATGATGAATCATGGCTTTTTTTTTTTTTTTTTCTGAGCCCTTGCCTCCCAGAGCAGGGCCCTCCTTCCTCTCCTGCTCACTACTCATTGAAGGCAGACCCCCACATGTGGGGTCGCCCACCAGGAGCCCGGTGAGGGCTGGCCATAAAGATGAAAGGAGGCCTGGAACCTCCCGGGTCTGCAAGCAGGCGAATCCCTACCCAGCAGATGAGTGGCCGAACGGCAACGTGATGCTGCAGGCAAGCAGAGCATCCTGCATCCTCGGGAGTCTCCCGAGTCTCCATGGCAGCTGGGACCAGGACAAAGTAAGCACGCTCTGCGTTGAGCCCCGTGACTCTGAGGGGGCAGGGCGGGCCAGAGAGCAGAGCCCAGGCCGCAGCCTCTCCTCCACCGCACATCTGGCCTGCGTGTGACCGCCCCGTCCCGTCAGGAGCCCAGAGCCTTGAGGTGACTCCCCCTGGGCGGTGTGACCTTTGCACAGCTCGGTGTCAGTCTCCTCAACTTCTTTCCTTGCTGTGCTGGGACAGCTGCCCTGGGCACCCTGGACTTCCTTGTGCTTCTTTCTGCAGCCTTGGTCTGGCGACCCGGCCCGGGCTGGTGCGCCCGGGAGGCAGGGCCCAGCAGGCTGTGAGTCTGGATACTGACAGGGTTTGAGGTCATGCCATGCCCTGAGCAGCCACCAGAACCCTCATCACCCTGCCCTCCTTTGACTTGGTAACCGACCGCCTTGCTTTCTCCCAAGTCCTCCCCAGGAAACCTCCCGGGACCTCTCAGCTGGGGCAGGACTACCCTGTCCCATCAGACCCTGAATTACCCTCCACTACCGTCGTCAGTCTGGGTCTGCCTCCTCCATTAGACTGGGAGCTTGCCGAGTAGGTGCTGCACCTTACGCGCCTTCACCCACCCCACGCCTCAGGGCACCTAATAACTCAGCCCAGTGTCTTCAGGTCAGAAGCCAGGCACCCACGTCGGCGTGCTTCCTCCAGAGCAGGTTTCCCGCCCTGGGAGTGCCCAGCCTGCAAGGCTCTGTTTGCCACTCCAGGCCACCTCCAGCCAGATCGTGGGGACGGGAACCGACAGTGCAGGGAACGGCCGTCCTGATGGAAAGGTGGCCCTGGCTGTCTAGCCTGGAGCTGGCCATGCCTCTGTGCTGGCACCCTAGGTGCTGGCCAAGTCTTAAACCAAGAGCATTTTCCTCAGGGTGGGGGTGGGGGCCCCTGTCCTCCCCCAGAAGGAGCCAGCCCTCTTCCTGGTGCGTCTTGAGCACCGCTCCCACCTCGCGGCAGCAGGGCTGAGGCCAGGCTGTGTCAGGCACGGGCTTCACTGGAGAGCAGTGATTAGGCCTTTGAGCTGTTTGTGCTAATTTTCCTATTAAGCCATTGTTCGCATCAGGGTAAGGCGGCCAGACTTGGGATAATTAACGGTTTTGCAGATCAACAGAGTGCGAAGGAGATTGTGCTGTTGGTAAACAGTTTGGCAATTTGAAGAGCAAATTGTGGCTTGCCTGCGCCGAGAGAATACCAGGCTATTCCTCTGGAAACGCTGGGGAAGGAAGCGGCTGTCCGGGGCGGGAGTGGGGGTGGAGGGGCCCGAGGAATAGGGATTAAACTCAGCGTGGACCACGCGCTCAGCCCTGCGGCAGGTGCCCCGCGGGGTTCTGGGGGTGGGTGGTCTCGTCCCTGGGATGTCGATCCAGCAGGAGACAGGCATGTGAGTGGGTTCTTAAAACAGCAGCACAAGCTCAGTGAAATAAATACCAGCTCACACGCACCAGGATGGCTATCATCAAAAAAGGGAAATGACAAGTGCTGGCCAGGAGGTGGAGAAATCGGAACCCTTGGGCGGTGGGAATGCAAACCGGTACAGCGAGAAACAGGATGGCAGGCCCTCCAGAAATTAAATATAGAGTTACCATATGGTCCAGTGGCCTGGAGGGGACATTTGCATATTGTACCCGTGTTCATAGCGGCGTCATCCACAGCAGTCTGAAGGTGGAAGCAACCCAAGTGTCCATCGATGGACAAGTGGATAATCAGTATGTGCTGTGTACATGGGATATTATCCAGCCGTAGAAAGGAGGGAAATTCTAACATGTGCTATGACATGGATGAACCTTGAGGACATGGTGCTAATGAGCCAGTCACAAAAGGATAAGTACTGCCACGATGTCCTTTGACAGATGAATGGACAAAGAAGATGTGGTCTATACACAATGGAATATTACTCGGCCATCAGAAAGGACGGATCCCCACCATTTGCTTCGGTGTGGATGGAACTGGAGGGTATGATGCTGAGTGACGTAAGTCAATTGGAGAAGGACAATCATCATATGGTTTCACTCATATGGGGAATATAAGATATAGTGAAAGGGATTATATGGGAAATGAGGAGAACTGAGTAAGAAAAATTAGAGAGGGAGACAAACCATGAGACACTCCTAACTCTGGGAAACAAATGGTGGTGGAGCAGGTTGTGGGCAGGGGGATGGGGTGACTGGGGGACAGGCACTGAGGAGGGCACTTGATGGAATGAGCACTGGGTGTTACACTATATGCTGGCAAATTGAATTTAAATAAAAACAGTGTAAAAAAATTAATAGATAAAAGAAAAAAATAATTTTTTAAAAAGAGACAAATACTGTATGATTCTGCTTGTGTGTGGTACCTAGAGTAGTCAAATTCATAGAGACGGAGAACAGAAGGGTGGTTGCCAGGGCCTGGGGGTGGAGAGGGAGCCATTATCTTCGTGGGGGACAGAGTTTCAGTTTGGGAAGATGACGAGGTCCGGGAGATGGGTGGGTTGCACAATAATGTGAATGCCCTTAATGCCACTGAATGTGCACTTAAAAATGACTAAGACAGTCAATTTTACATTAGATACATCTTACCACAAGAAAAGCAAAACACAACAGTGCTTGGGTGGGGATCTGAGAGCATAGAAGGTGCTAGAAATCAGAGTAACGGACGAGGCAGCAGCCAGCGCCCCCAGGAGACAGGTTCTAGTACCAAATACCCGTGGTGAGGATGGGCTGAATCATTAATAACCCAGCAAGTGCTGGGCACATCTTACCACACGCATCTGCTGCCTGTTGAACCCAGGACACGCCACCCTCCGGGGGCCCCAGACCCCGGGAGGCAGCGCCGACGAGGATGGAGGGCAGAGCCAAGGGCGTTCCAGGCCGTGGAGGCCGCCAAGGATACAGCAGGGCTCCCTGCGCGGTTTTCTTTTCTTTCTTTCTTTCTTTTTTTTTTTTTGCTATTCCCATTAGGCCCCCATCAATAGCGAAAGTAATTTCGGGTTCGGCGGAGAAGAATGCCCTCAATCACCCAGCGCCTATCATTTCCAGTAATGACTGTGTTCTGCTCACTGCGCTGCGAGATGCCCCGAAGCACTTATTTGCTCCAACTCTCAAGCAGCTGCTGGGGGGGCCGTGGGAGCTCCTGTTCCGGAGATCGTGGTCCGGGCCTCTCCGTCTCCTGCAGGAATGTCGCTGTCCCTGCTGGGCTGACCGGGGCCTGCGTCGGGCTCTGTGTCTCCAGGCACCTGCTCGGCCTGGCGGGTTGGAGGCTGGCTGTCACCTGTGGCCTCCCTCTGTGGGGAGGCTGTTAATCAGGATGATGATGACGAAGACGGTGACAGCCCCTTCAACATGCACGGCCCTTTACAGTTTATGCCTCACGTCCCCAATCGATATCTCATTTCATCTTCCCAGCCACCCTGGGGTTTTAAGGATTATCTGTATTTTCCAGGCGAGGGGCATGAAATGCCTCACCCAAGTGGTCATCAGTACAGATGAGATTCCCCTCTGACCTGACCGACCCCAGGACAGAGCTCCCCCCCCATCACAAACAGGGTCAGAGACTCTGACTCAAGGACATGCCTCGTTGTTCTCCATAAAAAGGTGTCACAGAGGTGTCCCTGCCTGCCTCGTGGACATGGTGGGAGGGCCTAGTGACACGGGAGACGGGACAGGGACTCAGGAAACTGAGGGGTCATGAGTCTGGTGTGGTCAGGACCGCTGTGGTTATGCCTCACTTTGTTGGCACCCTCTGCCTCTGCCTCAGAGTAAATTCGGATACTGTGAGTCATCCTTATGTAGGGAAACGGGCTGGGGCCCAGGATCACCACAGCGATGGGGCAATTCACATTAGTTATAAAGGGATAAAAAGGAGGGACCCCCTCTGAGATACAATCAAGTGAGCTTCAAGTAGGAGCTGGTGTCATGGAGGGAGCCCCGCAGAGTTAATGGTGGGGCGACTGATTGAGGCCCTTGGGGGAGGAGGCTGGATGAAGTGGGTTAGTAAGCTGAGGTTGCCTGGTCGCTGGGCCCAGCCTGTGCCGTCCTTGAGGGCTGGGGGTCAGCAGACCTGGTGACATTATGTGCACGACCACAAGAGCTGGAGTCATCCCACAGTTTCCTTGGGCTTCCAGGAACTTGGTTAAGTATGACTAAGTCGGTGCCCTTGACTCATGCCTGACATAAATCTGGGGCTGGGGTGAGCAGAGAAGGAAGAGTCACCAAAGGCTCCTGAATCCAGGGCCTGGGGAAAGGCATTCTTAGCTCAACCAGACCGTCTTCCTCTTTGGGAGACCCGCTCCTTACCCACTCGCAGCCCTCATCCTTGGTTCAGGGTGGACCTCATGCTCCCTTGCCCTGACATATTCCAAAGGTGGGCATGAACCAGGTCTGGCCAACTGTAGGTCCCATGCTCTGGGTGGGGAGGGAAGGGACCCAAGCTGGAAAGCTGGCCCCTTGGCTGGAGCTGCTGGGGACAAGGCACGTCTTTCCTCCGGGATATGGAGGTGGTGAGTAAAAGGCTGCAGGTGCCCGTGGGCCCCCTTGCCCTCTCGTGGGCTCTGAGCTGAGGAACAGAAGCAGCTGGCAGGAGAGCAGCTGACAGAGGAACAGCCAGCCTAAGGACATCCCTCACTGGAGCCCCTCATCCAGCAGCGTCCGAACCCAACGACCCCCCTGGACTTAGCGTCGTGAACCAACACACTCCCTTCCCTCTTGGAGCTCCATGGTGCTGAGTTCCTGTCATTAGTGCCCAAGACTGTTCCAACTAAAAATATACCAGGTATTTTAACTTCTTTAAACCTAGTTCTAAATTATGTATTGCTCCTTTAAATATAATCATTAGTGGTTGGTAATAATTTATCTTCGGGTCTTTTAATAAAATGTTCTGTGTTGTAGAAAACCCTAATTGAGTGGAGAAGCATTTAATAAAGGCAGCTTTCTTTGCTACGACAAGCCTCGGGAGGCCTAGCTTGCCAAGAAGGTGGTCATTGCAGGGGCCTTCGGGGAAGTGGATCTCCTTGGGGGGCCGGCCCTGCAGGTAGGGTGATGGCCAGTGAGGTGGTGGGACTCAGGGAGGCCCAACGGGGAGGCAGTGGTCCCCACTCAGTAGGAGGAGAGGGGACGGATGCAGCTCCATGGATCAGGGGTCTGAGCCTCGGGATGCCTGAGCTCAGCCTCCTGATCCACTGGGTCATTTCATGCTCAACAGCAAGGCTACCACAAATGTCATTGTCCCCATCTTGCTGCCCAGAAACAGAGGCTCGGCCCCTGCTGATGTCTTCAGCTAGTCAGTGGCAAAGTAGGGACTCAAAGCCCAGTCTCCCCATCCTCTGGCAGATGCCCTTGTGGATTAGGAGGACAACTGTCATCTCCTTGGAAGCAGCTGGAAATGGATTGCTGGCCCCAGTCTACAGATGGTCACACTGAGGACCAGAGGATTAGGGGCCTTGCCCAAGGGACTGAGGACATCCCTGGGGTCCCACATTCCTATATGCTTCATTGGGTCTCCTCCCAAGGATATGTTAAGCTCCAACTCCTGGGACCTTATGTGGAAATTGGACTTTGGCAGATGTAATCAAAGTGAGATGAAGGTCTTATTGGAATGGGGCCCTAACCCCAAACTGAGTTAGGAACAGATGGGGCTAGGCAGGAAAAGATAAGAGAAAGGCCGAGAGTCAGGCTCCCATAGATCCCAAAGACCCCGAAAGGCCCAGAGTCACGCTCCTACCCATCCCAAGGAAGCAGAGATAAGGCAGCAAAAACAGAGAAAAAACTAAAAATAATAAATAAACCTGGCTCCCTAGCTCCAAAATGTTAGGGAATATCTTCCTTTGATGGATACCAAGAACCTACCATATGTCGACCACTCAAGACAGCACCAAGAATCTCAAGGCCACAAGCTGCCTGGTCAAGTTTTCAATAACAGAGCAGCCTAAAAAACCTTCAGTGGCAAAACAAAACAAAACAAAACCAAAAAACCTTCAGTGGCAACCCTGTCAGGACCCCTCTCACTCCTGAGAGCTCTGTCTATATTCTCACTTAACAAACTTCTATCGCTGTGCTCGCTTCGGCAGCACATATACTTCTATCGCTTTACTCACTCTCCTTTGTCCGCAAGATTCACCTTTCGACTCCGTGAGATAAGAACCTAGCTCTCCCATATCAAAATGACTGGTGTCCTTATAAGAAGAGGAAAGAGACACAGATGCACAAAGGGATGGCCATGTGGTGACAGAGGCAGACGTTAGGGTGACCCTGCCACAGCCAGGAGCGCCGGGGCCACCAGCAGCTGGAAGAGGCCAGAAGGATCCTCTCTGAGAGGAAGCACAGCCTTGCTGACATCTTGAGTTTGGATTTCAGGTTTCCAGAACCGTGAACCAGTGCATCTGGGTGGTTTGAAGCCACCCAGGGTGTGGCGCTTCATTAAGGCAGCCCTGGGCAACTCGCACACTTGGTACGCTGGACATGACCTGGCCACCAGGGATGTGCAGCTGGTCTGCTTGGAGAGAAGCAAGGCAAGTGAGGGAGGGGTGTGTGGGTTGGAGGTGACCGGGTCATGGAAACCACAGAGCGCCTTTAGCTGTGGCCTGGCTCAGTGAGGCTCAGCCCACGAGGAGGAGGAGGAGGTAGTCGCACCAGCCCACTGCAGAGCTGCCCCCTTGCCCCCGGGGCTCTGTAGCCCTGGGAGCCAGGAGCACAGGATGCTCTCAGAAGGGGAGGTTGTGACACCAAGAAAAACTCAGATGTTCGGTAAACAGACTTCCATGCACAGTGCAGACTGCATTCAAGGCTGGTTTACACCGAGGGGCGAGGGGCACTGGGCAGGGAGACAAGGCCCCCTGCTGGGTGAAGCAGCGGGGGCGGGAAGCTAGGATGGCCCTTCTACAGCTTTGCTGTACAGTGGTCGCGGGGTCACTGGGCGCTGTGGGGAGTGCAGCATCTCAGGCCTCACCCTGGTCCTCCTGGGCCAGAATCTGTGTTGTAACCAGTTCCATATGCTGGAGAGGCCGCACGCTTAGCGGTGTGGTGAGAATCAGTGAGGTTGCCCGGTACAAATAAATCATCAAATTTGGATGTCCTGGGAAGCAGGGGCAATTATTAGTGCTGATTTTTTTTTAAGATTTTATTTATTGATTCACAAGAGACACAGAGAGAGAGGCAGACACAGGCAGAGGGAGAAGCAGGCTCCATGCAGGGAGCCCGACGTGGGACTCGATCCCGGGACTCCAGTATCGCGCCCTGGGCCAAAGGCAGGGGCTAAACCGCTGAGCCACCCAGGAATCCCCCATATTTTTTTTTAAAGATTTTATTTATTGATTCACAAGAGACACAGAGAGAGAGGCAGAGACCCAGGCAGCGGGAGAAGCGGGCTCCCTACAGGGAGCCTGATGTGGGACTCGATCCCAGGACCCCGGGATGACGACCTGAGCCCAAGGCTGATGCTCAACCACTGAGCCACCCAGGTGCCCCTATTAGTGTTGATCTTTGAAGGAATTCACTGAGGTAGGGACAAGGAGGGGCTCAGTGATGTTTCCCAGGTCCCACGGCCGGGAGGTGGTGGCTCAGAGCCCTTGGCTCCCAGGCCTGGCCCTTCTCACTGCCGCCCTCCGCGGGCCCTGGCTCGGGACCACCGTGCAGCAGCTATGGTGCACCCTGGCCCTCTGCTGAGGAGTCATTGCCCCGGGCTCACACCAAACTGGGAGGCAGGCCCCAGCACCAAACTTTCTCTTTGTTCTGTGTGCCCAGCTCTGTGTTGTGTCCCAGACACCATGTGCCATCTTGTCCTCAGACATCAGAGAGACAGATGGTGCATGACCATCGAAATTTCTGGGCTGGGGTTCCGGTTCAGAGCAGGATCTCTGACTTAGCCCAGATGAGGAGGAGTGGGCACATGGAGCAGGCCACCCGAGTCATATGAGTAAGATGCCCTCAGCGCTGTCTGACATGCTAAAGAGGGACGAACACGCATGATGACCAGACAGAGAGTAGCTAAAATCCTGATTATGGTATAAATTAAGAAGTGGCTCTCCTTAGCTCTGAATTTCCCAAGTGGACACCCCGGGCAGTGAGGCCTTTACTCTGTCAGGGGCTATGGCTGATGCTCCCCACAAATGGGGCTCCATTTGGTTCTCACAACCCCGGGCGTAGGGGGTCCCGCCTCCCCTCCATCAACGAGTGAGGACATGGACTCAGGTTAAGTCGCTTGGGCAGGCCTAACAGTATAAAGTGACGGAACCAGATTCGGGCCCAGGCCTGCGGGACTCCAAAGCTTGGTGTGCCCCCATCCTCACCCCGTGTCTATCCCCACTGGGGCCTGGGGCAGAGTTAGGGTGCCCACAGCCTTCTCACGGTGACCCCCTTGATCTAAGGAGGAGGTTGGAGGCTTCCATCCTTGCTTCCTACCATGCCCGGGGGCCGGTCCAGTGTCATTTCACGGGGTCCTAGTCTCTCCCTCTCTCAGTGCTACATTAAGAGACTTGTTTAAAGTCCACTCTGCTGGGCTCAAAGCGTGAGCATTTGAACATGGTGTCCTCTGGAAGGACCTATGTTCCTGACGTCTCGCCGAGCCCTGGTCCCCAGGAAACGGCCCCCCTTCCTGTTCCCTCCCCCCACCTGCCGTTACCTGCTGTTGTTCTGTTCCAAGGCCAAATGCCCCTTGTCCGCAGCCCACTCTGGCTACCTTGCTGGAGGCCACTGTCCCCAGACACCGGGAGGCCCCTCCCATCCCCCCTGCTGACCTGCATCCTGTCTTTTTTGCTCCATTGGGCATCCCCCTTGTGGGCTCTCCCCGCGCCCCTGCTCTGCCCCTGTGAGCACGGCCAGGACACAGCAGCCATGAGGACCTGACCAGGTTTGCCCGACCTTGTGTCACCCCCTGGGTATCCCCATCCCGTGAAGGTTAGTCAAGGGATGGCTGGAAGCCCAGGTGGGCTGCTCCTGGGCCTGACCTCACAGCCTCAACTGTGCCTCTGGATTGAATGGCTGGGTGACGCGAGGCACGGCCCTGAACTTTGCAAGCCTCTGAAACACCGTTTGTGACCCAGAAGCTTCTGAAATATTAAAATCTCGTTAGCTCCTGAGCTCCTCCAGGGTTGCAGAGTCTATGACTTCCTCTGGTCTCAAAAGTCAATTCTGGATCGTGGCCGTTCACTTCTCTTTGCAGGGTGAGACTGGGCTGGGAGCAGATACCCCTCCTGGTCGCCGCTACCTCCCCTCAGCCCTTGGCTACCGGGTGAGGGGTCTCCAGGCCCTCCCTGAGCCACCCCGGCTGCTCACTCGGCCACAGCACCCTGCACACCGTTCTGGAGCAGCAGGAACTCACACAGTGGGTGCAGCTCTGATCCCCCTGACCCAGGGGACCCTGGGGTCAGCGGACCCAGGCTCCGTGGGCCTTGTCTCTTGCCCAAAGTTCTCTGATTTGGGGGTTTTGCCAGCATTCCACAAATCACTCAAATGAGGTATTCCAGTTACATTCTGCTGTGTAAGAAATTGCCCTGGGGTGCCTGGGTGGCTCAGTGGTTGAGCATCTGCCTTCGGCTCAGGGCGTGATCCTGGGGTCCTGGGATTGAGTCCTATATCGGGCTCCCCGTGAGGAACCTGCTTCTCCCTCTGCCTGTGTCTCTGCCCCTCTCTCTGTGTCTCTCATGAATAAATAAATCTTAAAAAAAAAAAAAAAAAAGATAGGGGATCCCTGGGTGGCTCAGTGGTTTGGCACCTGCCTTTGGCCCAGGGCGTGATCCTGGAGTCCTGGGATCAAGTCCCACGTCGGGCTCCTGGTGCATGGAGCCTGCTTCTCCTTCCTCCTGTGTCTCTGCCTCTCTCTCTCTCTCTCTCTCTCTCTCTCTCTCTCTGTCTCACTCTATCTGTCTATCATAAATAAATAAATAAAAATAAATCTTAAAAAAAATATATCATTAACAGTAAATTAAACAAAAAAAGATAGAAAGAAATCACCCTAAATGTAGCAGCCCAGAAAATGTCACCAATCTTTTTATTGTCTCTCATGGCTTCTGTGGGGTCGGGGATTTGGGAAGGGTCCAGCTGAAAGATCCTAACTCAGGATCTCATGTGGCTGCCATCAGACACGCTTCGAGTCGGAGCAGCACGAGCTGAAGGCCTTGGGGACCAACCAGGCATCACTTTCTTGAAGTCTCAGGGGCTCTTCTTACAGTCTCTCTCTCTCTCTCTCTCTCTCTCTCTCTCTCTCTTTCAAGCTGATTTGGGCTTCCTTACAACATGGCAGCCCCACGGTAGTCCAGCTGCTTGTATGTATGGCGGCTGAAGGCTTCACAGCTAATATCCCAGTGACTGAAGTGGAAGCCAGTGAGGGGGATGGTTGGGGGGATAGGGGCTGAGGTAGGTATGCTCTGCAAGGTGAGCTTGAGCACAAGGTGGCCTCCTGGACAGGCCACTTGGCCTCTGGCCTGTCAGCAGCGTCCCGGGTTAGCCGTCACTGGCCGCTCCACTGGGGGTGCGATGGCGTGTGTCCCGTCAGCCCCACCAAGCTCTCTTTCTCCTACTCCCGGGCCCTGCAACACGGCTCCAGCTGTCACCATGGACCTTTTTGTCTTTACTTTTCATTGAAGTGAGCGAGAAAAGTACATACATCGTAAGCGCAGAAGTAAACACTATTCTGGTTTTCAATGCATTTGCTTCATTTTGCCTGTTTTTTAAACTTAAATGGACTCATAGTGTATATTCTTTCTACGCATGCACCCCTCTGTCTGGATTCTTCCACCAACATTACGTCTGTGGGCTTCAGCTGTACCGCTGCATAGGATTCTAGTCCCCACGTGCTCACGGCTGTGAAGTCCCTCGCACGATTGTGGTGCTGTTCATTTATCCATTCTACTCTTTTTTTCTTTTTAAAGATTTTATGTATTTATTCGTGAGAGACACACAGAGAGAGACAGAGAGAGAGAGAGAGAGACAGAGGCAGAAGGAGAGGCAGGCTACTTGTGAGGAGCCCATTGCGAGACTCGATCCCAGAACCCCGGGATTATGGCCTACCCCAAAAGTAGATGCTCAACCACTGAGCCACCCAGGCACCCCTCTACTCTTCTATTTTTGATGGCATCTGCGTCATTTTGCTTCTTGGTTAATACAAAGAGTGCTGCTAAGAACATTCCAGTGCATATTTTCGGTACACAAGTGTACACATCTGTGTTGGGTATAAACACAGGAGCCTGTTGGGAGCAGAGGTAGTCACGTATTTCAGAAAGGTCTCCAAGGATCTGTAAAGATGAATCTTTTCACCTAGAATCCCTCACACTAGCGAGAGAGTGAGCAGAGCTTGCTGGGTCATGCACCAAGGCCAGCCTTCACCTCAACCCTGAGAAGCTTTGGAGAAACCCCAGCTATTGGACTCTCTGCACCTGGGCAGCCTCTGGGCAGACAGGGCTGCCTGCTGCCAGAACCCTACACACTACTGCTTCCTGTGGGCCAAGTCACCCTTTGAGGTGATGGGGGAGTGGATGTTTTGATTACAGGTTAATAATTAACCGTTGTCACGGTGAGGACAGAAGCCACAAGAGAGCAGGACTGGGACGCTCAAAGCTCTGTTTCTCACATCTGCCTAGAGAAATGTGTGTTCATGTGTGTGTATGTTTAGAAGAATGCGTCATAGGGATTGGAGGGTGGGCAGCTTGCAACTGTGGAGGCTGGGTAAGCAGTCTCTGGAAGGCTGTTATCCTTGCAGCTGATGCTGGAGCCTGAAGTCCCCAAGACAGGCAGGGAGGGAGGGAATTGAAGTCCCCAGGACATAAAGGTGGGAGAGAAGTAGACATCAAGAAAGGAGAGGAAGAACAAGTGGAACCATCGAGCGGAGCTGGAGCCCACAAGGATGGATTCAGATGTGCATCAGTTCTGTTGCCTCTGACCTTGGGGTGTGGGTATCCCCCAGCAGTGGCACCCTCCTCATACAGCCAAGTACACACAGCTGCTTTCTTCATTTCCTTTCTTTTCTTAATTGGTTTCTTAATGTCCTTTCCAAATTGGCCATTGGTAGTGGATAGCAACATAACTGTTTTTATGTGTTGATTTTGTGTCCTGCTACTTTGTTGAACTCATTTATTAGTTCTGATAGTTCTGATAGGGTTGTGTGTGTGTGTGTGTGTTTGTGTGTGTGTGTGTGAAATCTTTAGGATATCATCTGCAAACAGAGATCATTTTACTTCTTCCTTTCTAATTTGGATGCCCTTTATTTCTTTCTCTTGCCCAAATTTTCTGGACAGAACTTCTAGTACATATGTTGCACAGACATGTAAAGGTGGACATCCTTGCGCTGTTCCTGATGTTAGAGAGAAAGCTTTCAGCCCTCCACCACTGAATATGGTATTTCTGGTGGGTTTTCCATCCGTGGCTTTTATTATGTTGAGGTACTTTCTTTATATTCCTACTTTACTGGGTGTTTTTTATCATGAATGGGTATTGTATTTTATCAAATGGTTTTTCTGCGTTGATTAAGAAGTCATGTGGCTCCCCCACTTTCTTCTGTTGATGTGGTTTATCTCAGTGATCAGTTTTTATATGTCAAACCATCCTTGCATTCTAGCAAGAAATCCCATTTGGCTATGCTTAATTTATTTATTTTTATTATTTTTAAAAATTTTATTTATTTATTCATGAGAGACACACAGAGAGATAGAGACACAGGCAGAGGGAGAAGCAGGTTCCCTGCAAGGGAGCCCTATGCAGGACTTGATCCCAGGACCCCAGGATCCTGAATCATGACCTAAACCAAAGGCAGATGCTCAACCGCTGAGCCACCCAGGCATCTCTGGCCAGGTTTAATTTAGTTTGCTAGTATTTTATTGAGGATTTTTGTATCAATAGTGATGCAGGGATACCTTTTCTTGTAATGTCTTCATCTGGCTTTGCCATCAGGGCAGTGCTAGCCTCATAGAGTGACTTAGGCAGCATTCCCTCTTCATTTTTTTTGGGAAAGGTTTGGGAAGGATTGGTATGCATTATTCTCTAAATATTTGATGGGATTTACCAGGGAAGCCATTAGATCCAGGGAATTTTTTTTTTTTTTTTGTCAGATGTTGATTACTGATTCAATCTCCTTACTAGTTTTAGATCTACTCAGCTTTTCTCTTTCTTTGTGATTCAGTCTTGGTAGGCTCCATGTTTCTAGGGATTGCATCTAGGTTGTCTTCTTTGTTTCATTTACAAGTGTTCATAGTACTTTTTATAATCCTTTCTATTTCTATAGGATCAGTAGTAATGTCCCCAGTTTCCTTTCTGATTTTTGTAATTTGAGCTTTCTCTTTTCTGTTTAAGTCATCCTAACTAAAAGTGTGTCTGTTTTGTTGGCATTTTTCAAGAACTTACTTTTGATTTTTAAAAAAATTTCTGATTTTTTCTCTTCTCTATTTCACTTATCTCAGCTCTGATCTTTATTATTTCTTTCTTTCTGCTAGCTTTGGATTTAGTTTGTCCTTCTTCTAGTTCCTTAAGCTGTAAAGTTAGGTTGTTGATTTGAGATTTTCTTTTTTTTTTTTTTTAAGGTAAGCATATATAGCTATAAAAGTCCCCCCGACTACTACTTTTGCTGCATCCCACAAATTTTGGTATGTTGCATTTTTTGTGTTCATTTGTCTCTAAGTATTTTCTGATTTCCCTTATTATTTATTCTTTGACTCATTGGTACCTTAAGGCTGTGGTATTTAATTTCCACTACTTCCCGAATTTTCTGGGTTTTCCTATTGTTCTTGATTTCTAAATTCATCCTGTTGTGGTCAGAGAAGATACTTTGTATGATACTTACCTTTTGAAGTCTGTTGACATTTCCTCTGCCATCTGGCATATGGCCCACTCTAGAGAATGTCCTGTGTGCACTTGAGAAGAATGTGGGTTCTGTTGCTGGGCACAATGTTCTGTGATGTTGTTAGATCTACTTGGTTTATTGTGCTGTTCAAGTTCTCTAGCTCCCTATTTATTTTCTTCTATCTATGAGAGTGGGATACTGAAGTCTCTATTAGGGTAGAATAAATATATGTTTTGGGGAGACACAATTCAACCCATAACCCCTCCCTCCAACTATAGCCATGTCAAAATGCTTAAGACCTGCAAATATCTTGTGTGACGTGGTACAAGGGACTTTGTAAGTGTGATTAAATTAAGGGTCTTGAGATTGGAAGATCATCCTGGGTTTATCGGGTACATCCAAAGCAATCACAACAATCCCTATAAATAAGAGAGAGGCAGGAGGCTCAGAGTCAGAGAAAGAGATGAGAGGACAGAATTGGAGGTCAGGGGGCACCTGGGTGGCTCAGTGATCGAGTGTCTGCCTTTGGCTCAGGTCATAATCCCAATGTCCTGGGATCAAGTCCCGCATTGGGGTCCCTGAAGGGAGTCTGCTTCTCCCTCTTCCTATGTCTCTGTCTCTCTTTGTGTGTCTATCATGAATGCATAATAAAATCTTTAAAAAAAAATAATCAGAGGTCAGAGTGACACAGGGCACAAGCCAAGATCCAGGGCAAACACTAAAAGCTGGAAAGGCAAGGAAACAGACTCTCCCCTAGAACCTCCAGAAAGAACACAGCCCTGCTGACCCACTGCAGCCTGCTACCTTCCAGAACTCGATGAGAATAAACTTGTGTTGTTTTAAGCCACTACATTTGTGGTGATTTGTCACCACAGCCTGTGGAAGCTGGTACAGTGCCCATAGCACCAAGGGTCTCTTGGGTATGGAACAACCAGAGCCCTGAGGAGGCCCTCCATTCTTGAACCCCAAATGCAGACTCTGAGGGGTTCTCTATGACCTAGGGAAGGTTACTCCCTCTCCTCTGCCCCTCTGTCATCTGTCTGTAAATGAGGGTGTGGAACCACATCCATCATTTCTAGATTCTGTAACTCCCAGACCCTAACATCCTCTTCAGATGGGACCCACAGAGAGTCACCAATTTCCCGTGATAAGAAGGAGGGACATTTACAAAGATAAGCAACTGCCCTCCACTCTCCCATCATCTCATGAACGAGGGGACGTGATCACACACTGCAGCACGAAGGCCGGGACGTCACAGTGGACACTCTCAGCTTTAGGAAAACCTCAGCCCACAGACATAGTTCTCCCTTTGTTGCAGGCCACCGTCTCTCACAGACTGTAGAGCAGGACTTCTAGTCAGGCCTCCTGATGGCATCGCCCAACCAGAGCCAGCTCCTAACTGGCTTTCTCCCGGCTCCAGGAGAGACGTCAGCTTGTTACATCCCCTCGCCTCCATCAGATTCCATCACGCCCTCTGAACTGTGAGATCCAGTCAAGGCCACCAATCTTAAATGGAATCCCATCAAGACCCGTTACCTGGGACACCTGGGTGACTCAGTGGCTGAGCATCTGCCTTTGGCTCAGGTCATGATCTCAGAGTCCTGAGATCGAGTCCCACATCAGGCTCTCTGCAGGGAGTCTTCTTCTCTTTCTGCCTATGTCTCTACCTCTCTCTGTGTGTCTCTCATGAATAAATAAATAAAATGTTTAATAATAAAAAAAAGACCCATTCACCTGAGTGTGGGGGAGGAAGGGGAGCTGAAGACACAGAGCCTGTATACTTGGCATGTGCTCCCACGCCCTCTGCTAGCCTGAGAATCTGGAAGCACTGCTGTCATCTTCCAGAGTGTAGACTTTTTGTCTCCCCAGGTTCTTTCTTTAAACTCACCTTAATGTGCCCCCTTGATGTCAGAGGCAGGACCTGGTAGCATCACTGGCTGTGCTAAGCCTTCCATCTGCCTTTCAGCTGGGCCCTTTCTGCCCCTATTCTTGATGACTCCATGCTATGTGGTGTCCTCTCAGCTTCCCTCGTGAGGAAAGCTTTTACTGTTTTTTGTCTTTAGTGGGACCCCAGTTTTAGGGCATAGGCTTTGCGACTCTGTTTTGACAACTAGGAAGCTTCCCTCCAGCTGTGTTGTGTGCCCACCAAGAGAAGGCATACAAGTGTCCTCCGGGCAAGGAGATGGTGTGGTGAGAGCCCATGGTGAGAGCCCAGGGTGAGGTGGGGGGAGTTTTGCAAGCTGCTTGTTCAAATGTGGTGACTTGGTGGGAGAATCTACACCACCGGAATTGGAACAACTACCCACCAGGCACCTGGCCCCATTTACAGTGATGGGGCTCCTGTAACCCTGGGCCTTCCTCATTTAGCTCAGCGGGTTTCAGTTCTGGCTCACAATGCAGTTGCCCGCACAATCCTTACCCCCACCCCAAATCAACTACATCTGGGACTAAGCTCTGTGCATGGGTCATTTTTTTTTTTTTTAGATTTTGTTTATTTATTCATGAGAGACACAGAGAGAGAGGCAGAGACACAGGCAGAGGGAGAAGCAGGCTCCACATGGAGAGTCTGATGTGGGGTTCGATCCCAGGAACCCGGGATCATGATCTGAGCCAAAAGCAGATGCTCAACCACTGAGCCACCCAGGTGTCCTGTGCACGGGTCATTTTAGTCCCCCGTGACTTTCATGTGCAAGCAAAGTTGAGAAGCCAGAGCAGAACCTCTCTTCAGAGAGGTTCACCTCCAGTAGACTAGCTGGCTGGGCCACCTCTGACGCTGTTGCTGGTTGCCCCTAGCAGGGCTGGGGTCAGTCTGAGGGGGCAGGGCGGGGCTGCTTCTTCATTAAGAAGGGCTGTTTGGGCAGCCCGGGGGGCTCAGGGGTTTAGTGCCACCTTCAGCCCGGGGCCTGATCCTGGAGACCTGGGATCGAGTCCCATGTCAGGCTCCCTGCATGGAGCCTGCTTCTCCCTCTGCCTGGGTCTCTGCCTCTGTCTCTCTCTCTCTCTCTCTGTGTGTGTGTGTGTGTGTTTGTGTGTGTGTGTGTGTGTGTGTCTTTCATGAATAAATAAATAAAATCTTTAAAAAAAAAAAAAAGAAGAAGAAGAAGAAGAAGGGCTGTTTGTGCTGTGGACCAGACCAGCCGCTGATTCCCAGGCTGGGTATTTACCCAACACTTAACTGGCTCTTTATCGCTTTCAACAGAAAGCACCTCGGGAACTCTGCCGTGGGGCCGAGCATATACCTTTCCAGGTTGCAAACACACCTGTCGATTACCCTCCCTGCTCAAGCGAGCCGCCACTCCCTGTGGGCCTCTGCCCTTGGGTGTGAATTGGGGCTCAGGAGGGGACAGGAAGCCCCTCCAGCTTTGCCCCTGGGGACTGCTCGGGCTGGAATCACCTGGTCTCTCTTCTCAGGAGACACAGTCTGAGAGGCAGAGCTGGGCCTGGAGCCAGGCCCCCTCGGGACACCACACTCCCTCTGAGGTGTGGGCCCCAGGGTCCCTGTCCCCAGGCTCCACCAGGAAGCCCATGGCTGTGACTGAAGTCCCCGAGGGGAAGTATGGACACAAGGAAAGGGTGGAGACCCTGGGGAGCTGGGGCCGGAGGGGGGAAGCTATCCACGTTGGAGGGTAGGGGGGTGCCTACCACGTTGGATATTTTCACCCCTCTTGTTAGCAGAGCCTCCAAGGTCTGAGTGGGGCCAGATCCATGTTCCTCTTTGAAATGACCTGTTTGCGGTGAGGACCTTGCCAAGGAAGTAGAGGCCTGCCCACCAACACGCCGTCAGCAATTCCGGCTCGTGGCTGGAAGAGCCGCAAGATGGAAGGAGCTGGAGTCACCTCGAGTGAGAAGTGAGGAGACCTCTGTTGTCGAGCTATCTTGTGTCCTGGACTGTTTGTTACAGCATCTGGAGCTGTCCTAACCAACACCGTCTCCCCGCACTGTTGGGAAGATGGAACAGATGCAGAAGAGCCTAGCATGGTGCCTGGAACACAGAGAGTGCGGGTACTTACTAGAAGTTACTTTGCTTCTTTCCTAATTAGTATTAACTTTTCCCCAGCACATGGGTAGACGTGGCCTCAGACTTTTCCTAGACTCTGGATTGATGGTTTAGCTCATTTTATAATTATGTTATTAATATGAATGATAATAAACACGAGTAGAAACATTTTATTATTACTCTAAGCTTAGACTTTGTTACGAACCCGGTTTTTAAGGGGCCACTATTAGATACTTCGCATTCATGGAGCAGTGGCATCCAGAGAGCTTTGGGTTGCAGGTGACAGAAAACCATTTCAAACTGGCTTAAACAAATTAGGCAGTTGATTGATACGTAAATACACCAATAGGAATATAGATGCTTAGAATGTGTCATGCAGGTACGGCTGTATCCAGGCCCCTAGACGATGCTTCAGAGTTGTTTCCCCACCTCTCAGCTCACCTCCCTCCCCCCGCTTTTTTTTTTAAAGATTTTATTTATTTATTCATGAGAGACAGAGAGAGAGAGAGAGAGAGAGAGAGAGACAGGCAGAGGGAGAAACAGGCTCCATGCAGGGAGCCTGACATGGGACTCTATCCTGGATCTCCAGGATCACGCCCAGGGCTGAAGGCGGTGCTAACCTGCTGAGCCACCCAGGCTGCCCACCTTCCCCCTTTTTTTTGTTACTCTGGGGGAAGGTTCTCACATGAGTGGGCCAGTCCTCTGGCCACACCCCCTCAACTCAGCACCCAGTTCAAAACAAAACTTTTCTTTCCCCAATGCTACAGTTTTGGGGTGGATATTTAAAATTTACATGTCATACATTTGGCTGCAGGAACTGAGGCTCTGCAACTACCATCACGAAGCAGTTTTCCCAAAGTCTCCAGGCCCCTTTCTAAAAACCCAGACCAGAACCATCCTCTTATTTCTGCCCCTTGGGACTATGGGACAGAAAACTAGATCACAAAGGGCACAAGCTGAAGGGACAGGGAAAATTTTAGGCCAGAGAAGGGATGCTTGAGGAGGTCAGGAGAATCGTCTTCGCTCTCTGGAGAAGCAGTGTGTTTCTGTGCCATGTGGTTCTGGAAGGACACAGCTGGACGGACACAAGGAAGCTGGATTTTGCTCAACCCGAAGAAGCACTTTTTGCAAGACAGGGCCCCCCAGCACTGGAAGGGCGGTCACGGGGTAGTAGGTGGTCGTCCGCAGCTGTGAGGCTGCGCAGTTCGAGGGGAGGCTGCAGTCGGAGCCAGGGCCCCGGGGAGGAGTCTGCATCGTGGCTCTGCCATGGATTCCGGAGCTCAGGGTTTCTTTGGTCCCGAGGGGTAACGATAACGCCTTCGTGGAGATCCAATGATAGTAGTTGAGGTGGTGTTTTGCAAACAGGAGCATGTGAAACAAATACGACCACACTCAGTCCAGGAAGCTGCAAGGGCACAGGGCAGCGGGAGCTCAGGGGCAGGTGTGTGTGCATGCAGACTGTGTGTAGGCACACGTTTGGGGCAGAGTCAAGGCCTCAGAGGCCAAGGAGGGATGCTGATGCGGTGCCACTGGCCAGAGCTCTGCAGAGGCCTCAGACCACAGCCTTCAGTTTCCTATGAAATGCCAGGCCTGGCTCCCTGACATCTGGGACCTCACCCTACAGGGAGTGGAGCCTGAGCAACAGACACAGGACATGAGCAAGCTTATTGATGAAAGAAGGTGTGATCAGTGCTTTGGGGGAAACGTGGAGCACGATCAAGGAGGCTAGTGTGTGCACCGGGTGCCCCATGTTCACAGGCCTCAACGAGAAGCTGGGGGCTTCCAGCAAGAACAGGAAGGATGTGAAAACTCTGAACCCATGCTCCTAAGTGGCGCTGGCACCGCCCGCCCCGCCAGCCTGGCAGCCCTGCTCCCGGCTCTGGGCCTCCCCCAGGTGGCCTGAGCCACTGGGAAGGGCCCCGTGGGGGTGGTGGTGAGGACTCCTCCTACAGGAGAGTCAGGGCTGAAGCTGTGCCAGGAGGAGAGATATCCTTCCCCTGATAGATCCAACTGAGCCATGCTCCTCCAGGCAGCCACCGGGTCACTCGAGGTCACCAGGGAAGGGCTGGGTTCTCGGACACGCCAGCAGGCCTGCAGACATCATTTTATCAACGTCTCAGGAAACACAGATCCATGTGCGCGTCCCTCTGGCTACTTCCTGTCGGCTGGGCTCCAGGCCAGACCCTGTCCGCTTTCCTGGGAACATCCTAGAGGGAGGCTGTGGGCTGCAGGGTAGGCAGGAGAGGGTTCTAATCCCCATTTGGCCCTGGGGCTGGGGATTCATCTTTGGGGGCCTTCATTCCTTCACTGGAAATGAGGAAGATGGCAGCTCTTCTTAGGGGGAGGGTCAAACCGGTTGTGACCAAGGTGTGGAGTCGGTGACTGGCTTGTAGGAGCTGCTCAGGGATTCCCAGTGGAAAGGGGGGTGTGGGTTGGAGGCAATGGGCCTTGAGCGGCTCTAAGGGTCTGGAGCACAGCCCCAGGGCTGCCATCCTCCCAGCAGGACCGTTGGGAATGTCCCAGGAGATGATGATGGGACAGGGCTCCTCAGGGAAACAAGGCATTGCTGAACAGCCCTGTTTTGGGATTGAGAATCTTCTAAGGAGCTTCTCAGTAGCTCATTATCCCCAGATATGGCCTTCCTTGTCATCCCAGGATTGTTCCTGAAAGAGCAGGAAAATCATCCCATAACCACTTCCTGGCCTTCCCACCAGGAGCACTTCGTCATGAGGACATGAGTGTGACTTGTGACTTCGGGATCAGTGCTGAGGAGTTTACAGAGTGAAGCCACATCTGCTCTCTCGACTTGCTCTCAGACACCCCATGGGTTATGTCCTTCTGTACCCATTTCATAGATGAGAAGACTGAAGGCCAGAGAGGTCAGGTGCCATCCTCAGGGGTACACAGTCAGCAAATGCTGAGCCTGTGCTCACCCAGGTCTTCTGGAACAGGCTGAGTGCATAGCTGGTGCCCTGACTGTTCTGCTGGGTATCCGTCACTCAGGACCACAATTAAGAGGGCCTTCCCCACCCTCAAAACCACCTTGTTTGAATTCTAAATTATATGATCTGAAATGAAGGCCGTGATGGTTTCTACTATATCCCTGATGATTTCAAGGGGTTTAGTGTAATGGGAGGTCCCACAGCCCACGCTGTGGAACTGGGGGGTGAGAAAGGGGGAGAGGGAGGCTCTTCCCAGAGAGTCAGCTACCCCCTGCCCTCTGTCTAGCCTTTTCCAGCACCAGACGGGCACTTCCTGCCCACTGTCCACCTTTCCACTCTTCCCTCTCCTCCTCCATCCTTCCAGGGCTCCCTGCAGCTCTGGCCACCTGCTCCCCAGGCCATCCGCTCCCCGCGGCTCTCCAGGAGGCCACACTTGGGCACCTCTGCAGATCCCCACTGGGAATTCTCCAGGGATAGCTCTGTCTAAAGATGTGGGTATGGTTCAGTGGATCCTGACTTGTCCCCACCCCTCACCTCTGGGGACCCACCTTCATCCACCTCCATCCCTCACCACTTCATCCACCCCCACCCCTCACCACTGGGGACCCACCTTCATCCACCTTCATCCCTCACACAGGGGATCCATCTTCATCCAGAGGCAGAGCTCCAGGGCCTCCAACCAAGTCAGCCAGACACTGCCAGATGTCACTCCCCTGCTCCTTTCCAGCCACGTCTAACTCATGGTACCCATTGCACCGATGGACCATCAGATGCACGTTCTAGATCCAGGGGGAGCTGGGTAAAGGGGGACGGGAGCCCCTCCACTTGCAGGCCAAGCCTGTTTGGGGTGTAGTGGAGGCTGGGACCCTGTCTGTTGTAGCAGGTACACCCCAAATCTAAAGAGCAGACATGGGAAGGGACCCGTGGAATGCGTGGCTCCTGTCTGAGCGCAGGTAGAGGGCGGACGTGGGTGCGGGTGAGTCACGCGTGGCTCTGGGACGGATTCCCAGGAGTGCCCTGGAAAAGTACAAAGCCATTATTTACAGGGCAGTGTGACGCCAGCTTTTCCTTTGACATCGATTGTCGCCGGGCTGCTGCTGCATACATTTCCGAAATGCCTCCGGTGGGTGACATTTATCAAATCAAGTGCTTTCTAGTTTTATTCCCCAAATACATAGACAATTTTCTTTGTAGATAATGTTGCCAGCCTGCCCGGGCCTGCGCAGTGAATGATCCGATTGTGGGGGGGGCGGGGGGCGCGGTATCTCCTGGCAGCAGAGGGAAAGGAGAGCGAGGCCCGGGGTCCGCCGGGGGATATAAGGGCAGGTGCGGCTCGGGGTCCCCCTCCACTCTCTCCTTCCCCACAGCGGGGTGTGGGGGGGTGGGGGTGGGGGCTGCAGGCTCCTGCCCCCCTTGGCCTTGCGCATAGATCTTTGGAGACGGTCGGGCCGCCGCGGCCTTCCTGCAGCCCGAGCCCCGAGCTGCGCACCATGCCAGGAGGCGGCCGCCCTGGGGTAGGGTGCGGTCCATCCCCCACCGCGGAAGGGGCTCCACTGGGGGCCAGCACCGCCCCCCAAGTCCACAACAGCACGAGGAGTGGTCGGCCCTGTGACCCCACCCCAAACTCATGCTCTCCTGCCGCCTGTTCCAGGAAGAGCTGGCCAAAGGGGATGTGGGGAGCCGCTTGCTGCCCTCCTAGGCTCTGGGCACACTCCCTGGGGGCACCCCAGGAACGTGTCCTGCACCCTCCCTACGTGCCAGGCCCTGGGCCAGGCAATCTGTGGCCATCCCGTCTACCCCAAGGGGTAGATCTTGGTCCTCTCCCTTTTTATAGGCAAGAATATTTCCTTGCCCAAGGCCACCCCTCTGGTGTCGGGCACAGCTGGGGCTGCACCCCTTGTCCCCACCCCGTGCTGCGCCCATGACCTTGACGGCTCCATCCGCTCTTCCTCCCCGCATGCAGGGGCTGCCCCGCTGACTGCTCCCTGGGCTGCGCTGCTCGCGGGGCCAACCCTGAACCTCAGGACACGCTGAGGGGCCTTTGGCAGAAGGGCGGGATGGAGGAAGCCAAACTGACTGAGATCCAACCCCCCGACGTCTCCCCCCTGCCCTCCGGGAGGCACCCCTCTTCCCGGGGCCCCCTCTACAGGAAGGGCACAGAGGGGCCGACAGGGTCTCCGGGCCCTCTGGCTCCTGCTCCCGCAGCTGCAGTGTCCTGGGTCATTCTGGGAGAGGCACGAGGCCGGTCCCCAGATGGAAGACGGTTCCTTCAGAGCAGCCTGTAGGCGACAGCGGCAAAGCGCGCCCTCGGTCACGGTGGACGGAGCAGGTGAGGCGATGGAGGCCGGACACGACAGCTGTGCCCACTGCCACCTCCACGGAACGGAGGGCTCCTGCCTCCTGCCTCTGTGTGAGCACAGAGCGGTGACAGCTGCGGCATCTCATCTGTGCGGGTCACCTGCTCCCGCCCTCCTCTGAGGCTCTGGCGGGCTGTAACTTGCCCACTGTGTCCCAGAACTGGTGGGAGAGCATCCAGAAGTTTCACCATCTTGGACACCTGTGGCTGGGTCGGTAAGATGACCCTGTCCCCCCCCCCCCCGGCCCTGACATCCTCCCACTGTGGACGGCATTGACAGCATTGTTTTTTCTAAAGCTCCATCATGGGTCCCGAGCCCGAGAGGCTTGAGTGTCAGTCCCTGCTGTCCCCCCACCACGCGGAGAAGATCAGAGGGCCTGGAGCCCTGGACCAGCAGGAGGCCTGGTGCCAAGCAAGGCGGGAAGGAGCGTGGCTCCTCCGCAGACCCCACAGAGGCCTGGGGACCAGGTCTCTCTACAGCCCCCCACCGAGGAGGCAGTCTGCTGGTCGGTAGAACTTGCCTGATGAGACATCTTGGTCCCCTAAAGGAGCTGTCGTCTCTGGGTGGCTCCCAGAAAGGCCCTCCAAGCCCCCCTCCTCTGCAGCCCAGCGCCATGCAGAGTCTTCACGGGAGACCCTTCAGAGGCTGTAAGCTGGGTGTTGGGCTCCCCGTGGCTTCCAGCACACCCCACCCCACCCCAAGGTGCCCAGCCTGCATTTTCAACATCTGTTTTCTCTTTCAAATGGAAGGGGTAAAAATAACAAAGGAAAGGTCCCAGAAGATCTAAAAGGTTTTCAGTGCTGTGAGCACTTAGGCGGCCGGCTGAGCAGTGAGCGCCTGGGAGGACACTTGGGCCCACGAAGTCACAGACAGAATTTTCCATCTCGTCCTCCTCCTGCCGTGGTGTGCGTCCCTGTGAGGGGGGCCCTCGGGACAGGGGTGTCCGGGGGGTGATGGCAATGGCCTCCCCCGAGGGAAGAAGCGCTGGGCGAAGCTGTGTCTGGGAGTCTGTCCTCCGGTGCCTGCTTCCATCTTCTTCGGGGCCCTGTTTCCTGCCGGGGGAGCAAGGGGGGTCCCAGCCCAGAGGGGTGGGCACCCCCTGCCTCGACCGTCCCCAGAGTGACCGAAACCCTCCTGTGTGCCAGCTGCCGGAAGCTCGGGGGTCACGGGCAGCTGAACGCTTTTGCAGGGCGAGGTGGTTAAAAGAGGCACAGAGCCCACACTGAGGTGTAGCCCCCTTGGGGACCCCTCAACTCACTCGCAGGCCCTCACGGTGCCCCCTTCACACCCCAGCAGACCAAGAACGGTGCCCACAGCACATTCATTCACATGCACTGAACCTACGTGCTGCAGCAGGAGGTACCCGGGCAGGTGCGTGGGCAGGGCCTGGGGGCTGTGGCAGGTTCCCTGACCTCTCCTGAGCCCCAGGGTCCTCGTGTCACATAAAGCTGGCCACCTCACCCCTCCACCCCCCGGGAAGCCTGTCTGTTCAACCAGAGGTGCCGGGAAAGACAATTACTGCTGCACACACCCTCTTACACACGCATTCACCCACGTACACACACGTTCCCCGGTGCACGCACGCACACACACATTAGAGAATCTACAGCTGGGAAGCACGGGGCTGAGCAGAGGTTGTGCAGGTAAGAGCAAAGTGAGAAAGAAGCTGGGGACCCGGCTCAGCATCTCCCGGGCAGGGTGAGGGTGGCTGGAAGCCTGGAGGGAGAGGCTCGGAGCACCTGCCCTGCCCGGTGAGGCGCTGCCCGGGCCGAGCTGACACTCTGCAGCCACAGGCCTCCCTCTGCACCTGTTTCCCGCAGCGTGTCCCTGTCCCTGAGCCATCCTGGAGTCCCTACCCTCCCGCCGTGTCCAGGTGGAAGTCTCAGATCTGGAGGAAGCGATAGACAAGTTGCTCCCAGCCTCCGGGCCTCCCCACCCCTCAGCACCCCCCACCCCCTGTCTCAGACGAGGCAGTGTTTGAGACACCCGGGGCCTGGGGCGGCCCTTGTAGATGCGGGTCCCTTCCAGGGGGCGCTCAGCCTGACAGCCCCGCCTTCCTGCCCCTTAGATCTCTGAGCGCCATCGTCAAGGCGCGCTGGCAGGTTCCTGCCCCTGGGGGGACCCCGCAGGACCCCTGTACACCACAAATCTCGGGGGGAGGGGCAAAGGGTGTCCCGGGCCAGGAGTGTTTATCAAGAATGGCTGCCTCTTCCTTCTTCAGTGTCTCCCGTAATTAAAAGCCCAGCCCGGTATCTGCAGTTTTCATTTTCCAGAGCTGTGGCCTTGGAGATTAATCATTATTTGCAAACACTGCCTCCTCCTCATGGTCACGGCAGGGCACGAACCACTGCTGCTGGCAATTCGGAAGGAATGAGGTGGAGGCTGCGGGGGCCGGGGGGGTGGGTGGGGCGGGCTGCACGGTGGGCGGAAACCCTGGCCTCTGTCCCCCAGCAGGCTGCCGGCCACGAGCCATCGAGCCATCGAGCCATCGAGCCATCGAGCCATCGAGCCATCGAGCCATCGAGCCATCAGCCATCGGGATGGGAGTTGTTCCTCCTCAGGGCCCCTGGCGGTGGGGCGGGGGCGGGGATGGGGGCTAGATCGTAGGTGAGCAAATCCACATCCAAGCCCAAGAGACCAGTGCCCTCAGAGTTCTCCCCCATGGCCAGCCCCTGACCTCCCGGCCGCATGTCTTTGCATCATTCGGGTGGCCTGTTCTTGCGGCAGAGATTTTATAAACCAGGTCAACCCAGGGCACTTCTGACTCAACCTTGTATTTCTAAGAAACACTCATACTCATGTGTAGCGTTTACCAGCCGCAGATCGGCCTCACGCCTGGGCTGCTGAACACACCAACACGGGTCCCCCCCGCCCCCTGGCCCAGCTCAAGCCAGCCGGCATCTGGAGAGAATCAAGGGACTTGCTATTTCTCCCAATTATTAAATGGAGCATTTAGTTTGCTGTGGATGTTGGAGTGTGCGCAGTGACCCCACTCTGCTTTCACTCTTTTTGACGCTGAGTCGTAGGATCCACGGTCAGAGCGGGCTGGATCTTCGCCTGCTCATACAAGCCCCTCTCTGTGCCCGCAGCCCCTACTGTGAGTGCGGAGCTGGAAGCAGAGACGGCTCAGGCCTCTCGCAGCTCTGGGCCCTTCTGAAAAGCAGCCAGGCCAGCGTTCACCAGCCAGGACTCAGCCTGGCATCAGCTGGGCGACTCCTTGCCAGCCGAGAGGCCCCACCCCGTCCCTACCCTAAGTCCTGAGCACCCTCCCCACCATAGAGCCAGGCCACAGATGCCATCTGAAGCACCTGTTGCCTCCCTGCTCCGGCAAGGTGGGTGTTGAGAAAGGGGGAGGCCCCAAGAAGCTGCATCTGACCTTCGCTAAAATTAGGTCCCAAGTCCCAAGGGGCAACTGAAATGAGGATGAAAAATGAGAAATTGAGGGCACTGGAGGATGTTAAAAATATGCATCTATATTAATGGAAGCCATGAAACCAGGGTTCCCACAGGCCGGTGAAGCGCTCGTGTGACCGTCATTATTATAGTAGCAGTCAGAAGGTACAGGGCCAGGGGGGTCCCCGGGGAGCACCTGCTCCTCCATGTCTCTTGTTCTGCAGACAGGAAAGCTGCCCGTGGGGCGCAGGGACGTGCCCGAGGCCACGACCAGAGCCATACCGGGCCAGGCACACACGTGGACCCAGACACCCCTCCAGTGGGAAGGACCCTCGGGCCCTGGTGTGGGACGGAGGGTTGTCTCCTCAGCCCCTCCTGGCTACCCAGGGCTTATCACGTGCCTGGGATATAAAGGTGCCTAATAAACTTCGCTTATTACTTTCATTATTAATATTGACCAGTGGAGTGGAGTGACGTGAGGACACTGTTTGCAGGAAATGACTTCTCCCCCAGCAGACTGAGTAGGCAGAGAAAAGCAGGGCTGGGCCAGCCGGGGGACTGGGTGGGGAGGTGAGGGAGGCCGAGGGAGTGACGCCGGGGGTCACAGACAGTGGCAGTGCAGCAGTGACAGTGACCTCTCAGTGAGCACCTCCTGGGTGCTGGCGCTGGGCTGGGCTGTCACTCCCGTCCTTCCCTCGGTGCTCACACCGCAGGGTAACCACCTCCAAGCCACAGACAAGAGCCCCCACATTCCCGAGCCCGCCCTGGAGCACCCACCCTGCCTGTCCCCTCCTCAGCCCAGTCCCTGATCTGCAGCCTTCAGAGGGAGCCCCACATTTTTTGCTCCGGCCAGGCTCCTGCTGCAGCTTTTCACCTCCTGCTTGTCTGCTAAACCCACCCTGAGCAGAGCTCTCTCCCGGGATGTTGCATGGGGCAAAGGCCTTGGTGATCGACAGCCCCCCTGCTTCACCTGGCCCTCTCTGGGCCTCGGATTCTTCATCTACTCTATGAGCCCCAATAACCCTAGATGCCTCTGGCTGGACAACGAGCCCAGGATTGCCTCCCGGCAGATTCTACAGGTCTAGTGCACCCTCCATGCCCCCGTGATGTCCTCTTCTACAGGCTGGGGCCCTGTGGGTTGGAAAGGGGGAAACTTTCCTTGTCCCCAGGAACTAAACACAGAGGCCAGGAGGGGATGGGGTGGAGAAGACCCAAGTAAGCCCCCCACCCAGGACCCCAGCTCCTGTAGGCTCAGACCTCCCTGGAGAGCCTGGCTCTGGGCTGGGGCTTTGGGGAGCAGGGAGGCAGAGGGGAGAAGAATGGAAGATGGGGGGCTCTCTTGCCTCCCTGGGTTCCACCTGACTTGTCTGCACAATCTGGAGGTGTATTGGGGTGATTTTCACTGCAAGCAATAAAACTCAATGCTAACTGACTTACGTGATAAAGTCAATTTGCTATGCTGGTCTCTATTTGAAATATTTCATAATACAAGTACAAACACAAGAATGGATGCCAAAGGGATGAACTGCTTTGTGAATCCATCAAGGAGGTGAAATGGCTCACCTACAGAAAGCCCAGTGATAGTCATTTTCGGGCCTGGTTAGAGGGGTTCTGGCTGTTTCTCTGCAGGTCTCTGGGCTCTGCCCTCTGCATGTATGGGCCCAATGGGGATGCTCCCTGCCACTGGGGTGAATGGAGTTGCAAGCGCTTTCCCACAACCTGCTTTGGGGCCGGGCCCTCATAAGAGCTAGCCCGTGGGCCTCAGACAGTCCCCTGAGCCTGGATGAGGCTGCTTGGAGCTGGGCTGGGCTATAGAATAGGCTAGGAAGCCCAGAAATAACCTGTGCTTGGTGGTCAGGGACCGTACAACAGAGGAGGCAAGAATGTACAATGAAGAAAAGACAGTCTCTTCAATAAATGGTGTTAAAAAAAAAAAAAGAAAGAAAGAAAGACCAGACAGCTCCATGCAAAAGAATGAAACTGGACCGCTTTCCTACACTATACACAAAAATAAACTCAAAATGGATCAAAGACCTAAGTGTGAGACCTGAAACCATAAAGCTCCTAAAAGCAAACAAATGCAGTGATCTCTAGGACACCAACCTTAGCAACATATTTATGGATCTGTCTCCTCAGGCAAGGGAAGCAAAAGCAAAGTAAACTATTGAGACTATACCAAAATAAAAAGCTTTTCACAGGGGCCCCTGGGCGGCTCAGTTGGTTAAGCATCTGCCTTCAGCTCAGGTCATAATCCCGAGGTCCTGGGATCCAGCCCCGCGTCAGGCTCCCTGCTCAATGGGAAGTCTGCTTCTCCTTCTCCCTCTGCCCCTCCCCCCACTTGTGCTCCCACTCACTCTCTTTGCTAAATAAATAAATAAAATATTAAAAAAAAAAGAAGAAGGAAAAGCTTTTGCCTAGTGAAGGAATCCATCAGCAAAACAAAAAGGCAACCTAGCAAATGCGGGAAGATATTTGCAAATGATATGTCTGATAATAGGTTGATATCCAAAAAATATCAAGAACTTCTACAACTCAACACCAAAAAACCCAAATAATCCAATTAAAAATGGGAAGATGACCTGAATAGATGTTTTTTAAAAGATGTTTTATTTATTTGAGTGAGAGACAGAGCGAGTGAGCATGAGCAGAGGGAGAGGCAGAGGGAGAAGCAGACTACCCGTGAGCAGGGAGCCCGACGCGGGACTGGATCCCAGGACCCTGAGATCATGACCTAAGCCGAAAGCAGACGCTTCACTGACTGAACCACCCAGGCGCCCTGAATAGAGATTTTTTTCAAAGAAAACACACAGATGGTCCACAGACACATGAAAAGATGCTCAACATCGCTAGTCATTAAGAAAATGAAAATCAAAACCACAATGAGACATCACCACACACCTGTCAGAATGGCTGGTACCAAAAAGATGAGAAGTAGCCAGTGTTGATTAAGAAGTGGAGAAAAAGGAGCCCCTGTACACCATTGATGGGAATGTAAATTGGTGTCTGTCCTCTGCCTAACACCCTCTGGAAGCTTCAGTCACAAAGCAAACCCAACCTCATAACATCCTGTGAGGTGTGGGCCTGGGATGACTCTGCCCCATCCGGCTTCCTCTCCTGTCATCTCAGACACCGGGAGCTGCCACTTCCTCATCCCTCTGCTCTAGCTCTTCCCTCTGACCTGTGAAAGCTGGGTTCTTCCTATCACTCAGGTCGCGATGGCATCTCCGTGAGGAGGCCCTCCTTGACAGGAGGCACAAAGCTAGATAAGCAGAAGGTTTGGGGTGATGGGGAAAAATAACAAGGAATGTGTCTATTGGACAGAAATGAACCTGGAGGTCCCATGTACCCCCTCCAGTTATCCCTCCCAAGGTTAACTTCTGATGCAACCATCATGCTTGGCCAGAGCCAAGAAACTCTCATTGTGCAATTCATAGGGCTCGTTGTGAATTTACCATCCACTCACTCACTCACTCACACGTGTGGGCGTGTGTGTAGGTCTATGCAACGGTGTTCCATGCACAGGCTTGTATAGCCACGACTGACATCAAGATACTCAATGGCACCCTCCCAAAAGTCTCCCCACATCAGTCCTTTGTAGTCACACGCATCCTCTCCTCTCCCATCTCAAAAACACAAGTCTGTTTTCCACCTCTGCGAGTATGTTATTTCACGATGGCTGCAGAACCGGAATAATGGGGTATGTGTCCTTTTGAGATTGCCTTTTTTCACCGAGCATGACTTCCTTGAGTTCTGTCTGCATTGCTGTGTATTTCAGTAATTCATTTCTGTGTATTGCTGAAAGGGTATAGCATGGTTTGGTTAACCATAAGCCCTTTGAAGAATGCAAGTGGTGTCCAGCTGGGGGCTCACATGAATAAAGAAGAGTTTCTGAAACATCCCTCCAGGCTATGGTGTGGAGAACTGATTAGAATGGAGAGAAGGAGAAGCGGGGAGAACACTGTGTTCACTGTGGTCCAGGGAAAAGGTGAGGGTGGATTGAACCAGGCCGTTGGTGGCAGAGATGGAAATATAGTTAGATCTACATTGTGCTTGAGGTGGAGTCGATGAGATTTACTGACATGGGGCATCAAGAACAGAGAGGAATCTTATGTTTTTGGCTTAAGGAATAGAGTAGATGGTGGTGCCCAGGGGTTTTCCATTTGTCTGAGTTGGAGGGAGGCATGACAGCCACTTGGAACATTCCAGGCCTGGCCTCTGAGACTCCGATTCTGGAGTCTGTGTGGTGCAGTGAGCCTGAGCTGGATCTTCCAGAGTCTCCCTGCACAGCCTGGACTGGCTACAGACATCTGGGGGGAGTTTTGGGGGCATGGGCCCCAATATGAGAGCCCCAGTTGCAGAGAAGCCTCTGTGCTGGGGTGCTGGGGGCAGGGTTCTTGGAAGGAGATGAGGTCTGGCTGTTTATCCTTAGCAGAGAAGCACGTCACCCTTGATGGCCTGGAGACCTCAGCCCCTGGTGAGGGTGACAGCAGGGAGAGAGGTTATCAGGGACATTCCCCTAAAAGGAACTCAGCTCCAGCACGGCGTATGTTCAGCTTGAACTGAGACATCCCAGGCTTCAAGCCCTGACGATGCTGGCACAGCCTCAGGGCCGGCTTGGGGACATCAGCCCAGCAGGCAGTGAGGGAGGAAACTGTGATGACCCCAGGCCATGGAGAGAGCTGGCCCACTCAGCAGTGACTCCCAGCCCCCCCTCCAAGAAAGGATGCTGCTCTTCTTGAAATGTCAGATCTTCTTAGCACGCTGGGCCCCTGGCCCCTGGGTCACTGGGGACACGGAGGGAAAAGCAAGGAGGCAGAGGTCAGTGGAGGGTGGCATGGCTAGGGTGGCCAGATAAAACAGAAGATGCTCAGTTAAATTTGAATTTCAGATAAACCCCAAATAATTGTTTCATATAGATCCCAAACAATGCATGGACACCTTATATCTTTATTTGCTAAATCTGGCATCCTTATGCACAGGACACCAGCCAGGGCATCTACTGAGTGCCTTTAATGTACTATACACTCTGCTGAGTAGACACTTTCTTTTCTTTCTTTCTTTTTTTTAGATTTTATTTATTCATTAGAGACACACACACAGAGAGAGAGAGAGAGAGAGAGAGGCAGAGACACAGGCAGAGGAGAAGCAGGCTCTCTGCGGGGAGCCCGATTCTCCACTCAGTGCCGATCAGGACTGATCCCAGGACCCCAGAATCATGACCTGAGCCGAAGGCAGATACTCAACCACTGAGCCATCCAAGTGCCCCTTAAATAGACACTTTTAACTATGCCCTTTGTTCTGCTACCAAATATTGATGGGGTGCCTATTGTGTCCTGGGACCATTCTAGGGAGAGGTAGGGATTCAGCAGTGAGCAAAGCAGGCATAAACTCTGCACCCTTGGTGCTTGCATTGGAGGGAGGGGGCGAGAAGTAAATAGGCAGATAAAAATAGAATGTCAGATGGCAAAAGGGCTAACTAGAAAAGAAAGCAGATGGTGGAAGAAGGGGGCTCTGCTGCTAACCTCTGTAGGAAGAAGGACGTCTACTCTGAGCAGAGACAAGCAAGGGGTGAGCGTGCCTGAGGGAGGAGGCGGGAGGAGCAGCATGTGCAAAGGCCCTGAGGAGGGAGAAGTAAAGGCGCGGAGAGGCTGGAGCAGAGTGAGCAGGGGCTGGTGCTGGGAGCACGGGGGGAGCCACCCCCGGAGGGGTTTGGCTCTGAGCGAGATGGGGGCCATCAGAGGCTTTCAGGGGAAGCAGCAGAGCACGGCTGTGCCGTGGGAAGGCTCGCTCCCACCTTGATATTGGATCCCATCCAATCCTCACGGTGGCCCCACGCACCCTTTGGGTGGCCAGATGAGGGCGAGTGCTCCCGGGCCCTCGCCTGTCCTCCCTGCCTGCTGAGCTCCCGAAGCCAGTGGGAGCCAGGACTCAGAGGCAGCACCAAGCAGAGGCTGGTCTGAAAGCTGCTTGCTGGGAGGGAGAAACGTCACTGTCCACTGTCGTCCACACCAAGTAGCAGGAGGGGAGGGTCCAGGCAGGCCTGCGGTCACTGCTGTTAAAGTCCTGGCGACAGTGCCCCGTGTAGTCACCAAGGGCCCCTCGGAGAGCAGGCTGGGGCTCCCGAGGCCAGTGTTTCTCCCACATTCGGGCCCAGGTGCAGGACCAGGAGCCCCTGTGGCTTCCAGCCCCAGGAGGGGCCTTGGCGGTTGCTCCTGTGTTCTCACGCAGATATACCCCCACGGATGTTTCCTGAGGGCCTGGCAGGTGCCGAGCACTCTGCTGGATGGCATACAAGAGCATTAAGGAAGGTGACAATCACTGCAAAGCCAAGGTCAGGGCAGGGTAGCTCTTCCCCCCGCCCTAAAGGTGGCATCTAGAACCAGGAAGGAGAGCGTGGATAGAGCTGCAGGGAGAGGCCGTACTGAGCCCTGTGGCGTCTGTCACCTGAGGCGGGGATGCAGGTGGGCATCAGGAGACCTCCGTGCCCCGGGGGAGGCATCGGGTGGGTGCCAGGCTGGACGTGAACCTGGCCTTGGGGATGGCAGTCTTCACTCTCATGGGCCACCGGGCTATGAGTGCTCCCAGGAGGGGCAGGGTCACCTTGCAGTGGTCAGCAGAGCCCAGGTCTCCCGGGCTGCTTCCCGCTCCACGCCCAGCACTCCCTCTGTCCGCAGCTGCGTCCCTCTGTTTCCGGTCTTGCGTGGCCTGCCTGTGGTGCTGGCACCCCAGCTGACCCCAGGTGAGCCCCCTTCCCTCCTGTGATGCTGGCACCCCAGCCGACCCCAGGTGAACCCCATTCCCTCCTGTGATCCCGGCACCCCAGCCGACCCCAGGTGAGCCCCCTTACTGCCTATGGCACTCGCGCCCTTAATGGCCTTCAGGTGAACACTGTGGCCTGCTAGGAGCCTTCCTCCTCCCACCCAGGTGCCAGCCCTGAGTTTTGAACCAATTCAGAGAGGTCTACTTTCTGGGCTCTTTCCCGGTCAGCATCCCCAGCGCCTAGACAGCCTGATGACACTCGGCTGGGGGGGGGGCCCTCAGTGCCCTCAGGTCGGGGGTGGGCTCCAAGTGGCCTCTTGACCACCCCCTGGCAGCGCTCTCCAAACTTGGCAAAGCCAGCTCTGTGGCTTCCAGGATGGCCTTCCCCTCCCTTATTAGGCAGGGCCGCTGCTACTGCGGTGAGAGGAGTCACAGCCCGGCGGGTGGAGAGCCCTGCAGCCGGGAGCCACCTACTAAGAGTCTTAGTGCCGGAGGGGCTGGGGGCACGGAGCAGACCCAGAGAGATGTGGGGAACCACTTGTCTCCCTTGAAAAATTCTCCAGGAAGAAGCTGTTTGCTGGGCTCTGTGTGTGTGTGCGTGTGGGGGGTGTGCATACAGGTATGTGTGGGTGTGTGTGTGCATACGGGCATGTGTGTGTGTGTGTGTGTGTGTGCATACGGGCATGTGGGGGTGTGTGTGTGTGTGCATACGGGCATGTGGGGGTGTGTGCATATGGGCATGTGGGGGTGTGTGTGTACACAGGCATGTGTGTGTGTGTGCATACGGGCATGTGTGTGTGTGCATATGGGCATGTGTGTGTGTGCATACGGGCATGTGGAGGTATGTTTGTGCATACAGGCATGTGGGTGTATGTGTGCATACAGACATGTGGGGGGCTATGTGTGGTTGCGTGCGGTGTGTATGTGCACACGGGCGTGTGTGTGTGTGTGTGTGTGTATGCACGCACATGTGAATGTTGACCTCCTGGTGGACACTTAGGCCGTGGGGCCCGCAAACACATAAACACAGCTGCAGTCCTGGGGAGCCGGGGCCCGGGCGAGGGGCTGCGCAGGTGGAGAGGTTGGGGCTGTGTGCCCCGCTCCGACTGCTGCCCCAACCCCTCCCCTTCAACATGACCGCCCTGGCAGGGGACACCCAAGTCACACTCTGTGTCTGCCGTGTCCCCGGGGCCCCCCACCTTGCAGCCATTTCTACGCCGCTGGATTTCCTCCCCTTCCTGAGGCAGCAAGAAAAACTGGCAGACAGTGGGCGGCCAAGTGGGACCCAGAGACTGAGCCCAGACTGGCCCTTCCCTCTGTCACTGCCGCAGAGCGTAGAGTCTACTCGGTGACTGTCACCTACTACTCTCCTGCCACGGGTGGGGGTCCTTCCGCCGACCGAGGCCTCTTACTATCAGCCCACTTGACCGATGAGCAAACGGAGGTTGAGCGAGCTAAGGAATCTCTTCAGTGGCGGAGAAGCAGGAGAACCGGGATTCAGTCCAGGGCCGTCTGGCTCTAACTCTGGCTCCCCTCACAGTCCTCCTGACCAGGGGCCCGGGGGAGGTTGGCTTGTGTGGCAGGGGAGGTGGAGGCAGAGCCCTCCACGGGGAGCATGGGCAGGGTTGCAGGAGGAGAGTGTGGGGAGGACAGCGTGGGGAGGACAGTGTGGGGGGGCAGCAGGAGGACAGCGTGGGGAGGGCAGCGGGAGGACAGCGTGGGGAGGACAGTGTGGGGAGGGCAGTGGGAGGACAGCGTGGAGAGGACGCGTGGGGAGGACAGCATGGGGAAGAGAGTGTGAGGAGGACAATGTGGAGAGGAGAGCATGGGGAGGACAGTGTGGGGAGGACAGCAAGAGTGCCGTGGGAGGACTGTGAGGAGCTGCTCCGGGCTGGTAGGCCCAGAGGAGTGGGCCCCCCAGGGCACGGAGCCTGGTTGTTGGGTGCAGGGCCCGGTCAGGGCGGTTACGGGGAGGAACAGACCCTTCTGCACATGCGGCTGCATTGTCTTGCTCCTAAGGACAATAACGTACCCTCGTCCTCGCCAGCAGAACGTGTCCCCTGGTGCCTGTGGCTGAGCCAGCACAGCCCCAGCAGGAGGCCACGCTGCAGTCTGGAAGCACGGCCAGCACCCACATCGCGGGACCAGAGCCCACTTGTCCGAGGGAGAGCTGGCCTCCAAGGGCAGAGCCGGCTCCACCGTCAGCCTCTGGCCAAAGTCCAAAGCCTCCAGTTTGCCCAGAAACAGGCTCCCCGTCTACAAGGAGGGACGGAGTCTGCCAGGGAAGGGCAGAGAGCACCAGACCTGGGTGGGTGCTGGAAAGGGGGCCTGGGAGGGGAGAGGCTCGCTGCGGGGAGGGCACCCCCAGGTGACCCCTACGGATGGCCTCCTTTCACATGCCTCCGGGGGCCTGGCATGGCAGCCCCTCTGTGCCTGTGCTCCAGGACGAGGTCTGCAGGTCGTTGAACTTGGCCCACTCTGAGGCAGCCTGGGAAGGCTTGATGCAAGGAGCTCCCTTCATCTTGGGGAGCCCTGGCACAGAAGGGGCCCCCTCCCAACCGGAGCCCGGGATCCAAGCTTGTCATGTATTCGCTCGGGCTGCCCTGAGGAGGCCGCCACACTCTCCTCCTGCAACCCTGCCCATGCTCCCCGTGGAGGGCTGAAATCTTCATTCAAAAGCTGTCTTCTCTGTGTGGCACGTTGGTGGGTCAGAGCACCAGGAGGCCGGGGCTGAAAGGTGGGCACGGCTCAGTGTGGTCATGGGAGAAGACCGAGTGGCTGGTGGAGCTGCTGCACCCCAAATGCAGCTGAGGGGTGGGAGAAGGCAGCTGGTAAGAGGCAATGGGAGGAAAGTTCTGGGCCTGGAGCTGAGGGGATGGAACAGACTCTGCGTCCTCTTGCAGGACATTCCAGAAGCAAGTTAGGACAAAAGAGCCAAGATCCAGCTAAGTCCTGGCAGGAGGACACCTATGGCTTTGCCACGATGGAGACAACTCTGGGCCCTGGGGTGCAGAGGTAAAGTGGGGGGCAGACACCTCAGTCTTCCTGCACCTGTGTCTTAGACCAATATTAGGTTCTCCAGAGAAACAGAAGCAATAGGGTGCATGCATGTGTGCTGCATTTGGGGAACACTCTGTATTCCAAGGTGAGGGTCCCCCCACCCCCGACCTACTGGAGGGGCTACTTCCTGAATGAATGCAGGGCAGGTTCTGGTAGACGGTTTCTCTGAGAGGCCCGGCCGTGCACGCTGCTGGGCCCCATCTCCTTCCCCAGTGCCCTCCAGCCCCTACCTGGCCAAGGTGGTAAGCACCAGCGGTGGCGCTCCACACCTAGCCTTCCTCTCTCTGCCACTCCAAAGGCCCGAAAGGTAGTGCATTCCTCCTGGAGTTTTGCTTTTCTGATCCTGAGCAACACTTGACAGGGGATGGACTGAGCCAGGCCGTGGGATGGAGAGTGACTTGGGTTGCTGGGAGACATAAATGTCCTAGAGTCTTCCATGGACTTGTCCTCACAGGCCCGGACCTGCAAAACCAAGAACAGACTTGTCAGACTCTCTCAGCAGTGGCCCCAAGCAACAAACAGAAAAACCCCACAAACAGCAGTGACAAGATTAGGTCCAGTGGCACACAATGTAACTGGAGCCTTACTGGAGGCGCATCGCACGGAGACATCGTGGGCTGACACCACAGAGAGGGAAGGGGGGAGCCACAGGAGCTCCTGGGGCCTGAAGGAGGTGTCCCCAACTGTCTGTTGGACGTCGCCAGCCCAGTGGCCAGGTGGGAAGGTTCTAGTACCACCCCACACTGCATGAGCACAGGAAAAACAGGCCCCAACTGCTAAGCTGGTCAGTAATTCGTGCTTCTTAAACGACCTGTGTCGGACTGGACCCAGAGGAGGCGTCCAAGATCACACTCCAGGGAGCGCAGAGTAAGCCCAAAGGCGGGTCTGCTTCCAACTGTGAACTTGCAACAACTGCCTAACAAGGTGGGAACTCACCCCACATGATGACCCAATGTGCTGGAACCCCAGAACCTCTCCAATTGAGGGGAGGCTGAACCACCCGTGGCCTGGGTCTGGACGCAGGGCCAGACTTGGGGAGCCCAGGATGGACCCAGTCGCCACCTCTCTCTGCCCGTGGCCTGAAGGATGGGCCCCAGGCATCCCGCCGAGGTTCCTGCCTGTCTCCTTCGCCGCCCACGAACTCGTCCTGGGTGCCCGCTTGGAGCCCGGGGAGAGGCAGCTGTGGGGAGTCCAGGAGGCGAGTGGATTAAGGATAAGGATGGCCTCCCTGGGCTCAGGCACCCAGGGGACTGGAGGCCAGGGCGGCTGTGTCCCAGGGGCACGAGGGAGGGCCAGTGAGGTGCCTTACAGGGCTGTCTCCCTGGACCCTCACAATAGCATCCGGGAAGGAGGTGGCCTCAAAGCCATTTTACAGAGAAAACAGAATTCGAACCATCTTGCCTGAGGCTGGCATTAAATCTCGGAGCCTGGGCATGGCTGGAGAAATCCCAAGATGCCTTAAGGGCAACAGAGGAACAGGGCATTCCAGAATTCCACCCCGCCCCGTCTGAGTGTGGTGGACACTCTGCCTCAGTTTACTCAACCTCACCTAGGTGCATCTCCTCTGAAACGTCCTGGATAAATCAAAGTTCATTTCCGAGCTGCAGGGCACAGCCTCACCTGCAGAAGGAGGGTTAACGCCCATTTCTCAGGGTCCACCTTGACCACCTGGCACCCAGGGGCGGGGTGCACGGTGTTGGGAGGGGTGTCATTAAAACTTTATTGCTCTGTTAAATTTTCCTGGGAACGCAAAGAGCTTCCACCAGCCGAGAGGCTCGCAATTACAGCTGAATGAATCACCGCCTTTTGAACAGCCCCACATTTCTGCAGAGCTCCGCGCAGCTCTCCCTGTTGGTAAATCGCACCACGCCTCGCTTTCCATGGCTCCCCATCCCCTCTCCCCTTCGCCATCCTCCACCTCCCCCCAAAATTGCCCTTGGACATTTGTGTTGATTTTGTAGTAAAGCCTGGATGAACGACGCTATGCAGGGAACCCAGGCCTTGAATTTATTGATCAAGAGCCGTAGCATCCTAGAAAGCAAATTGGACTGGAATGAGAATCAGGAGACAAGGCTGAGGCCTCCGCCCACCTATTGTGTCCTGGATTTTTCTAGAAAATACTTTTCAACCATCAACTGTAGAATCCTGTGGCTTTTCTGGTTAAAGCAGACAACACTGGACAATTCTTTCTGATTGGACACTTATTATAGAAAACTTAGAAATACTGATTGAGCCCAAGCCTGGTGGCAGGCACAGTGTAGTGCTTTGGAGACAAGGGTGATTTTTAGGCCATGTCATTGTTCTCTGAGAAGCTAAGGACATAGGGAGACAAGAGGTGTCTTAAGAACCGGGAGTCTGGGGTGTCTGCCTTTGGCTCAGGGCATGACCCCGGGGTCCTGGGATCGAGTTCTGCATCAGGCTCCCTGCAGGGAGCCTGCTTCTCCTTCTGCTTGTGTCTCTGCTTCTCTCTGTGTCTCTCATGAATGAATCAATAAAATCTTAAAAAAAAAAAAGAACCAGGAGTCTTCTGGGGCATCTGGGCGGCTCAGCCAGTTAAGCATCCAACTCTTGGTTTGGGCTCAGGTCGTGATCTCAGAGTCATGAGATGGAGCCCCCTGTCTGGCTCTGCACTCAGCATGGACCCTGCTTGAGATTGTCTCTCTCTCTCCTCCTCTGCTCCTCCCTCCCTTCTCTCTCAAATAAATAAATAAATCTTAAAAAAAAAAAAAAAGGAACCAGAAGGCTTTCAGTTGCCCATGGAAGAAATCTAGACCATTCCAAAAGGAATCATCTTTGGCTTGCATGGCTGGGGAGTGTAGGGGCTGATGCAGGCCTTAAATGATCCTGTCTGGACTCTCTCTGTCTCCTCCACTTCTCTGTTCTGCTTATCTCCACTGCCCTTGGTGCCTCAGCCTCGCACCCTCCTGCTTCAGACGTGGCCCAGACTTAGGAGGAAAGAAGCCTGCTCTCAGCCCTGAGCCAAACCAAAGAGAGGAAAGAACTCTCCCTTTCAGCAAGCATGTGGGCAATCTCCCAAGGAGGGTTGTTCAGTTAGTGTTGGTCCAGAGCAGACGTCTACAAAATTCGGCAGCTGATGTGTTGGCTGGGGGTTAGCCGATCCAGGCTGGGAGCTAGCTGGGGGTTAGCTGGGGGTTAGCTGACCAAGGCTGGGGGTTAGCTGGGGGTTAGCTGATCCAGGCTGGGCTCTGCTGGGCTCTCTTAGGTTTTTGCATTCAGCTTGCCCCTGAGCTGTGGGCACAGGCCTGCTCCCTGTGTATCTATTCTGGCCTGGCTGAGGGGGCAGCAGGCACCCAGGAAAGCTCTTTTCATGCTGACGGGGAGGGGAAGTGCAAGAGCTTGAGTGGAAACACCTAGGCCTCAAGCCAAGGCTCAGAATTGGCACCTTATCTCTCCCACCCAGTCCCAGGGTGCAGTGGTCTGCATGTGGCCCCCCTTGCCACCCCTGTTCACACTGAAATCCTAACCCTCAAGGCAATGGCGTTAGGAGGTGGGGCCTCTGGGAGGTGCAGAGGTCTTGAAGGTGGAGTGGAAATAATGAGATCAGTGCCCTCATAAAGGAGACCCCGGAGAGCTCCCTTCCATAATCTCTGCGGAGGTACAGAGAAAAGATGACGGTCCAGGAACCAGGAAGCAGGCCCTCACCAGACACCCAAGTCTGCTGTGCCTTCATCTCGGATGTCCCAGCCTCCAGAACGGTGAGAAATAAATTTCTGTTGTTTATAAGCCACCCAGACAGTGGTATTTCTATCACAGCAGCTCAAATGGACCATGGCCAAACCCCAAAGATTAATGTGGGAGGAGAAACTTCAGTGTCATGTAGCTGAAGGTATGGCTATAGGCAAGGTGAAGGGTTGGGGCCAGTCACATCTGGACCACAGTTTTGATTGGCCTGACAGACACACAACATCCCACTGTGATGGGTCAGATCTGGGCCAGGTGCTTTGATAGATGGCACCCCAGGACCACAGCGAAGAGGGCGAGGGCCTTCTGCTCTCCAACTGGACAAGGGTGCTGGGCAGACGGAACCCCACAAACATGCCCTACACGCAGGAAGGCAGGTCATGGCCTCCCCGGGACACAGGGGGCGTGAAGCGGGGCTGCAGAAGCCCTTCTGGAGTGAGGCCCTCAAACTGAGCCTTGAGCATGGGAGGAGGGGTATACAGGCAGGGGACCCGAGCAGCGAGGGGACCTCCATCCAGGGACAGAGCACAGAGCCCAAGCTGGTGCAGGAGGGGCAGCGGTGGGGATGGGGACAGATGGGGAGGCAGGCAGTGCGCAGAGACCGCAGAGGGGCCAGTGCCAGGGGGAGCAGCTGGTAATGTGTCCCTGTGGGGGTTTAAGGAGGGACATGCACGATCCACCCCGGCCTGTGAGAGGTGACCCTGGCAGCAACAGGAGGGTAAATGGGGGTGAGAGGCACTGGGGTAAGGCCTGGAGACAGGAGACTAAAGATGCCGAGACTGGATGAGCAGCGAGGGAGTGAATCCAGAGACATCTGGCACCTGAATAGCCCTGAACCTGCTTCTCTCAATGGGAGATGAGGGAGATGGGGGGTCCAGAGTGATGCCCAGTGCCCCGGGCAGGGAAGTGCTGCTCCTCTAGCAGAGGACCTCACACATCTCAGGAGCTCAACACAGAAATCTTCTCTGTTGCTCAGACAATAGTACGATTGGGGTGGGGGGGGGGCGGGGGCAGCTCTGCTGGGCAGCTAGAGGTGAGCAGAGACCAGAGACCAAGGGGTCTCCCATCTTGCAGACCTACCCTCTTGCCATGTGGCTCCCCGAGGTCACCCTGCAGGCTGCCTCCCCTCCAGCCCACTGGGAGGGAAGAGGAGAGCAGAGGGTGAGTGCAAGAAGGTGGCTGGGCCGGGCCTGAGAGAGCTGAAAATCACATCTGCCCCACTTCCTGGAAGGCCTGACGGACGGACGGACATCTAGACGTGTGTCTAAGTGACCGCACTGGCAGGAGTTGCGCCATGGAAGTGCAAAGAGCACAGGTAGACAATCTGGGGGAGGAAGACCTCTCTGGGAGCTCTGAACGGAGGCTGGAGGAAGGAGCTCCCAAAGGAGCCTGAGTCCAGGGAACACCATCCTTATTCTGGGGGCACTGGGGAGTCACTGCAGATCTTTGAGCAGGAAAGTGACCGATGCAGCCAGCTTCCAAAGGAAGGCCACCCCTGCAGCCCTGCAGGGAAGGGAGGGAGAGGGTCTAGAGCCCTGGGGCCAGCCTCAGTGAGTGTTCTCTGAGCCCATGACACAGGGAGGGCTTTGGTTCTTGTTAATCTTGCATGGAAGCTTATTCCTTTTCTTGAAGCTATTTTTGTTTCCTGATTAAAGCCAAATCCACTGAGAAAATTTTTGTTGAGAGAAAGCTTCAGACATTAGAACTGGGAGAGAGGAGGGTTGGTCTGGACTCGAGCTAATGGACGTTTTCTGTTTTAGGTTCCTTTATAGTTTCTGCAAAATACGTGACTGCTAATGTTTTAGCTTTCAGTGAAAGCAAAGAATAAGGGATTTAAAAAAATCAGGAAATTAATCTGCTTTTTTCTCTAATTGAGACCTAACCTATTTTCCCTTTCATTTTCTTTCCCTCATTTGTCATACACTTCCTTTATTCTATTTTCAGAGTCTCTTGTTTGTGTGTTACAAATCCTTCCTGAAGCCAGGCTCTCCATCCCTACATTTGTGCTTCGTGTCCTCTCCCCCCTGCGTGCGACCTGATTCCGAAGCCTGATGGCTGTCAGGTGCTTCGGTTGGGGGGGGGGGGGTGCACAGCCTCCAAAGGAGCGTGGCCCCTGCCCTTCCCAGTCCACCAGCACCACCAGTTCCAAAGGCACATGACACCCTCGCCTTTGCCAAAGAGCCCTTGGCATCGTCCTCACCTGATCCCTATTTTGTTACATCTTCTGCCTGTCAACTTGGCCCCTACATTCTTTTTTTTTTTTAATTTAAATTAAATGAATTAACATATAACGTTATTGGTTTCAGAGGTAGAGTTCAGTGATTCATCAGTGAATGAATTGCGTATAGCACCCAATGCTCATTACATCAGGTACCCATCACCCAGTTACTCCACCTCCCCATCCACCTCCCCTCCAGCGACCCTCAGTTTGTTTCCTAGAGTTTAGAGTCTCTTATGGTGTCTATATACATAGACCACATCTTCTTTATCCATTCATCTGTCGATGGACATCTGGACTCTGTCCATAGTTTGACTATTGTGGACATTGCTGCTATAAACATTGGGGTGCAGGAGCCCCTTCAAATCACTACATTTGTATCTTTGGGGTAAATACAAAGTAGTGCAATTGCTGGGTCATAGGGTAGCTCTATTTCAACTTTTTGAGGAACCTCCATACTGTTTTCCAGACGGGCTGCACCAGTTCGCATTCCCACCAACAGTGTAAGAGGGCTCCCCTTTCTCCGCATCCTCGCCAACATCTGTGGTTTCCTGCCTTGTTAATTTTAGCCACTCTGACAGGGGTGAGGTGGTGCCTCATAGTGGTTTTGATTTGTATTTCCGTGATGATGAGTGATGTTGAGCATTTTTTCATGTGTCTGTTTGGCCCGTACATTCTTGAGCTCAGCGGTGTCCTGAGTGGGGCTCCCAGGCTCTGGTTTAGTCATGGCTTCTCAGGCTTGAGGATAACTTCACCATGGATAATGTATTCGTCTCCTACAGCTGCAGCGACAAACTACAACAAACTCGGCGGCTTAAAACAATGCATGTTCAAGAGTTATGAGAACACAAGCCACAGACTGGGAGAACATATTTGAGAAAGACATACCTGATAAAGGACTGTTATCCAAAATGTACAAAACCCCTTAAAACTCAACAATAAAGAAAAAGCAACCTGATTTTTAAAAATGGGCCAAAGACCTCATCAAAGACGACATACAGATGGCAAATAAGCAGATGAAAGGATGCTCCGTGTCATATGTCATTGGTGAATCACAAACGAAAACAGCAATGAGATGCCTCTGCACACCTACTAGAACGACCCAAGTCCAGAGCACGGACACCGCCACATGCTGGGGAGGACGGGGAGCAGCAGGGACAACACTCACTCACTGCTGGCGGGAATGCAGAACAGTGGGGCCACTTTGAAAGACAGATGGGTGGTTTCTTACAAAACTAAACATACTCTTATCATATGATCCAGCAGTCATACTCCTTGGTATTTTCCCAAAGGAGTTTAAAACCGATGTCTACACAAACACCTGCACATGGATGTGTATAGCAGCTTTACTCATACTTGCCAATGTTTGGAAGCACCCAAGATGTCCTTCAGTGGGTGATCGGATAGATAAAATGTGTGGTTCATCCAGACCATAGAATATTATTCAGGACTAAAAGGAAATGAGCTGTCAAACCATGACAAGACATGGAGGAAATTTAGATGCACGGTCCTAAGTGAAATATTGCAGTCTGGAAAAGCTATATACTGGTGATTCCAACTACGTGACATTCTGGAAAAGGGGAAACTCGATATAATGAGAAGACCAGTGGTTTGGGGGGGTGGGGTGGGGGGTGTTGTGGGGAGAGGGGAGGAATGAATAGGCAGTGCACAGAAGGTTTTTAGGGCCAGGAAACTACTCTGCATATTATGACAATGGTGGACACATGCCCTTATGCCTTTGTTCAAACTCACAGGACGTATAACACTAAGAATGGAGCTTGATGCCAACTGTGGACTTTGGCTGATACATCTAACGATGTATCACTCTAGAGTCTTCAACCCTTGACAGATGTCCCACTCTGGTGGGAGATGTTGTTGACAGGGAGGCTCTACGTGTGTGAGGGGAGGAGGTATAGGGAATTTTTTCCTCCTCATTTTGCTATGAACCTAAAACTGCTCTAAAAAATAAAGTATATAAAAAACCAAACACTGTACATTTATTCTTTTACAGTTCTGGAGATCCGAAGTCTGAAGTCAGGCTCACGGAGCTAAAACCAAGGTGCTGGGGTGGGGGGATGACTCCTGGGAAGTCTCTCTCCTTGCCTTTCGGTTCCTGTCCCATGGTTCCTTCCTCCATTGTCAAGGGCAGCAGTGGGGCATCTTCAGATCTTCCTTGTCTGTCTTCGCACCACCTTCTCCTCTGAAAAAAACTTCCTCTGCCTCTGCTTCCTAAGGCCACTTGGCATTGTGTTTGGGGCCCACTCTGATAATCCAGGCTAGTATCCCCATCTTAAGATCTTAGGCACTCCTGCAAAGACCCTTTTTCATGTAAGGTAACATTCACAGGTTCCTGGGTTAGGACATGAATGTCTTTGGGGGCTGTTGCTCAGCTGACCACAGGCAGACAGGAGCCCTGAGCCACACAAAACCCTGACGGGAGGCCAGGCAGTCCAGAGTCCCTCCCTATGGCAAGAACACCCCTGCCCCTGCCCCTGGCCCCCATGCCCCATGCAGTTACTCCCTGGGGTCAGTTTAAGGCCGGACCACATGCAGGCAGGACCTCTCCCAAGGAGGCTGCCCCTGCTCCCCCGACCCAATGCCAGAGGTAGCCTCTGGATGGACCTTTGCTCCTGGGCTTGTCCCCCTGGGTCCCGCAGCCTTCCTGGTGTGCTCACCTCCTCTGGAGGAAGAATTCAGCTCACCGCCTCTGCAGGCATCCCACTCAGATTTGGCTCTTTCCTCCCCACCTCCCCTGAGCTCCTAGGGAGGGGGCCCTAGGGACTCCAGCATTCTGCAGTCTCCCAGGATGGGGGCTTTGCTCTTCAACACAAGCAACAGGCTGCTGGGCAGCCAGCTTGGACCTCACTCTCCAAGGAAAGGGTCCAGGGTAGGATACGCTGACTCCGGACCAAGCTCTGTTTTCCTGAGCAAGTTGCGGGGTCTCCTGGGGCTCAGGGCTCCTTCTGGTACCAGGAGGGGAGCTCTGAGTTCCTCCCAGGGCCACTTCCCAAAGCTCCATGACTGGCCAGCTCTAAACTTGACCAAACACAAGGCAGTGATGAGGTCTTGGCTGTTTTTTGTTTTTAATCCCCCCCCCTTTTTTTTAAGATTTAACTTATTTATTTGAGAGAGAGAAAGAGAGAGCATGCACAAGGGGAGGAGCTGAGGGAGAGGGAGAAGCAGGCTCTGTGCTGAGTGCTGAGTGCGGAGCCTGATGCGGGGCGCAATCCCACGACCTTGAGATCATTACCAGAGCCAAAATCAAGAGTTGAACATTCAACTAACTGAGCCACCCAGGCACTCTGAGGTCTTATTTTTTGTGGTCTTTTTTTAAAAAAAGATTTTATTTATTTATTTGAAAGAGAGAGTGCACAGACCACAGGAGGGGCAGAGGCAGAGGGAGAAGCAGGCACCCCCCTCAGCAGGGAGCCCATCCTGGGGCTCGATCCCAGGACCCTGGGATCATGACCTGAGCCAAAACCAGACTCTGAACTGACTGAGCCACCCAGGCACCGCATCCCCGCTTTGCCCCAAAGTCTTGGTTTTTTAATGACTTAATAAAGTGGCTCTCAAACTTTTCACTCAAGAGCCCCTGGTTGGCAGGGGTTTGGGAATGAGTGGTCTGGAGGGTAAACATCTTAGGGTATCCCAGGGGGCCAGAGATGTTCTTGAAGATTCCCGGTTCTAATCCAAAACATACACAGTCATTTTTCATTCACTTCCATAAAGCATCTATGTTTGTTTTAACATAAAAATTGGGCTTTCCTTCCCAGTCTGTGAGCACAGAATGCCGCGGGAGAACCCAGCTTCTAAGCCCGTGCCCTGTATACCCCCCAGACCCCAGAGCCCACCTTCTAATGCCTTCACACACCAATTTGAAAAGCCTCAGTTTCTCAGATACTGTGTTCTTTGTAAAAGCAAAAACAAACAAAGAACAGAAAAAAGAAAAAAAAAAAAAGACCTTTATTGACTTAGCCTAAAAAAGTGAGTCATTTAATACGGGGCTTTCAGAAACTGTTCGAGAATTGCGGCCGAAAAATATGTGTCTATGGGGTTCTTTTCTGCATCTTTCACACCTCCTCCCTCCTTCACCCTCCGTACTCAGACCTGCCTGGAATGAGGATGAAGACCCAGACCCACAAGGCAGGCCGCCCCCCTTTCTTTGCTGGGTTCCCAGCAGTTGGGAATGACTGAGGAGGCCGCCCTAATCTCTGGCCTAGCTCCCTTTCAGCTTTCTGGAAGTCCTGTGAGCTTTCTAGAATTTTCTTACTCACAGCTGGCATCTCCACGAGGACACCCCTGAGGAGCTGCCCCAACCCCCCAATCCAATGCCACAGGTAGCCTTGGGATGGTGTTTTGTCCCTGGGGCTTGTTCCCCTGGATCCCGCAACCTCCCTGGTGTGCTCACCTCCTCTGGAGGAAGAATTCAGCTCACCTCCTCTGCAGGCATCCTGCTCCAATTTGGCGAGTATTCCAGAGCATTCCAGCTGCCTTAGCTAAGAGTGCCCAGTGGGCTCCATTTTAAGAAAACCGGAAAATGCACACGAGTCAGTGAGGGCACCACCGGTCTCAGTTCGGATTAAAACGCCACTTGGCAGCTGCATCGCCCTGCGGCTCTGTCCACTGCCCTCCTCCCGGTGTATTTAAAATAGTCCATCCTCAGCTCCTATAGATGCCAAGTGCTGGACGGGTACTGTCCTGGGGGTCCCCGGGGGCACCAGCACCAGCACCAGCACAACTCCCTGTGGCTGTAAGCAGGCAGGGAGCTGTGTCCAGGCTGGATCGGGGCGGCCAGAGCCATTGCCGACCAGAGGACGTCCCAGGGGGCTCCCCTGGGCCTGCATCTTCCCGAGCTGCCTGACTCATGAGGATTTCCAGATGACATGCCTAGTTTTGGGGCTCCCTGCCTGCTGGCACCGTACAGCTTATCTTGCCAGGTGTGGAGTCGCTGCCAAACAGAATTCCCCCCTGCGCAGGATGACACCAGCCTTGCCCCACAACAGCTGCCCTGCGTGCCCACCACCCCCTCGCTCCGCCCTCCATCTGCTCCCAGGAATGGGCCTTTGCGAGCTAGGGTTTCCTTAGCTGCCCGGGGAAAACCTGCCAGTGCCCTTTCTCCAACAGCTGAGGATTGGCTGCACGCCAGGTCTTGGGCTTGGAGGCTATACGCGTGGAAAAGATAGCCTCCCTCCCTCCTTCCCGGTGCCCACAGCCAGGTGGGGAGGCAGGCCCGTGCACAAACAGTGCAACAGCTTGTCCCCGGACCAGTCCACGGGTCCTGGAAGGAAGACCCGAGATCCACCTGGCCTCCCAGGGAGGCGGTGAGCCGAGGCTGGGCCCGACTGCTCCTCCTGCAGCCTGCAGGCTGGCCTCGTCGGGGCTCCGCCTCACCCCTGCCCCCAAGCCTGTCGCAGCTCTGGGCTGACATGAGCTGGCCCTCGGAGCCGTCTGCAGAGTCCCCCATCAGCGATCATTATAATCCAGTGTCCCTGACTCTAAAAGGCCACCTACTGAAAGTTGCACCTGCGATTACAAAAGAGCGTGGGGGGAGGGACAACCCAAATGTAGCTGGATTAGGATCAGGATTTTAGAAATAGCACCACAGTGGGGGCAGGGGAATGAAGCTCAGAATCAAGGAGATGTGGCGAAGGAAGATGAGGCATGAAGCAAACCATACCACGGAGAATGTAGTACAGCGGTTCTCAAAGTCTGGCCGAGGGGCACCCCTGGGGGGGCTCTAAACTGGCCTCAGGGACCTGCAAGTCAAAACTATTCCCGTAAAAAGAGCAAGACATTATTTGCTTTTATTGTTCTTGTTCTCTCCTGAATGTACAGTGGAGTTTAAATGCACAATCCTCTATCAAGCCGAACATTAAAGATTTGCCAAAATGTAAAAAATGACATTTTTCTCACTAAATTGTTTTGTTTTGAAAATATAGGTGCAGGAACCCTGGGTGGCGCAGCGGTTTAGCACCTGCCTTTGGCCCAGGGCGCGATCCTGGAGACCCGGGATCGAATCCCACGTCGGGCTCCCAGTGCATGGAGCCTGCTTCTCCCTCTGCCTGTGTCTCTGCCTCTCTCTCTCTCTCTCTCTGTGTGACTATCATAAATAAATAAAAATTAAAAAAAAAAGAAAATATAGGTGCTTTTTTCATTTAAGATGTTACTATGCTAGCATGTAATGGGCCCATTTTAAAGTGGATCAACAAGAAATTTCCTGAAATTGTTGTTCTAATTCCTAACATAATATCAATAAATATAACTCTACTTCACAAAGCATCTTTTGGGGTCCCCCAATAATTTTTAAGAGCATAGAGGGGCCCTGAGACCATACAGTTTGAGAATGCTAATCTCAAGCTAGCCCCAAAATACAAGCTATTGAGACATGACATGGGGAGGGGGGGCGGGGCAGGGGAGCTGAGTGGGAACTTAGAGCAGGATACGAGGGCTTGTGGGCTCTGGGCACGTGGTTCATCTCTCTGCCCATCCTTCTCCTCTGCCCGGGATGGTAATTCCACTCTACACTCAGAGGATACGTGTGTGTGTGTGTGTGTGTGTCAGTGAGGGGGGGACATGGCTTCAAGCTGAAATTCTGTGCAAATGACAACTTTATCACCTTTCCCATTGCTCCTTCTGCCTTCCCTGGGGATCAGGAGTACGTATGGCCAACTAGAAGCCCAACTACGGAAGCGGCATAAGCGGTAGACAGGGAGTGGTTTCCTTTTTTCTGTTATACACACACACACACCTCTGTGGGAGGTTGCTCAGGTGCTAGCCTGTTTCTGGCCTCCAAGCTTTGGCAAAGCCAGGTGAGCCAGGTAGCTGGCTCTCAGAGGTGTGGAGGGCAGGTAACGGTACAAGGAGCAGCAGCTGGCCAGTGGAGTGACTTGGGGCATGTCTTTCTTCTTCCATGGCCTCAGTCGGCCAGCTGTGAAATGGGGGGGGGGGGGTTGAAATCTGCTCTGGGATCTGGAGACTCTATGGGGGGGGGGCTTGCCAGGCTTCTACTGACTTGTCCAAGGGGAAGGTGCCCAGGGACCAAGCCCATAGGACTGCCTGGCTCCACCTGGCTGACCGGCCAAGGGTGTCAGCCAGGTCCTGTGAGCCATGCCAGCTGGCCTCTCTGGTGCCAATCCCCTTTCTTGGGCCAGTGCAGGAGCCTTATCAGGGTAGCCCTGCCCAAGACACCCAATCTAGAGCTTGTAGACCTGGCATCTCAGGCTGAGTGGAAAGCATGTGTGTGTGTATGTGCACGTTTACTCTCATGCTCTGCCTCTGTTTACGCCAGAAGGATTTCTCTAATTGGCTCTTCCTAGACCTCAGGAAAAGGCAGCGCCAGAGGCCTCCCAACATATCAGCTCCTGCCCCAAAGGGAGGGCTTGTCCCTGAGATGCTGTTGAGGGTGGGGGAAGGGAGGTGCTTTCTTAGAGCCCTGAATGCCAGGCAGGGGGTGTGGGCTATAGGGGTTGTGACCACACTCCCCTACAAGAAAGAGGTTTTGAGGAGTGCCTGAGTGGCTCAGTTGGCTAAGTGCCCGACTCAGTTTCAACTCAGGTCATGATTTCAGGATTGTGAGATTAAATCCCGCATCAGGTTCCTCTGCTCAATGGGGAGTCTGCTTGAAGATTCTCTCCCTCTGTCCCTCTGTGTTCTCTCTCTCATATAAATAAATAAATCTTAAAAATAGAAGTCTGAACCCAAAGAAAACAAAAAACACTAATTCAAAGTGCCCCTAAGTTTATAGCAGCATTACCTACAATAGCCATGATATGGAAGTAGCCCAAGTGTCCATCGACCAATGAATGCATAAAGGAGATGTGGTGTGGAATATTATTCAGCCATAAAAAAAGACCGAAATCTTGTCATTCTTGGCAAGGTTGAGTGCAGCTAGAGAATACAATGCTAAGTGAAACATCAGGCACAGAAAGACAAATGCCATACGATTTCGCTCATATGTGGAATTCAAGAAGCAAAAAAGCAAAGGAAAAATGAGAGTCAAAGCAAGAAACAGACGTTTAGTTATAGAGAACAATCTGATGGTTGCCAGAGGGGAGGTGGGTGGAGGGATGGGGGGAACAGGTGATGGGGATGAAGGCGGGCACTTGCGATGAGGCACCAGGTGATGCGTGGAAGTGTCAGTCACTATCTGTACACCTGAAATTATATAACATTCTTCATTAACTAAGTGGAATTAAAATAAAAACTTGGGGAGAAAAGAGAGGTTTTGAGCATGCCCCTTGCTGTGTTCACCTTTATTCATTTGTGTATTATACACGAGTGTTCCTGTATTAACATATATTACATAAATTATAAAACATTCCCCAAAGAGAAATGTAAAGGGCGAATCAAATCATGCAGAGAAGCTATATTTTCTAACGTGGGTGGTTCCCTACCCCCACCTCAGGGGGGTCTACATTGCGCTTCGGAGACCTTTGGAAGGATCCGTCCTTTTAGGACCCAAGCCTATTCTACTTGTGGACTCAGGCTTTGCCTCCCCCGACCAGGCAGCGTAACCCTTTCCAGACCCATATCCTGGCTGTCCCCTGAGGTTGGCATTTTGCCAGGAACACCCGACCCCTGAAAGAGCCCCCAACCTGGGAGCATTTCAGCCTGTTTGAAGCCCAGAGTCCGGCCCTGATGGTCAGGCTCTGTCCTGCCCCACTTTAGAAGCAGAGGCTGACCAGCTCTGTAGGACTCTGAACCCATTCTGGGAGTGTGTGTACACTCTGTGTGTGTGCGTGCGCGTGTGTGAGCGTGTACCCTCCCTCTGCTTCCTGTAAGGGCTTCCGTTGTGAGGTTTAGCTCGTGAGAAGGATCGCTTATAACCCGCCTTTTCCTTCCCAGATGCTGGAGTCAAACACCCACAGCAGAGCTGGCAAGAGGAGACAAATCGAAGTTTCTTTGGAAGGGCGACGCTGTCACACAGGGCCAGACTCCATATATGCGGCCAGGCCAGGCCAGGCTGACAGCCTCCAGGGAGGCAGCTACACACACACACACACACACACACACACACACACCCCTCCACCCACCCACCCACCCACCCACGCATGCACGCACACATCCCTCCCTGGGCTGGCAGGGGAGAGACTCACAGGGCCCTGCTTTACTCTTTTCTTCAGACTGTCTGGCCGATTCATATTTTCCTAAAGTCCTAGTGACCTCACCACCTCTTTATCGCGCCTGTGGTTGTGGCTGGGTTAAAATGTTTTTCCAACTTCCTTTTACTCTTTCCAGCTGACTTAACTTTCCACGCTCAAGGCCAAATTACACACCAGTTACTCCCAGTGAGGAGCAGCAGTATTGGTTCATGCCTCGATGCAAGGTGCCGGGTTCTGAGGGGGAACCCCCCCTCCCCAAGCCCTGTTCACAGAGGTGGGAGCTGAAGCCCTGAGAGGGGAGAGGCAGGGCTGGGTGGAGGGGACCCAGGGACCCAGGGACCCGTTCTAAATTAGGAGGGCTTCTGCTTGAGCCCACATTCCATGCTGATGGCCAGGATCCCTCCTTCCCCTCCTAGCCACACAGAGCTCAGCTCCACGCCCCGCCCTGCCCTTGCCCAGGACATATTCCATCTGTCAGGACCTGGTTGGGGCAGCGCCTGCTCTGAAGCCCACTCAGATCTCCCAGGTTGGATTTGCTGCCCTTCCCCCTCTGGTTAGGGTTGACTTCTGTCCCCTTCAAATTCATACCGTGAAGCCCTGAATACCCACCCCAACTATCTCAGAATATGGCTGCATTGGAGACAAGGTCTTTAAAGAGGTAATTAGGGTAAAATGAGGTCATATGAGTGGGCTCTGCTCCAACAAGACCAGTGTCCTTAGCAGAGGTGAGGACAAGAGAACACGCAGCGGGAAGACCGTGTGCGCACGGGGAGAAGGCGGCCCTCTGCAAGCCAAGGAGAGAGGCCTCGGGAGAAGCCTGCCCTGCTGGAGCCTTGACCTCAGACTTCCTGCCTCCTGGACCGTGAGAAAATAAATGTGTGTTGTTTAAGCACACCCCCTTCCCCCAACTGTGGTATTTTGTGGAGGCCCCAGACAAACTAATACCCTCCCTTGGGGTCTTGCACCTCCTGGCTTCCCTCCGCCCCACTCCCGGGAGCACCTGGCTGAAGTACTCCCTCTACCTTGATGTTCCCCTCCCCAGATGGCCACTTCCCTGGCAAATTCAGCTCCTGTGGTTACCTGGATCTTCAGGTGCTCAGGAAACACTTCTTGGAGTGAACTAACCTTTTTTGGGGCCCAAACACACAGCCTTCGTACCGCTCCCTGGTTCACCAAAGGAATAATGGGTGGACCTGAGATCAGAGACTTTCCAACCCTCTCAAGGGCTCCAGGGGCACCAGATGGTACATCTGGGTCTATTCATCTCTTTCTGACGAGGCCCAGAGCGCCTCCAGCTCTCCTTGGCCTGCCCGCGTCCCTGGGCAGCTACAGCTGGCTGTACCTGACCACCTGTCAGTTGATTATGGTCCCAAATCCATTTATGTTAGTTACGCTTATTATTATAATGACATTGTGTAATTCAATATACATAAAATGATAAAGTAGGAATTCAAATCGAGGGTTTTTTTATGAACACTAAATTAAATGCTTTGAAAAAGATTCATTAAGGGCGAGTTGCTTTAAAAAATATTGCTGCTGAATTAAGTTCTGTAGGACAGCCGGTCTCCATGCTGGGCCTCCCCCCTCCCCCTCCACCTGGGGCCGGTTGCCTCTGGGTATTTGCACCTTCTTGGAGCATCCCCCACACTGCGAGACCCCAAGGATACAGTGTCCACAGCACTGCGTGTCTCCCACGGTGGAGTGTAAGGCACTGCGGCGCCTGCCTGACTGTCCTAGGTCATGAGGTAATGAGGTCATGAGGCTGTCAATACCACGAGGACACTCCAGCCTCTTCGGAGAGACCCAGTGGGCCCAGGGCAGGGCCCACACCTACCTCCACCGTGGGAGGGAGCAGGTTTGCAAGCTGACCTGGTAGCCCCAGGCAATTCTTCTCTGGAGGGCAGCCCTGGGCACCAGCTGGGCGCAGCCCCTGGAGAAACCTTGAGCCAACCTGTTCAATTCACCCAGTACCGGGCCACTCAGTACCGGGGTAATTTGTTACGTGGCCAGAGGTAACTGGCACACATAGGGGAGGCCTCTGTGAAAGAATCATAGAAGAACAGTAAACATCTAACTGGAGGGACGCCCGGGTGGCTCAGCGGTTGAGCGTCTGCCTTTGGCCCAGGGAGTGATCCTGGAGTTGGAGGATCGAGTCCCACATCGGGCTCCCTGCATAGAGCCTGCTTCTCCCTCTGCCTGTGTTTCTGCCTCTCTCTGAGTCTCTCACGAATAAATAAATAAAATCTTTAAAAAAAATCTAACTGGAGCCTGTATTTCAAAAAATGGTAAGTAGGAGTCAGGAGTATGGTGTGGAGTGCGCTGATGTTAAGAGGGTCTGCTCATGCTCCAACCATGGGACTTCCACTTAGAGAAGCCTTTGCCTCTATGTTGACTGGTGAATATACTTTTGTCAGATTTAAGTTAAAAATAAAAATCTTAGGGGCACCTGGGTGGTTTAGTGGTTGAGCGTCTGCCTTTGGCTCAGGGCATGATCTCAGGGGCCTGGGATCGAGTCCTGCATTGGGCTCCTTGCAGGGAGCCTGCTTCTCCCTCTGCCTATGTCTCTGCCTCTCTCTCTGTGTCTCTCATGAATAAATAAACACGATCTAAAAAATAAATCAAAAAATAAAAAGATAAACATTTTAGAGGTGCCTGGGTGGCTCAGGCAGTTAAGTGTCCAACTCTTGGTTTCAACTTAGGTCATATCTCAGGGTCTCAAGATCCTGCCCCTAGTTGGCTCCACATGGACTCAGCAGGGAATCTGCTTGGCATTTTCTCTCCTTCTCCCCTTCCCAGGTCCTTTCTCTTTATCTCTCAAATGAATAAATACATCTTTAAACAAATTTAAAAATACAAGTTTTAAGATATGTTTAAGTTTTTAAAAATCATTTTCCACTTTAGCCAACTTTTTGATGAATTAAAGCGACACCAGCCCCAGAAGCTTGGGACAAGCCCCTGTTTCTGTGGACTTCTGCAAATACAAGTAACTATCTCTTTGTGCAGTGACCTGAAAGGCTACATGTCAATCAGCCTGGAAACACTTGAATTCTACTTCAAACATCCAATCAGATGCTTTGCACAGAAAGGCCCATAATTAATCCTTTGACCTAATTTGAGTGCAGGTCCCGAACACAAGTAGGCTTGGTGAGGAAGGAGGATTCCTACAGAAAGCTGTTTTCTGCTGGTTCCCTTGTCCCTCCTGCCCTGCTCGCTTGAAGAGTTTCTTCCTCTATGTTTTCATGAACTGAAAGAGGGTTGAGAAAGGGCCTGGCACCTCCGCCAACCACTGGCTTTCTGCTTTCCGCTGGCATCTGCCCCACGCTGCTCCTCCCACACTCAGCCACCTCCTCCTGGCTGCCACCCCCAGCTGTCCCTGCCCCAGGCCCGGGGCCCATGCATCCAGCCACAGGCAGGGCATCTTGTGTGCGCCCACAGCTCTTGCCATGACCTTCTCTCCCTTACCCAACGCTTCACCCCTCTAGAGCCCTCTCCCAGACTGCTGCTGTTGGCCCCGTTTCTGAGCCAGGAGCCTGGGCTTGTCGCCTCTTCTCTTTCCTGCTCACCTCCAGTCACCAACCTTTCTGCTCTCATGGCCCAACGACCCACCAAGAGTAGCTGCCATGGGGATCAGCACCACCCTGATGTGCCAGCCAGGAAGAGGGCCCCCACCAAGAGCTAAATCTGCCGACACCATGACCTTGGACTTCCCAGCCTCTGGTACTGTGAGAGGTAGTTGCCTAAGTGATACCCCCACCCTGCGCTGCGATATGTTGTTCTAGTGGCCCAAGCGGACTACTTCAGAGACCAGCCCCAAGGTCTCAAGCTCCATCAGGAAAGAAGTTCAGAGACTGGCCATCCAGTGTGGGGACGAAGGTGATTCCCTCGTATCTGCCCTTCTGTGTGTCTCTCTCACACACAGTGTGGTAATACCACTGTCCCCTGACATCCGTCTCCTGGGTCTGCAGGATAGGGTCAGCATGTGTCTGAGCCCCAGCCCTGTAGAAAGGAAGCAAAGGTCAAAAAGCTGCTTCTTTCTTTGGAAAGCAGAAGCTCAGTGCTACAAGGGTGAGGACACACCAGAAGCAGGCAGTGAAAGGGGAATGCCAAGCCATGATGCAGGATGGACTGTGACCATGCCTGTGCCGACTGCTGCTTCCTCAGCGGGCAGCCAGGAGACACAGCAGGCTGCTCAGCGGGCATCCTGCACCCCCACATGGGAAGAAGGTCCGTGTCTGCCAATTCCAGCTGATCCGGGTCACCCCACAGGGAACACCCGTGGTCCAGGGTATGACGGCCTCTGGGAAGTGGATGGCAGGTTCTGCAGGTGCTTCAGCCAAGGTGAGCGTGCACCCGGCAAGGATAGTTGCCCCGAAAGACAGGGAAGCAGCTGGAGGCCCCAGAGCCTCGGAGGACGCAGGTGTTCTGGGCTGAATGGCCCCCCCACTCAGCTCCTCTGTTGAAACCCAACTTCAGAATGGCTCCTCCCAGGAGAATGGGCCTTGATGGGGGTAATCACAGCTAAGTGAGATCATGAGGTTGGTGCCTTGATTGGAGAGGACCGGGTCCTTAAAAGAAGAGACACTGGAGAGCCCTCTGTCTCTCCTCCCTCCCTTTCCTCGAGGACACAGCGGGAAGGCTGTCTCCCTGGAATCCTGGGAGAGCTTCCTCACCCGAAACCAAATCTGCCACCAACTTGATCACGGACTTTCAAGCCCCAAATCTGTGAGAAATAAGTGTGGGCTGCTGAAATCACCCACTCTGTGGTATTTTGTTACGGCAGCCTGTGATATTGTGATTTTTAATAAGGAATAGATATATTTGGTCTTCATTTCTCCCACCCCTCCCCACCCTACTTCCTGGCACAGAGCTCCTAAACCCTAGGAATTTCCTAAGTGATAAGAGAGATAAAGCCTCTTTCAACCACACCTGAGTTCATGTTGTTGAGGTGACTTTTAGAAAGCCCCTGAGGATGGGGGCTAGTTGCCAGGGAAACCAACCAAACCATTAGAGGCTTGGAACTCTGGGAGGGGATGGGGCTGGAGATTGAGTTCACTCACCAATGGCCAATGATCGAACCAATGATGCCTCTATAATGAAGCCTCCATAAACCCCCCAAAGGATGAGATTCAGAGAGTTCCAGGTTGGGGAACCTGTGGAGGTGCTGGGAGGGTGGTGCGTCTGGAGAGACCACGGGAGCTCCACACCCCTTCCCGCATCCTGGCCCTGGGCATCTCTTCCATCTCGCTGTTCTGAGTTGTATCCTTTTACAACGAACTGGTAATCTAGCAAGTGGACTATTTTCCTGAGTTCCATGAGCGGCTCTAGCAAATTCGTCAGCCATAAGAGAGGGTCATGGGAACTTCCAGCGGCTCGGTCAGAAGTGCAGGTGACAGCCTGAACCTGTGGCTGGTGTCTGAAGGGGGTGGGGGTGGTCTGGTGGAGCTGAGCCCTTAGCCGGGTGGGACCTGCCTCTGTCTCCAGGTAGATAATGCTGGGATTGACTTGTCGGTGCTGTAGAGGTGCTATAGAATTGCTTGATGCGGGGGAAACCCATAGGTCTGGGATTCTGGGATGCACAGTACTCTGTGAGTAGATGGAACCGAGGATTTTTTCTGAGACACAGCCAGGGTTGTGACCAATACCGTGAGCATGGGGTCAAATTCACCTCTGCTTCTTGCACAGTCCCTGACTGGGTGCAGGCCTGAAAGTGTCCAAAGGAGGAGATGAATGAGCTGTGTCCCCGCTCCTCCGTGGGGAGGAGCCCATCCATGTGCAATGAGGGCTCCAAGGCCTTCTCCCTGTGTGTTCTCACCCGGCACATCCCGGGGACAGGAGGGCCTCAGGCCATGACATCAGTTTGTCAGAGGAGCTAGGAAAGGTAGGGAAAAGGTGGGGGGGTTACAGCCCCATGAAGCCAACAGAGCCTTGGGCTGCCCTCCAAGGGCCCCCACATCGCCTCTCTTCATCAGCCGTCCCCCACTAACTCAGCTGTCAGGAGGTGTCACCAAGCATCACCCAGCTAGAAGCCTGTCATCAGCCCAGGCCTGGCTGGCTGATATTCTGGGCCCTTCAGCGAGGCTTCCGTAAGAGCCAGTCTGCGGGGAAAGGTTTGTTCCTCACGGCCAGCTGCTGGACCCCCAATCTCAAGGCCCACTCATGGTCTCTTCCCCCACAAGAAGCTCCTCATCCCCACTCACCCCTCCAAAATGGGCAGCTGGAGGTGTGGCGCCTGTCTTGTCTTTCACCCTTGTCTGTTTTCTCTTTCCACCTTGAAGCCCTATTCTCTCCTTTTTCTTTCACCTCAGACCCTGAGAGCCTAGATCCGCCTCTCTACAAAGGCCAGGATGGCTTAACTTCCAGACACTTCCTGGATATAAGGGAAAATATTTGCATTTTCTCCTGGGTGGTGCATTCAACCCCGAAATGGGTTGGATCCTTTTTATGCAACAAAGAAAATGAAGAGGAAAAAAAAAAATCATAGTTTCCATATCAAACTAGGTTGTACATTTATTTCCTGTCCCACGTCAGCCAGACATTTGTTGTCAGGGCCCTAACAATAAGCTGGGGCTACGAAGGAGAATAAGAGCAGTCCCTGCCCTCAGCTCTCCTTGGGCTGAGGCCGGCATCACAGCACAGGTAGTGCTGGCTGGAAGGTTCCTCTGGGCCCCAGCAGCTCTGGCTGGCCCAGCAGGGGAGGGGCGAGGGCTTCCCTGGCCCTGGGTGGGGGGTGGGGGGTGCCTCATGACCCCCGGCCTTGAAGCGCAGAGGCAGGAGGTGCTTCAGCCTTTCGGGAGGGGCAAGCAGGGCGAGCAGGGAGCCGAGGCCTGTGATGGGTTTGCTTTGTGAGAGCCTGGCACAGATGCCAGGGTGAGTACAAAGCCACATTGTGTCCTCTGGCAGGAGCTAATGGACCCCGTGCAGCCAGCCGAAAACAAGAATGGAGCTGAGGGGGGCTGGCACCGGTGGATGGATGCTTCCACCAGCTCCATTAGCAGCTAAGCAGCCTCCCTCCCCAACCCCCCCACCCGAGATCTGAGTACACCACCCCCCAACACACACACACACACACACACACACACACACACACACACACACATCCTGCCTGCACGCCTTGCAGCCACCACCAGCCCCCCGCCGCCGCCGCAGCAGCCTCAGGACCCAGATCCAGATTGTCCAGGATGAGCACCTTTTCCCACCATCAGTCTGGGTGTCCTGATTCGGGGTTTGGAAAACACAACCACCATTGTGCCCCAAGACCTGGACAGGGAAGCAGGTCACATGGGACCTGTGCAACCTATTTATCTCAACTGCACTAACCTTTGCAAGCTTCCCTCTCACAGAGAACCTTCCAAAAGGTGGACTCCTTTGCTCCCCACAACGCCCATGAGAGGAGGCCTGTGCAGTCAAAGCCGCCTTCTGAAGCCAGAGATGGACGGAAGTGAGGGCTCTGCCTCAGGGCATATGGCAAAAGCAGGAATTTATGTTTGAGTTTGAACTTCAGTGAGGGACCTGCAGGCCGTTGCTTTTCTTTTGCCACCACTGAGCCTGCCCTCTTGTAAGAAGGAAAACTTGCAGGGCGCCTTCCCTGGGCCCTCCGTGGGGACACGGCAAGGCAGGCACCCAGAGGGGCACCAGGGGATACCTAGGGGCTATAGGGAGAGGGTGCACAGTGCTGGGGAGCCACACCTCTGCTCGTGGGGACACAGGGTGCTGGGGAGGAAGGTTCTCAGGGACTCTTGCCGGATGGGCTGCCTGGAGAGGCCACAGCAGGAGCACCTCTGCAGAGGTAAGAGAGCATGGCACCTGCAGACAAGGGACAGGACATCCAGGGCAGAGGTCATGGTCACTTAATTCCTGAATCAGCTCCAGGAGGAATGCTAAGACCCAGTCCCTACTTCCCAGAAATGAGCAAACCCAGACCCAGAGAGGTTGTGCAACATGCCCAAGGCTACCCAGCTGCAAATGGTATGTTGGAAGCTCAAGTCTGGCCCCTGGTTGGGGGCTGGCAGCCCCAGGCCCTAGAAGGCATGAGAGCTCCCTGCTGGCTTGGCAGGAGGAAGTGGCCGGGGTTCTCAGCAGGAAGCCTGCCTCCAGTGCTGAGTCACTCTGGCCCCTGGCTGGTACGGGGGCAGGAGGAAGGGAGCTGCCCAGCAGCCCTGTGGGGCCTGTGCTGCTGTGTACAAGCCAACCCACGCACCCCTGCAGGGCCTCGGGAGGCCCAACCCGGCCTCCACTGCTGCATTTTTACTGGGTGAGGGCTGCTGCATGCGGATGAGGGAGCCCCCACCCCAGCGTGCTCTCAGGATGATGGTGGGGGTATAGCCAAGTCACCGGGTATCACAAAGCCCAGGCCAGGCAGCGCCCTGGCTGCAGGAGAGGTGCCTAGGGACGTGGCATCCAGCTCTGAGACAAATTCTGCGGGGTGAAAGGTGCTCGATAAGTAGGGAATGTGGGGACGGCGTTTCGGGCAGGGAGGGATGGGGAAGGCTGGCGTGGGCCAGCACAGAAGGAATTCCAGGGTGGGCCTGAGCAGAAGGGCCTGCGGGGGGGGCAAGGGAGAGACGAGGCCAATTCTCTGGCCGCCCGCGCCTGCCGTGGTGGTGGGCCCTGAACCCTCAGCCACTCCACTCTTACCAGGGCTGGGTGGGCTCTCGAGCAAGGAAGGCCGGCAGGGCTCTGGGCAGGATCCGGACTTGGAAACGTCTGCAAATAGTTTCCTGAGCTCAGAAAACAGTCTTGGGTGCGAATCCCCTAGGGGCAGAGGGTTCCTACCTTGTAGGATCTTTCCTGGATGTACAGCTCTGGTGGGGAGTCCCTTCTGGAGAGGCCTGGGACAGGGCCCGGGCCCGGGACAGGGCAGGGAGAGTGCCAGGCCTTCCTGCCTCCCCGCGGGCAGGCCCTGCCCTCCACTTGCGTCTGCTCTCAGCTGGGGCAGTGAGGCCCGGGGCTTCAGCCGGTCCGTGGGCACAGTCCCCTGCTCTCTCTGGGCAGGTGCATTCTCTGATAAACCAGGCCCGTGGGGGCGTCCTGGGAAGGCCGTTGAAGCAGGAACAGCCCCTCGAATGCAAACCGGCAGATCACCTGTCACCAGGGCATTCCGAGCAGAGCCTGGCACCCTTCCCGCTGACCCAGCACAGTCTGCAGCCCTGAAAAGAGAAACAAAATGAGGTGTTCTATTGCCTGCAAAGCTTTTGAGTTCCTTCTCTTGCTGGTGTCTTGTCCACACTCCTACTCGAAGACAGTGATGGGGAGACAGCATCTGCCCTGGGCTTTGGGGCAAAGCAACAGAAGGAGGGCACAGCATCGGGTGGGGAGGACCAGCCGTAGGCTGGGTGGGATCCAGAGCCCCAGTCTCTCAGCTACAACCGTCACTGGCACAGGGAGGGGCCTGGGTACACTCATCCTCTTCCACCTGTGACAGACGTAGGTGGAATATTCCAGACCCAGACTCCCTGGAGCCGCCTCCTGTGAGCCTCTCCACCACATGCCTGAGACGTTCACACTAATATCTCAAAGCTGGGGGTTCTGGTGGCACCTGCTCTGAATCCAGGGACACTGGGCATAGAAGGGGCTGTCTCCTCTCCGAGGCAAAACCCCCCGCTGCCCAGCCAGCCCAGGCCAGGCCGGAAGATATAGCCTGGCAGGGCCCACGATGCCTCTCAGCCTCCACGCAGCTTTCCCTGGGAGCTAAAAGGAACGTAGGTTACTTCTTTGTTTTACTTTCTAGGACGTGGGGAGGGCAGGCAGGGAGACTGGGTTCTCTGGCTCTGTTCTTTCAGTGTAGAAGGGAGGATTGGACAAGAGCGGGTTGGTCTGCGACAGCCTGCCGCTGGCACAGCCTGTATCCAGGCTCTAGGTATAGAAATGAACTTACAAGAAACGTCCTGCCCCCAGGGAGCTCACAGTTTGGTGGTGGAGACAGGCAGATGTTGAGCATGTGACAAAGCCGCGGGACAGACTCCCAGAGGAGCAGGGCAAGCGCAGAGGGAAGGCTTCCCACGGAGCCAGGGCCTGGGCAGGGAGAGGGAGACACTCGGCTCACGCCCAAATGTGAACGGGCACCGAAGACTCACCAGGACAATTCCATTTTAACGTCATGTTTTGAAAACTCCAAATTGATGTAAAAAAAAAAAAAATCCATGGTGAATAAAATGTCAAAAATTTAAACAGAGACCGGCTGCTGCTTTTCGTACGAACCTACGCTATTGAACAATGGAATAAGTGTGTCCAATCCACCCAAGGTCACGGCCATGTTACCTTGTCCCCTGGACAGATTGACAGTGGCAGAAGGACTGAGCCACTCAAGGCTCTCCCCACAGCCATGGCTTCTGAGTGTAGAGCTTCTCTTCCCATAGGCATTCAGAAATGGGAGGAATCGTGATGAGTGTACAGGGGGACACACATCTTCCCTTCAGCCCGAGGCTGTGGTGTGGCTCAGGACTTCTGAGGAGCTTCTGGAGGCTAAATGGGTTTCTGGGTGGAGGGGGTACTGGGAGTGCCTCAGGCAGAGGGCACAGGGCCTGCAAAGGCCTGGGGGCAGGAATGCCATTGCAGGGGACCTGCCAAGAGAATACAGGAAACTGAAATCATTTTTTTTTTTTTTTTTTGGTAACAGCTTTATTGAGATATAATACACAGTATGCAATTCACCCATTTAAGTGCACAATTCAATGGTTTCTGTTGTTCACAGAGTTGTGTACCATCACCACGACCAATTTTAGAACATGGTCATCACCCCAAGAATGAAACCCATCCCCTTTAGCAGTTAGCCTGCATTTCACTCTGATCACTGCCTCCAGCTCTAGGAAGCCAGAAGTTTACTAAGAAAATAAAGTGATTTTTACTTTGGATGTTTGATCTTTGCAGATCCTAAACCTGTCTCAGTGGTATAGATACGGAGTTATGCTGACATTTTGATCTTGCACCTTCATTGGGAGAGCCCTGAGACCTTCCCATGGTCAATTTTCTGGTTTGAAGCTTTCCCTTTTAAGCATGCAACATATTCTTTTATTTAAAGCATTTTGTCATGGAAATCTTCTAAGATATTGTGAAAATGGGCCCAACAGTGATTCCTCTTGTCCCTTAACAACAGGATCCCAAATTTATTTGGAACTGCAAAGACCCCTTTAAGAGCTACACATTTTCCGGCTTCCTTGCTGAGGTGTATGACTGCGTTCTGGCCAATGAGATGTGAGCAGAAGCATTGGTGGCACTTGCCTTCTCTTTAGAAGGAAGGGCTGGCCCTTTTCCCTTTCTTCTTCATTCTGCCTAGACAAAGGATATAAATGCTGGAGCTTTTGCAGCTGTTCTGAGCCATGAGGTGACTTTAAGACCAAAGATCAGGGAAGATGGAGAAAACAAGAAAAGAAGAATGAATTCCTGTCATCTGGGACCATTTTAAGCCCAGACATCCTGTTTCTGGACTACTTAGAAACAAAAAAAAAAAATCAACTTTAAAGTTTTCTTGTACCTCTTTACATTCCATCTTTGCTCCCCCAGATCTCCATACACCCGTCCTGGGCACCACCTATCTGCATTTTGTCTTATGGAACAGTTTTGCCTTGGGTTGCTTCTTCTTCTTCTTCCTCTTTTTTATGATTTTATTTATTTATTTGAGATAGTGAGTGCATGGTGAGGGGGGTGGGTATAGTAGGGGCAGAGGGAGAGAGAGAAACTGAGCAGGGAGCCCAGTGTGGGGCTTGAGCCCCAAACTCTGGGATCATGATCCGAGCCAAAGGCAGATGCTTAACCAACTGAGCCACTCAGGTGCCCCACCCTGGCTGCTTCTAAACAAGGAAGAACTAAATATCTATTTGCCGAAGCCAATATTTTTGGGATCTTTGTGATTTGCAGCTGATTCTAACATAGAAGTGAACATAGATATATTACACGCAGCCTCAAAAAGAGGCTCCTAAACACATTGTAATATTGTCTTGACCCTTGTTAGAGATCCCATGTCCTAGATTGTTCCCTAGGAAACAGATTTGGAGATGAGATCTTCGAACCAGAGGTTTATTAGGGAGTGCTCTTGGGCACACACCCCTGCAAGAAGGGCCACAGGGTGAGGGCCGCTGCATCAGAGCCTCAGCTGTCCCCACAGGGAGCTCTGAGGCTGAGGGAGACCTTCAGAGATGTCCTGGGCTAGGTCCCCAAGTTGCCAGTCACTGGGTGGGGGCTGACCCTGGGGAGCAAGGAACCTTAGGCCAGGCAGCTCTTTTCACTCAAGGGCAATTTCCAGAGAAGAATCAGCCAAGAGCCACGAGCAGCCATCACTCCCAGCAGCTGAGGGGTGCATGTCTCAGCCCTGATGGGGAATCTGGGAGGCATGTCACGGCAGCCGTGACACCGTGAGTTGTCCTCAGGGGTTCCTTAGCTGTGTGGGAGCAGCCTGTACCTGCCTGCAAGACCTCATGCCATTGATGGGGCAGATGCCTGGCTCTGTCCCTCTGCAGGGACAGCTCTGAGGCTGTCCCTCCTGGCTTCCCTCTGCACAGAGTCCCCTCACACCTGGGAAGCTGTGGTGTCAGATGATTTCTCTCCCTGTCTCTCCAGCTGCCCCCTTGCTGGGCTGTCTCTCCACACATTGACTTTGGCAGTGCCTCCCTGTGTCCTGGCCCTTCCTTATTTTGAGCTGCACATTGATTTCACTGGTCTCTAGTCCAGAGACATGAGGTTTAGCATCCTTCTGAGCTACTGGCATTTCTCCGCTCTGAGAATAGCTCACCGTGTTCCATGATTCTGCCTCATTTTACCTACTAAGGCTGAGAGGCATCTACAGAATTCAGGACCTGGGCTGCATAATGAACTTCCCCTCCATGGCAAGAGCTCTTCCCTTTACTTGGTTTTCAGTGCTGAGTTCCCAAAGTCGGGGTTCCTGGCACTTTGACTTTTAAATTCGCTGGGCACGATCGTAAATTAGAATCCAGACTTCGAGACAGACAAAATGAGGGACAAGAGATACTGTTCGTGTTACTTTTTTTAAAATGAGAAATATTGTAAAACACAGATAAATATAGAGAATAATATCTCAGACACATACATATCTGCAACAGAGTTTCTATCTGAACAGATTGGCTTCATATTTTTAGAAATACTGCACGTCAGGTACCCTGGATTAGCACTGTACTGTACTGTACTCTCTTTCCCATCTTGCCCTGGGCCAGGAGCAATCACTAACAGGAATCAATGGGCTCCCTTTCAGTCCATTTTGATACTTTTGCTATGTTTGTACACATTTACACAAATGTACTTTGTATTGTTGTAGGTGAACATTAACAGTAACATGCCATTCTGTTTCCGTTCCTTATCTTTTTTTAAAAATCTGATTTTTTTTAAGATCTACCCATGTCGATTCAGACGTATTGAGCTGATTTTACTGCCATTTATAGTAAACCCTCGTATGAATATCCACCTGTTTTGTTCACTCCATCCCCCCCACAAGGCACATTGAGGCTGCTTCTCACTCCTCCTATGTTGTGATGTGTTCTTGCACATGGCTTTTTGGCTTACACACAGAAGTTTTCTTGGGGTGAGTAACCAGAGTGGCTGAAGGGTATTTGTCTCTCCACCTTCACCAGATATTGGCAAATCATTCTCCAAAGCAACCATTGCCACTTATCCTCTCCCCTAGAGCCTCTGAGGGCCCTTACCCCCTATCCTCTCCATTACTCTGTAGCTATTGTGAAGAGTGCTGCTATCAACATTCATGCCCAAGTTTTGGAGTGGAGATGTATTTTCCATCCTCTCCCGTATACACCTCGGGGTAGAACTGTCAGGTCACACTGTAAACTCTAAGTTTAACTTTTGGAAGAATTGCCAAGCTGTTCTTCACAGCCAGCACACTGTTTTATGTTACCACCAGCAATGGATGTGGGTGGGCTCCAGTTTCTCCAAATCTCTGCCGACATTTGTTATTGTTTGTCTTTTGGATTATGACAACCCTGGTGTATGTGAAGTCGTCTCCCGGAGTTTTTGCTTTGTATCTCCCTGGTAACTAATGATGTTGGCCATCTTTACACGTGCCTACTGGCCCTGTGTACATCTTCCTTAGAGAGACGTCTATCCAAATCCTTTTCCACTTTTAAATTGGGTCATTTGTCTTTTTATTGTTGAGTTGTAGGAGTTCATTATATATACGCAATAGAGAGGTTCCTTATTAGATAGTTTGCAAATATTTTTTCCCTTTCTGTGGATTGTCTTTCATTTTCTTGATGTTGTCCTTTGAAGCACCAAAGTTTTACATTTTGTCGACTTTTCCTTTGATTGCCTGTACACTTGCTGTCATAAGGAGCCGTTGCCTGATCCGAGGTCCCAAAGATTTATGCCTGTGTTTTCTTCTAAGACTTCATAGCTTTAGCTCTTACATTTAGGTCTTTGATCCATTTGGAGTTACTTTTTGTAAGTGGTGTGAGGTAGGGGCCCAACTTCATTCTTCTACAGGTGACCATCTGGGACCACCCAGTTGTTCCAAAATGACTTGTTCAAAAGCCTATGCTTTCTCTCACTGAATTGTTCTTGGCACACTTGTCAAAACGCCAGTTGATTATAAATGTGAGGGTTTATTTCTGGACTTTTAATTTATTCCATTCATCTATATATGTAACCTTATGCAAGTACCACACTCTCCTGATTACTATAGCTTTGTTGTAATGATATAGTTTTCCCAGATGTAAATTATAAAGCATGTTTCGTCTGCCTCAGAAGACTGCGGAGGCCAGTGGTTCTCAAAATGTGGATTCCTGACCAGCAACATGATCATCAGCTGGTAATTTGTTAGAAATGTAAATTCTCAGGCAACACCCCAGATTTTATGAATCATTAACTCTGGGGGTAGGACTTAGCAATCTGTTTTTTTGTGAGCTCTTCAGGGGATTCTGATTTACACTAAAGTTGGGGATCCATTGCTCTATATCTGCACCATCCAGATGACAGCCACTGGTCGCATATGGCTATTAAGCACTTGAATTGCGCTAGTTTGAATTGAGATGTGCTATAAATATAGAACACATACTGAATGTCAAAGACTTAACATGAAAAAAAAAGAAGGTAAATATCTTATTCATAATTTTTAGAGTGACTACATGTTGAATGACATTTCCTATACATTGAGTTAAAAGAATGTATCATTAAAATCAATTTTGCCTGTGTCTTTTTATGTTTAAAAATGTGCCTGCATATGTGGGTCACATTTTCTTTCTGTTGGAACTTGGACAGTTGGCTAGAAGGTGAAATGAGAGACAAGCAGGGCTGTGGGGGTGTTACTTCCACTCCACATTAGCCGCTGAACTGTTTCAGAGCGGATGCTCACCTACTGCCCTGCTCAGGTCATGTACCGATTTCTCAGGCTCCAGGAGCTCTAGTTCTCAGAAGAGAAGCCATCGGGAGCAGAGCTGGAAAGGCAAGAAGCCTTTTCCGGTTCAGACTGGTTGGAAACAGCGGTCAAAGCCACTGTTTGTGTTTGGCTTTGGGTTTCTTGCTTTAGCAGGAGTGTCAAGCAGCCAAAAAGACTCTTGGCTGCTTCCCTCATGGTTCACCAACATGGAAAAGATGTCAGGCCTGGTGTGCAGCTCCCCAGGTGGGGGGCTTTGGCTTTACATGCGGGGGGCGGGGGGGCCTGGCAAGCTGCTGCTGGGGTGTGCTCCTTTTACACCAGGTAATCGTGCAGGGCACGGACACAGGCCCCCATCGATCCAGTTGCACAAACCAGCAAGGTACCCCTGTCCCAGGGGCTCCAGTCCAAAGCACCATGACCACTCCTGGTGGAGCCATGACTTCAAGATCAGCATTCACAGAACCAGGCAGGCAGGCAGGCAGGTACTTCAGCAGGGTACCAGGCCACCATCTGACCTCCTCTTTGCTCTGGTCACCTGAGGGCAGTGCTGTCCTGAGGAAACAAGCTCCCGGGATTTAGGTGTCTTATTCAGGTGACATAGCCTGAACGTGTCAGAACTGGGACTAGACCGGGGGTCTCCTGAGATTCACTGGGATGCTTTCCTCTATACATTTGTACTGAGTCAGTCCGTCTTTGATGATGATGCTGACGATGTAAAGGGAAGGTCCTTATCACTTACTGGGTACTGATCGTGCCTTGGGGTCCTTTACACTCATTGCCTCTTCTAGTCCAAGGGAGACACGAATACCCACATTTTATAAATGAGGAAATTGGAACCCTGGGTTAGGACTCAGTTGGGATTGCTGGAGAGAATGTTCTGGATTTGCTAAAGTTGAAGGAGGAAGGAGCAGGAAATGAAGGAGGAAGGAAGTTATTTCCAAGGTCCCGATGGCGGTGACTGCAGGAACAGACCTGCCTCTTGGTCTGCTTGACCCAGAAGCCCCCTCACTGCCCCTGGACCTCAGCAGCAGGTGTGCCTTTGGTGATGCTGAGAGACAGCCCAGCTCCTGAGCCCTTACAGGCAAGCCGGGCTCCCTCCCACCTCACCCCCTTCCCCAGGGAGCAGGGGCAAGTGGAAGAGGCACTGCTCTAGGTACAAAACAAGGTCCTGAAAGACCCTGGTCCTGAGGACTGGATCCGGGGGACCCACCCTTGCAGCTAGAGCAGCTGGGCACCCTGGGCAGCTGGGCAGGAAACAGAGGATGAGAAGATATATTGGCATGTCTTAGCTTGTGCTGCCATAACAAAATCCCAAGGCTGAGGGGCTTACCGAAGACATTTATCTCTCACAGCTCCAGAGGCTGGAAGTCCAAGATCAAGGTGTTGGCAGATTCAGAATCCGGGGAGGGCTCCTTTCCCGGCTTGCATATGGCTGCCTTCTCTCTGTGTCCTCACAAGGCCTCTGTGGGCGGAGGGAGAGATCTCATTCCCTCTTCCTCTTCTTACAAAGGTCCCAATCCTATTGGATTAGGGTCCCACCCTTATGACCTCATTAACCTTAATTACTTCTTAAAAGCCTTCTCTCCAAATACAGGTGCTCGGAGTGTGTCAGGGCTTGGGGTATGACTTTTGGAGGGACATGCCTCAGTCCATAGCAGGGGAGTTGCTCTAGGAGAAGGGTCAATCTAGTTTACCTTGACCCCTTGGAGCTTTGCAAGGAGGAAGGGGGAAGGGGGAGCCATCTGAAAATGCTCTGAGTCACGCTCCTTAGGTAAGCCATGGGTCACAGTATCTGCTTCAGGGCCCTCCGCGAACACTGGTGGACCTCAGGGAGAAGCAGGCTGGCCTCATCATCCAACTTCCCCACCTCTGATCCCTACTGACCTGAGGCATAATGCAGCGATTCCAGAAATTCTTGCTGTTGGTGCTGCTAGCAAGTTCTCCGGCCATTTCCTCCAGTATGAGGTTCTGGGGTGAGGGGAAGGGTGTGTAGCCAGTGGTGCTGCCTCTAGCCTAAGGGAACACGGCCCACTCCAGTCCCAGCAGCCACACTTCTCCCCTCTGTAGTTGTAAGGACACAAAGGGACAGAATCAAAAAGAGGACCTGGAGACAATGGGCCTTTACTTCCCGAAGCATTCAGGAGCAGGGGTTTGTGAGCTAGAACCATGTTTATTGGAAAGAACCTCCTTAGTAGGATGTGCATTCAAGTTCATCAAAGGACTGTGAATGTTTTTTTTTAAAATAGTATTTTTTAACTATATTTTTAAATTATTTTTACTATTTTTATACTATTTTACCATTATTTTTAACTAGTATTTTTCCAAAGCCTGTATGGGCCCAGCCCAGTGACACTGAATCTGTCTTTTGGACTTGGCTGCCCCTGATGCTAATATGTGTCCTTGGACATTTCCTTTCTCCAAGAGTGTGATCTCATCTGTAAAATGTAGTAATAATCTCAAGAATGTTGGGAATAGCATATGTAAAAGTGCTTCGAGAACAGTAATGTCATAAAACTAAGTCAGATAGTATTAAGAATAGTCAGACTCACTCCTGACTTTTAGTGTTTACAGCCATATAACTGTAAATAGAAGGCACACTGTATATACAGCATGCCACCTGTTAGGTGTTGAACTGTTCCCCCATAAAGATGTTGAGGTCCTAATCTCCAGTACCTGTGAACCTGACCCTATTTGGAAACAGTGTCTTTGCACGTGACCAAGGCCATTAGAATGGGCTCTTGTCCAATAGGACTGGTGCCCTTATTGGGAAGAATTGGAAACAGAGGCAGACACACACAGAGGAAAGGTATTATGAAGGTATGGGGAGAAGACGGCCATCTCTAAGCCACGAAGCACCTGAGCCTACAGGAGCAGGGGACAGGCTCGGGAAAGATTCCCCACCAGGTCCCTCAGAAGGAATCAACCTTGCTGACACATTGATCTCGGATTTCCCAGCTTCCAGAACTCTGAGACAACACGTCTTGGTTTGAGCCAGCCAGCTTGTGGTACTCTGTCGTGGCAGCCCCAGGAACCTAACAGAACACCATACCCCGAATTTGTTTTTTGCTTTGCTCTAGTTCATGAAATTCAAAAGTACTTATCGAGTAACTACTATGTGCCCTTCCTCTGAAAGAATAAAAGGAAGAGGTCAGGTTGTATCTCACCTGAGGGAGACCCTGCTCCTTTAGAAGTTCAGGGAAGGGGGAAAAAAGTTCAGGGAAGGGAAATGCATAGGAGCTGAGAGGTCAGAGCCGGTGAAATCTGAGCGGAGCCCTGAGGGGTAGGTGGGTTCCAGATGGGTGGGAGAGAAGGGCCCAGGCAAAGGCCCCGAGGCCCACTGATAGGCGGGGTCCAGGATGTGCCTCTACCCACCTCTGTACTCCCTGAGATTCCTCTACCTGCCTCGCTCGGGATCTACTGAGCTTTCCCCTCCTCCTTATATTTCAAGACCCAGTGAAACCGTCACCTGCTCTGTGAACCATTCCTGACCCTCTCCCCCATGAGCTGATTTTGCGGCGGGGAGAGGGGGCACGGCGAGCTATAGCGCAGTCCTCGATGACGGTGTTATCATGCCCTATATGGATGTCTGTCTGTTGCCCTGTGACTGGGCTGGGGAGACCCGTGCTCTGAATCTGTGGCAGAGACACTGTGATGTGCTCACCCAAATGACCGTTTCCTCCTGGGCACAGAGGAAGGCTGTGATTGCCGGACCCCTTGCAGCCCGGTGGCACCAGTTCTGGTCATTGACTGCGGACCCATGTGATGTGTGCCTCCTCCAGGCCTGGCTCGCAGTGACCTCCCACCCCCACCCGGAGACCCCCAGCTCGCACTATCCCCTCCCTTGTGGCTGGCTGGGAGTCAAGGGGTTGGGGGAGACCTCAGAAGCCCTGAGGGAAGAATCTCTAGATGGGAGAGATTCTGGTGGAATCTCCAGATGGAAGCGGCTGGATTTCCTGAACATCGGGAGTGTTCCCCGAGGAGTCTTCCCCGAGCCCTCTGACTTAGCCCTGAACCGCAGCCTGAGTGAGAAGTGGGTCTTACGCGTGACCCCAGCAGCACTAGCCTATGCCAATCAACCCAGTATCTGCAGTCCCCCTGCTGATGGGCCTGGGCTTGACACGTGGCTGGGGGCCTCTCACCTGTAACCCCACCCTCTGCACCGACATACTCAGGGAAACCTGCTCAATGACCCTGGCCCCTGGTCTGCTGAGAAAAAAGGGTGCTGCCCCTGGGTACCAGAGCTGCTCTGTGTGACATCACCACAGCCCCATACCGGTGACGGTGACGCGGGCGCTCACAGTCATTATTGTATTTAATCCCCACAGCAGGGCTGCCTAGGAGACTAACTCCCTCTGGGGTTGCCTTTGCCATTTGCTTGCTGAGAGAGGGGTCTGGGCTCAGACCACCTTGCCAGCCAGCAGAGCTCCCCCTCTCAAGCCACCCACCAGCATTGCTCCCTGCAGCCTCCTGTGTAGTGGGAGTTCACTCACCGTGTTTTTGTGGAGGAGGATTTGCAGGAGGATTTGAGTTTTCCCCTAGAGACGCCAGAAAGACAGTCTGTCTCAGCCTAACACTAACGCCCAGCTCCACATTCAGGGCTGTTTCTGTGGTTACCTTTCTTCGGGGATGTTTGGGGTGGGTGGGTGGTGGTAGTGGTGGGTGTGTGTATATATTTGCTTTTTCCAGGGCCCAGATTTTCAGGAGCTACTGGGGCGAGGGGTTCTGGGAAGCACAGTCCCTCATTCCTTCCCTCAGGGAGGTGCCTTCGGAGGGGGACAGAGGAAGTCTACAGGAAACACAGGTTTGTCTCTCCCTGCCACCCAGGCCGCCTGTGTCTGGGACCAGGATGTCAACCAAGGACCCGCAGCCCGTGAGGGAGGGAAGGGCCCCGGAAGAAGCCTGCTCCGCCGCCTGTGCATTTTATAGGTGGGGAAACCAAGGCCGCGGGAGCCTCAGGGACTTGCTGAAATCGCCCAGAATTGGCAAAGGCAAGCAGAACTGGAACTCAGGCGTCCCTCCTCCCGGTCCTCCGCTCCTTCCCCGAAAGAGGCAGGCGCGGTTGGTAGGGCGTGTCTGCGCAGGGGACTGGCGGTGAGGGTGCCAGAGGGCGCTGGGAGACAGCCTGGGGCGACTCCGGCCTCTTCCCTTTCTGGGCCACCCGGGCCGCACTTCCTGCAGAGGCCGGGGAGGGGGGGCGCGGAGCTGGCCCCTCCCGGTGCCGCCTCCCCGCCTCTCCCACGCCCGCAGGCCAGAGGCCAAGGGTTAGGGAGGCGGCACCGGTGCTCGGCTCCGCTCCGGCCCCGAGATCCGCCCGGGACCGGGACCGGGCTGGGGCCCGGGCGGGGCGGAGGGTGCAGCGGGGAGCAGGCTCGGAAGCCCGCACCCCGGGGCCGGGAGGGGCGTGGCCAGGGCCGGGGGCGCGACCCACGCAGGCAGGTGGGCGGGGCCGAGCCCGGGGGCGGGGCCGAGCCCGGGGGCGGGGCCTGGCGGGGCGGGGCCTGGCGGGGCGGGGCCTGGCGGGGGCGGGGCCGCAGGGAACTCGAGCGCCGGCCCCGCCGCACGCCCCGCCCCCGGCCCCCGCCTCCGGGTCCCGCCTTCGAGTCCCTTCCTTCCCGGCGCTGGCAGGCGGGCCGCGGCGGCTGCAGGCGGCGGACGGGCGGGCCGGCGGACGGGCGGGCGCCTCCACCTCGCTCGCTCCCTCGCCGCCGGCTTCCTTTTGTCTTTCTGGGAGGCGATGAGCGCAGGGCCGGCGCGGAGGCTGCGGGCGCTCGGAGGCCCGCGCTCCTAGCCACCCCTCCCGGCCTCGGCGCGCTCGTCCCGGGCAGCGGCCCGCGCCCGCCCCAGCGCCAGCCGCGCCGAACTTGGGCTCGGGAAGCCGGCGGACCGCGTCCTGCGCCGGAGCAGGTAGGGCTGCGGGGAGTGCGGGCGTGTGCACCGGCGTGAGCTGCGACCCGGCTCTCTGCGTGTGCGCGCGCGCGTGTGTTGGGGTGCCTCTGTCTGCGTCGTGGAGTTGTGGATGACCGCGGACGGTGCTGTGTCCCCGGAATGGCGTGTCCTAGTGGGGATCCGTGTGTACAGTGGGTGTGCACATTTTGGGCTGCGTTTGTGGAATTGTGTGTCGGGGCGCAGTTGCTGGTGTGAGCGGCTGCGCGTGGGGCGCGGGTGGCGGGGTGGGCGTGGGCGGGCCAGCCCTGCCTGCGGAGCCCTCTGGCCCCCGCCGGCCGGCGCAGTGCGGAGCTTCAGGCCACCCCCCCCTCCCCGGATCCCGGGGAGCTAGCGCGGGCCTCTGGGCAGCCTGGGTTCGCCCCGCCGGGGGGCAGGTCCCGCAGCCCACGTGGGTGGCAGGTGCGCTCCCGCCAGGGTAGGGGGCGGCGGCCATCCTCTCCCTGCTCACTAGGCCCAGGGGCGACGGCCGAGCCCTGCTCCGCAGTTAGGAGCCCTGGCCTCGCCGTGACCCGCACTGCGACCTGAGCCAGGCACGCCACCTTCTCTGGTTGAGGTTTGCTTCTCTCCCTCGGGGTCTCTCATGACATTTAAAACGAGAACGCGCTAAAGATAGCGCTTGGCCCAGCGCTTGGCACACAGTAGGTGCGTAAGTTAATTGCATTAGTGTCAAAGAGTGTCTCTTTTTTAATCCTTTTTTCCCCTCTTTATCGTGGGTGGTGCTATTACAGCCCCCTCCCGCGAATGTTGTGTGCCTCCCTCACGGCCCTAACTTAACCGCGAAGCACCGAGATTCGAGAAAGTTTGGGCTGCCGGGTGCGCCGCCAGCTCTGCGCACCTCCCGGGCGGCGCCGCCTCGGGTCTGCAGGAGCGCGCAGCGCCCAGCCGCGAAGGCTCCGGCGCCCGAGCTGGGGGTCCCTCTCCTGGCCAACTGCGGCGGCGGCTACTGGAATCGGGAGCCTTTTTGTTCAACAAGTGCCTAGTCCCTGGGGCTTGCAGCTCGCGGAGTCTGGCGGCAAGGGCGTGAAAGTGGCGCTCCCCGCAGAGACGGACCTTGGGCTCCCAGGGCATCCCGGCCGCCCGGTCAAGCAGAAGGCATCCCCACCGCTCCCGGCCAACGCCGATTCCCCCTGGAGGGGGGTGTTTGCCAGAACCGCCAGTCCTGCATTGGGGCCTGGCGCTGGACACCCTCTGACCCTACCCCCACCCATCCAACTGCGGCTCTGTTGGATCAGCCTCGCGCAGAGGAGGCCAAGGGCCAGTGGGATCCTTCCTCCTAGTCAGTCCTACACCTTAATTTTTAAAATATTTAGTTTGAAGCCTACGGCCGTGTAACATTGAACTGCAGTGAATGTGCGCACCCTCTAAGCACGATTCACTCTCAGGGAGAGTCCTGCCAACCGCAGCATATCGCTTGCTCAGACCCAGCGGGGCCAGCTGGCCCTGGCTGCCCTGCTGCCTTCTGCCAAAGCTGGTGATTCCTTCCCTCCCTCGCTGTGGTTTTTTTCTTCCTCTCAGGACCCTTCCCAGTCGGAAACACAAATAACCTTTCACCAAGAGAGCTGTGGACCTCATGGTGCGTGCTGCTCTCAAAATGGAGCATCTGCATGGGATGGGGCTGGGGGCATGGAGATCATCAACTGGGCTGTGCGGAGGCGTGGGATGCATTTCCTGGGATCACCTGCTCCCGGTGGGTGTGCTCAGGGAGCTGGAATCCTTTGCAGGCTTTGATGACACAGGAGCAGAAACCTCTTGCTTGGTCTGTCTTTACCAGCACCTTCTGCTGAGGCCTCAGTGGTAATGGCAGGCCAGGGGATCAGGGGACCTGGATAAGCCAAATTTTCATCCGATTTGGTGTCAGGGCACACTTAGAATGCAAGCTGCTTTTTCTGTTTCATAAGATGATTTTATATCCAAGAGGAGAAAAGGGCTTTTCATCTGAATCCTACTCTCTTTCCCATAATCAGATTGAATAATATTGAAAAAAAAATCAGGCTGGCTTCGTCAGCTCAGAAGACAGATCAAAAGCTGGGGTATTTGTTGTTGTCGTTGTTGTTTTGTATTTTCCTGCTTAAAACCAGCCCTTTGTCTCAAGCAAAGCAGTGTTTTGGCCCTAGATCTATTTCTGTTTCACTTTTGAGAGCGCCTGTAATTACTGAGCTCTTGAGGTTTTATTGGATAATGTGCCAGAGGGAAGGCCCAGGGGCTCTGGCTCTCACTTGCCGTGGGATGTGGTGCGTTGTAGCCTTGCCTGCTCCCTTTGGGTTCCACTTTGATGCTTTTCATAAGGTGGAAAATAGATGTGAATGTGTGATAATAACTTGGGACACCTGGCATTGGGAATCAGATGCCTGGAAGCTCAGACTTGTGGAGACACAACAGGTCAAAACCCCAGAAGAACAGAGATTTGCCCAAACCCTAGCCAGTGATCCATTCATTTCCAATAAGCCTTCTAGAGGGAAACTCTGAGATATAAAGGAGCTTGGACTAATTCCTTCAGAATTTATCTTAATGCCCCTTTCTGGCCACTGGGTTGTACAGAATTAGAAATACAAGCTGTTGAGTGACAGGAGTGGACTCACCTCTGCATACAGTCCCCATCCAGGCCTCCTCCTTACCGAGCTCTGTCTCTACCTGGAGCTGCTCTGGAGTTTCATCATGGTAAAGCAGTAGTGCTGTCTTTCTGGGCTCAGACCCACTGCCATTGGGGCTCCACATGCATGGTTCCTAGGGTTGCCTTTTCGCAGAAAATACCCTATTGTGTATTTGTGTGTGAGGCAGTCTGTCTCCCCCTTATGCCTACCGTCCTTCCTTATACTTCTTCTAAGACCTAGTATTGCCACTCATAAGTGGTGAAGTGCCCAGGTCACTTAGGAACCAGTGTTAATCCCTGATACTACCAAGGAGCCCCAGAGTTTATTTGGCACCGGAGAGTAAGCTATTTGGCAGCTGAAATTTTATCTAGATCAGGATCAGGTTTGTGTTAGAATTTAGCATTCCAGCAAGCCTGAAACCAAGCTTGTTTGTTATGGGATAATGCTTCTAATTTGTGAGTCGCTGGCCCAGGCCTGATGGGGGATTATGTGTATTTTGCTAGTTTGTCAGCCCTGGATGTCATTGTATGTGAAGGGAGGGCACTTGTAAACTTTAATCATGCTCTGTCTACTTTGGGATTCACTATCCTCCCATAGTCTCAGTGGGTTTCTTTGGTGTTTTCATGCCCATGTGTAGGGCTGTGCATCTGTGCATCTCACGTGGCTTTTGTTCTCTTCCTTTGGGGTTGAGTTTCTAATCAGGGGACAACAGGTCGTGGTGTATGGAGATAGATGGCTTAGGGGCCATCTTGGTGATTCTTGCTCCATGGGGAAAAATGTTTCTTTCAAATCACTTGGTACCAAACAACAACAACAAAGAATGGAATCTGGTGACATGGGTTTTAATGTAACTTCTGGTAATCGATACAGTTTGACAGGTGAACAATTTCTTAGGCACTGATGAGCAAGGTGCAAGTCTAAAGAATTTTTTTTTTTTTTTCCATCATCAGGAAAGCACAGTAAATCCTTTAGGAGAGCCCTGCCTTGGCCATGTCCTTTCAAGTATAATTGAATTTCAGAGGCAAAGCTTCATATCTCTGCATTTATGAGGTATGACTAACTGAAGACACTTTCCGAGAGATCTCAGGCTCTCTTCCTGTGGCAGCCCTCCCCTGCCAGCAGCAGGTGGGCAAAGATGCCTTCTTGGGGCTCTTTTCATTTACCTTTATAAGCCAAGCGCACCCCCGACACCTGCTAATCCAGCAGCTGTGTTTTCCGGATATTTGTTGCTTTTCAGCTCTTGAGGTGCAGTTCAGGTTGGCAGGAAGCCAGGAGCCGGGTCGGGGTGCTGGCATCCATCCCACCTGCCTCACTAGATGAGAAGTTTCTGAGGAGCCAGTGATGGGTCTGTGACCCTTGGCTGAGAAACACTTGGGATTGTTAAATTCGTACTCCCTGGAGGAAGCCGCCGTGATTCTGAAGACAGGGAGAAGGCTTTTGGGGGTGCGTGGTTCTCCTCGTGGAAGTCTCCCGAGATTGCCTCAGTACCCGGTGGCCCAGCTGAAATCCGTCCTTGCTGCGTGCCTCTTTTGGCCATGAGGGTGTCCCTTAGGTGCTCTTCTAGTGTTTTCCTTTCAGCTGGGCTCACGCTGTGCGTTGGCGGCCGAGCAAACCTGAGCTCTCCCTACACCCAGACCCATGGCCCTCATCATGCAGGCTCCATGCTACTGCACATCAAAGCAGAGCCCAGAACTTCCTGCCACCCCCAAGCCGGTCCCTCTACCTGTTGTAGTGAATGACTTGCCTCCTCCATCATTACAGCTAGAAATCTCAGGAGTGTTTTTGGGCTCTTGCCCCCCTCTTCCTCTGTCCATAAATCATGATGCGGTCAGTCCTCTGTTGTCCTGGTTCCTTCTCTCTGTCCCCAGGGCCCCCCTGTTCCTGCAGAGCAGAGCTGTCTCATCCCTTATCCTGGGTCCTGGAGACCCACTTCCAGTCCAGTCATTGCTGTCATCAGGTCCATGCTGAAGACAGATTTTGTCATCTCACTCAGCTCTCTGGCCAACCACCCACTCCGAGTTCATGCTCTTGCTCAGTAAGTGTTCTTCTGAACACCTGCTGTGTGCCTTGCACTGAGCAGAACTCTGAAAGCCCCATACAGGCTTCCTGCCAGAGCTCAGCTTGGGCTGGGGGTTGGGAAGACCTCCAGAGGAGTCCTTAGAGCTTGACAGGGGCTCCAGGGAAGCTCCACCCCCTGGGCAGAGGGGGCATGATGTGGGCTTGGGAGCTAACCTTCCAAGCTGTGCTGGGAGGGGTGCAGGTGTCTGGCGGGTGGGGAGACCGCGAGGGTGAGGGTAGCCGGGTTGCCACAGCACCTGCCTTCTCTCCCACCCAGACTTCTCTATGTGCTAAACTCTTACTCATCCTTGAAAAAAAATTTTTTAACAGCTTTATTGAGATATAATTCATATACTGTGAAGTGTACCCATTTCAAATGTACAATTCAGGAATTTTCAGTAAACTTACAGAATTGTGAAACCGTCACCACAATCCGGTTTTAGAACCTTTGCATTACCCCCAGAAAGCTCCCTCCTGCCCATTTACTGTCACTCTCTGTCCCCGCTCCTACCCCCAGGCCACCAGCCAATGGGCTTTGTGCTTCTAGATTTGCCTTTTCTTCCTGCCTCTCATTTTATAGATACGGCTCCAGGGCCTCTTCCCTGAGGCTTTCCTGGGGTTTTCCAGTGAGAGTTGATTGCTCCATCAGGCTGATCAAATAGCCTGGGTGGTTGCCCACCTGTGGGATGGCCAGCTCTGTGACGCAGTGACTGTGTCCATCTGGCCCCCTTTCCTCCCCTAGCACAGCGCTGGGTGCCTGGGGTGCACACAGGGCCTGTTGGCTGCGCTCAGTGAAGTTGCTTCCCTCACATTTCTTTTGTCAGCTCCTGAGTATCCAGCAACGAGTTAAAATTTAAAGTACGAGGTGGGGGTGGGGGAGTAATGATGATGTGGGGCGAGAACATGTGAGGCAGAAGAGGTCAAACCCATTATTTTTTAAAAATATTTTATTTATTTATTCATAAGAGACACACAGAGACAGGCAGAGACACAGGCAGAGGGAGAAGCAGGCTCCATGCAGGGAGCCTGATGCGGGACTCGATCCCAGAACTCCCAGATCACAACCTGAGCCAAAGGCAGATGCTCAACCACTGAGGCACCCAGGTGCCCCCAAACCCATTTTTAAAATTTTATCTATTTATTTATTTGTTTATTTAATTTATTTTTAAAGATTTTATTTATTTATGATAGACATAGAGAGAGAGAGGCAGAGACACGGGCAGGAGAAGAGGCTCCATGCCGGGAGCCGGACGTGGGACTCGATCCCGGGTCTCCAGGATCACGCCCTGGGCCAAAGGCAGGCGCTAAACCGCTGAGCCACGCAGGGATCCCCCCAAACCCATTTTTTAAACAAAAAAATCCAGGATGCCCAGAGCACAACAGCTCACCCAAAGCCGTCGGCAAGAAGTAGAGGAACCAAGAATTAAGCCAGGTCACGTTCTCTCCCACCCCCGTTTGGTAGTAAGGATCTGCTCTTCTGGGGCTCTTCCTGGAGTGTTTAGTTTTTCTTGTCATAGCCTCCAAGCCACATAAATTCTGTGGAGGGCACAAGCGGTACGTAGCACATCTTCATTTGCCCCAGTGCTTGGCTCACAGCTGACCAGGTAGGAGTGACTTAAGTATGCGTGGGTGCAGGGTCTCCTGGGAGACAGACGGACAGAAGCCCTGGGAAGGGGGTGCACTTGCCCGGCTTGTACATTTCAGAAGACCTTCTCTTCTTGGGTTATTTTTGTAAAATAAATAGGAAAAAGCAGAGGAGGAGACCCCATTTTACAGATTGCAGATTGAGTCACAGAAATTGCCTATGCAGTGTAGACAGGTAGATCTGGGCCTGGTGTGTGGAGACCAGGTCACAAATGGTTGCTCTCCACTGTATGTTAACTAACAAAATTAAAAAGACAACCCAAACAAAAAAGAAACACTCCTATAGGAGGCAAAACAAAACAAAACAAAACAGAAAACACAAATAGCCCCTCTCTCCTAGCGAGGCAGAGAACATTCACAGTGGGCAGCAAGAGTGTCTTGTTTCTTTCTGAAGATCAGGGGTGTTGGGGTCCAGCAGCCCTGGTTTGAGTCAGGCTCTGCTCTTGTCACTTATCAGCTGGGTGATGCTCTCTGGGCTCAAGTTTGCTCATGTGCAGGAAGGGGTTCCGGGGCCGCGTTAGACTATCACAGGGAACCTGGACGTAGCGAACCCATGGAGTCTTTGGCTGGTCACATGTGTGGTAAGTGGTGGTGGCCATTGTTGCTATTTAAACGTTCTTGGAGGGACCCCTGGGTGGCTCAGTGGTTTAGTGTCGGGCTCTCTGCAAGGAGCCTGCCTCTCCCTCAGCCTATGTGTGTCTCTCTGTCACTCATGAATAAATAAATAAACCTTAAGAAAAAATAACGTTCTTGGGTGGCAGTGCCTCCTCTGTCACTAAGGATTTCTTTTCATATTCAGGTTTATTAGGCATCTTTTTGACCCAGACTGTAGTAGCGAAGCGTTTGATGTGAGAGCCTGTGACTGTGTGAAGGCTCCCGGAGGGGAGCTGCTGTGGGCCGCGACTGGGGGCTGAGGAGCCGCCATTTTGGATTGCCCAGCTCATGCCTTCTGAGAAGCCTCTCTGAGGGTCGCCGACACAGCCGAGGTGACCCCAGTTCAGGGGGCTGCACGAAGACATAGAGGTGAAGTCATTCCTCAGACCCAGTGAGGTCCCGACCTCTTGACCCCCTGCCTTCTAGAACACTTGGAAGCATTTCTTGAGTTTGCTTGTGAGCGTGCTCATGTGCCTATGGCTGCCCGGGGACTCTTGGGAACCCCGGCAGAACCACGATTCTGTGCGGCCGTGTGTATGGATCACAGCACTTTTTCCCCCTCCGGCAGCAAAATGCTCAAGTCTCTGCTTCCTTCCTGTGCGTTTATTAGACACTTCCAGAAAACAGAATTGACGACAGCTCCCCACCCCTCCCTGTCACTCCCATCCTTTCTCTTTGCTGTGCTGTAATCCATTTTTGAAGGGAAGTGAGAACCTCTCAAGATCCATCACCTGGGTTTAAAAACAAATCATTCCCAACACCGTACAATTTTCCATATTTACGTGTGGGGCTGGGGGGTCAGTCCTGCCAGAGTGGTGTGCGATGTCTAGAAAAGCCTGTGCCCCAACCATGGGCCCGAGGCAGGGCTGTGGGTGGGCAGGACTGGTGGCTTTCTCTCTCTCTCTCTCTCTCTCTCTCTCTCTCTCTCAGCCCTCTCCAAAGCGTGGGGTGGCAGTGGCAGGAATAAGACTTTATTAAAAATCCTCAGTCATGCAGTGCCAATCCCATGCTTGGTGACGCAGCCTGGACAGTCTGGCTCAGCTTCCACGGGTGGGAGATGAAATGTGGTGGCTGCTTTGGCTTCTTTGGGTGTCTTTCTTTTCAGTGAGTGAAGGTAGAAAGAGGCCTCAGACAGATGTTGACGTTTGGCTTTCTTTCATGCTGGACCTTTGGCACTTATGATCCATTCTTATTCTCCGGGGAGTGTTTGTCCCTCTTCTTTCTCTCTGAAGATGGGATGAAAAATTGCTACTTTTATTAGCATATGTTCTTGATAATATGCTATTATCTGCCCTCAAAACAATATGGCCTCAGTGATTGTTTTCAGAGCTAGCTGTAAGGTGACAGCTTATGCATTTGGGAATGATTTTTACTATCACTGGAGGAAGTACGGGAGGCGAGTTGTAGTACAGGTGAAGTCCAGGTTTTCTCGGCCGGGGCCCCCCAAGCAGTGTGAAGATCTCACTGCGGCCCATTGCTCCTTCTCCCTGTGCTTTGTCCTGGGTCACATGCCGGCTTCTGAGTACATCCACATTATCATTTTCACCATCACCACCCCCATCATCACCACCATCACTATCATCCTCCTCCTCATCATAGCTATCCCCATCATCACCACCATTACCTCTATCACCATCTTTGTCCTCCTCCTCATCATCACCACTATCACTGTCATCCTCCTCATCATAGGCATCACCATTATTACCACCATCACCACCATTGCTGTCATCACCATTCTACTCCTCCTCACAATCAACACCATCACTATCATCCTCTTCCTCCTCACCATCATCACCATCACTGTCATCACCACCATCATCATCCTTCTCCTCATAGCCATCAGCATCATTACTACCATCACTATCATCACCATCCTCTTCACCATCACCACTATCACCATCACCACCATCACCATCATTTTCTTCCTCCTCCTCCTCCTCATCACCATCACTATTGTTACTATCACCATCCTCCTCCTTCTCCTCTTCATCACCATCATTACCACCATTACCATCATCATCATTACCATCACCACCACCATCACTGCCATCACCATTGTCATCTTCCTTATCATAATCATAACTATCAACCACCATCATCAGCATCACTGTAATCATCATCACCTTTACCACCACCATCACCACCACCATCCAGTCTCTACCTTTGGTTCACTGCTTCACATAGCCCATTTCTGTTGAATTAAGGGTTCTTTGCTGGCAGGTTGTGGGAGGACACCTACTGTGAGGAGGGTAATGAGGGGGAATTAGTACAAGATGATGGTAGGTATGGAGTGGATGATGGAATGTTACTCTAAAAGAGGCCTTATGAGACTCACTAATCTGGAGTAGTCTTGGAAAATCCCACCCGTGCTAGTTAATTTTATATGTCACTTTGACTTGGCTATGGGATGCCCAGATAACTGGTAAAACTTTATTTCTAGGTGTGTCTATGAGGGTGTTTCTAGAAGGGATTAGCATTTGAATTGATTGATTAAAGAAGACCCCCCACCCCCACCCCACTCCCAACAATGTGTGCAGGCATCATTCAATCCACTGAGGGCCTGAATGGAACAAAAAGGCAGTGGAAGGTGGGATTTACTTTGTCTGCTTGAGTTGGTGTGTCTGTCTTCCGTTGTCCTTGGATGTTAGTGCTCCTAGTTCTCAGGCCTTTAGACTCTAACTGGGACTTACACCATTGGCTGCCTTGATTCTCAGACCTTTGGACTTGGACTCAATAACACCAGCTTTCCTGGGTCTCTGGCTTGCAGATGACAGGTTGTGGGACTTCTCAGCCTCCAAAGTCACATGAGTTAATTCTGATAAGTATCCTCGTATATGAATCTCTTATTGGTTCTGTTTTTCTGGAGAACCTTGACTGATAAACCACCTATTCTGCAGGCCAAGGAGAGAGCCAGTGGTACCTATTCTGTTGAGCTCCCCATTGCCCTTCCAGGGAGGACAAATTTGGCTCTCTATTGTATTCTCCAGGCCCTTTGCTGCCCCTCTTCACCAGTGCTGGCTGGAGCCTGACCTTGCTCGCTGGACACTGTGCTTGTTTGCCTCTCCCAGGACAGTGGGCCTCTTTGCATGTAAGACCTTGTGATTTCTCCTCCGTGGCCCCCCCCATTCCTGGCACAGAGCCTGGAACAATGGATGTCCAGATGTGTGGCTAAACCACCACTCCCTTCCCTTGACTGTAGGATGGTGGGAGAATTGAAGTATTTATCCTTAACACCTTCGCCAGAGGGACTTGCTTTTGCAGGCCTGAATGTGTGATTGGCAGGTCATTGTTGTTTCCCATGCTCATCACCGAGTGGTGAATGTTTTACCTGTTTGCTAAAATTGCAACATGGTGGTATAGAAGCCATCGAGGCTTTCTGGGCTGACAGAACGATCCCCATCTGATTATCCATGTCTGGCTCTAACTTGGTGTGTGTGTAGTTTTTCTTCTCCAGATCTCAGTTTCCTTATCAGTTGGAGCTCAGGACTGGGTAACCTCTACATTGTCTGTCAGCTCTGTGGGCCAGGAGAAATGTTTAAAAATGTATACTTGAGGGGCTCCTGACTGGCTCCGTCCCTCGTGCATGTAACTCTTGATCTCGGGGTCATGAGTTTGAGCCCCATGTTGGGTGTAGAGATGACTTAAAATAACATCTTAAAAAAAATGTAAACTTGAATTTTAGGACACATCCAACATGAAGCAAAGAGAATTTTCTTAGCTAAACCGACTGCAAAAAAAAAAAAAAAAAGAGAGAAACAGAACATTTTAGAACACACAGATACCTTAGCAACTGCCATCTCAATCTCAAGAGCCGGCACCATAATTCAGAAGAAGCTGAGCGTGTCAAGGAACAAATTTGTGGAGCACCAATGAGAAGGAAGGGGAAGGGTCAGAGATACTGAGGTTGAGGGGGTGAGCTCTGTGTGTTTCATCCACCCCTCCGTCCATTCAGCAGGTTCATATACATGTCCCAGGACCGGTGTTGTATGTGAAAGAAGCTGAGATGAAGAGGATGGGCTCGAGTACAGAGGAGGTGAGTGATGTCAAGGGGAGCACAGAAGGCTGGCAGCCGAGCTAAGTTCTTAGGCTCTGGATCTGGTGCCTGATTTAGAGGCTGTTCACTATCCCTTTGAGAGGACACGCCCAAGGAAAACCAGTGCAGAGGATGCAACCCTCCTCTTTGTCATGGTGCGACTCTCTTCTTTCTGGGAAGCCCACTGATTAGCAAGAAACTGGTGGACTGAACTTTTTATTGTTGTTTTTTAAAAGATTTTATTTATTTGAGAGAAAGAGAGAGAGAAAGAGAGAGCACAAGCAGGAGGGAGGGCAGAGGGAGAAGCAGACTCCCCGCTGAGCACGGAGCCTAATGCAGGATTCCATCCCAGAACCCTGGGATCCTGACCTGAGCCCAAGGCACATGCTTAACCGACTGAGCCACCCAGGCGCCCCTGAACTTTTTGTTTTGACTAACTGTGAGTTAGGGGGAATTAGGGAATATTATAGAAGACAGGGAATTGTGTTATAGACAAAAGTATGTATTAATGCAAACTCCTGAATTAATTGAGTTAATGAATTATTAAGAATTCTTTGAGGGGCGCCTGAGTGGCTCAATCGGTTAAGCATCCAACTCTTGGTTTTGGCTCAGGTCATGATCTCAGGTCGTGAGGTCGAGCCCTGTGTGGGGCTGTGAGTTCAGGGCAGAGTCTGCTTGAGATTCTCTTCTTCTTTCTCTGTCCCTCCCCTGCTCTATAAATAGATAGATAGATAGATAAACAAACAAACAATAAATAAAATCTTAAAAAAGAGTTCTTTGAAATGAACACATTTGTGGTTATAGGCTGGTAGGTTTTTGCTAAAGGGGTTGAAAATGAGCAATTTAAACATTTCTCCTAAATATGTGACTGGGAAGCCAGGTATAGAACTATTTAGACAGTTTCATTCCAGTTATGTTTGGGAGGGGAAAAAAAGTTAGAGAAAACAGATGAGAAGGGCATACACCAAACTTTTAACAGTGGTTGACTCTGATGGGATCATGAGCGGTTTTTCTTTCCTGGTTTCTCATATTTCTCTACATTCTGAATTTTTACCAATGGGTGTGTATTACTCTTGCGCTGAGGAAAAAAAAAGGTTTTAAAAGGAACCCCAAGGACACATTCCTCTGATAACCTTGTTTACCTTATTATTTGCTTAGCAAACTTTCTTTTTAATATAGTCAGACTGGCTGGAACCCACAAATTCCATAGTTGTGATGGTTTGGATTAATGGAATTTATCATAATGCATCATTAGAATTTGCTAATTTCATCTAAATTCGATGCTGAGTAACTTTATTAACTAGAATATGAAAAAAAATATTCTGAGCCTTCCTAGAAACTTGCCATTTCAACATGGCAGAGGGTGGAGTTTGTTTATTGTCTAGAATATGTTTTTTCTTTTTTACTTGGCAGACCCTTCACCACTCCCTGTGCTGCTCCTGCCTTGGACCTTGCGTTGACTTGGGTTAATGTTGGGTTGGTGTTGGGTTGGTGTTGGGTTGACTCTTTATTTACTGGCTGAGAAGCAGGATCCTCTCAGTCCTTGTTAGGGCCATGCCTGACTTTTGGTGGTATCCTTCCAGAGGCTTCTTAGGCTGTTATTTTTTTGGAGGTTTGATCTGTCTGAGTCAGCAGTGGAAGAGTATGGAGTTGAGGCCAATCATCAGAGAACTTGGCTGATATGAATAATTAATTTCAGGGTGAATGAGGGAGAGACACTGGTGGCTGGGCTGGCTCTCCAGGCAAATAATACCGCTATATAATGTGAAAAACTAGAGGTTGCCTTTGCTCCTAGCTCAGTGTCTGCGTCTAGTTTCTTGGATTTGAAATTTAAAAAAAAATCCCATCTTTATAGTCTGCTGTCCATATTTCTGATCTTGAGCAAGAAAATACTTGTCAGCAAAATTCCACACACATCTGGTAAACTATTTCAGGATCTGAACCATAAGGAAACCATGTTAAAAAAAAATTAGGATGGCTACAGTGTTCAGAAATTATTATTTTTGAAAGCTGGGTCCTCAGTTTATTGTAGGATTCGGCACAGAAGCAGGAAGGAAACCCTCCAGTCACTGGAAACAGGTAGGTTACCATGGAGACTGGGTGTGTCCCTGTGGTTTCCTGGGTATCCCAGTTGTCCTGGAGAAGGAATAAGCCTGACTTCTATTTCTGAAATTGTGCGCGTGAACGAAATTTTTCTAAACAAAGGTTGCGTTTTGTGGACTTACACTGGTGATTTCTGACATAATTTTGCCCTCCTTTCTGGTTGCCTAATTATTAATGCTGTGTACCCTACCTTTCCTGCCAGAAACTTGAAAATGCATCAAGAGAACACCTACCTGAAACAATAACCAGAACAAAATCTTTTAATAAAGCTAAGGACTCTCTCTTTAGTGTGAACGATGACTACTCAGTACAATTCGGCAAATTAGTTCAACCCTTTTATATTGTGCGCCAAGCTGGGCTCCAGGCCCTGGGGAATGACAGTGAGTGGGATGTTGGGGGTCCTGCCCCTTGAGCTTATGCTATGGTTTTGACCCATAATAGAACAACATGAAGCCAAGGAGGGGTCCTGGGCCCATCCACTCCTGGCTCACACTGGCAGCTAGTCCCCCATAGCATCAGCAGCTGGAGGCTCGTGGCCGGCATCCCTGGCCTGTCTCTGTCTCTCTTGCCAAATGTTTCTTTGTGGCCACTTCAGCAGAGGAAGTCACGTCCACTCTTTGTCCTCCCTTCTGCAGGTCTGTGTCCCTCCCTTCTGGCAGGGACCTCAAGTGGGCTCGTCACAGCCTGAAGAGGCTACATGTGGGCACGGGGAAGAGCTGGTGGCCACACAGGACATTGGTGATGTTGAGGGCACGGCAGGCTCCAGCCTCTTTGCATGCCGTGATTTGATCAGTGAGCTTGGTCTTCATGGCCGCAGAGGATGCTGTCATCTGAACAAGAAAACAATCCTCAGGCCCCCAGTGGCCTGGGCTTCGAGGAGACTTCCTGTCTCACCGAGCCACAGAGGGTGACTCCAGACTAGAGATGTTTCTTCTTGTTTTTTGTCTTTTTTTTTTTTTTTTTAAAGTAGGCTCCACGCCCAGCATGGAGCCCAACGCGGGGCTTGAACCCATAACCCTGAGATCAAGACCTGAGCCGAAATCAATAGTTAGATGCTTAACCGACTGAGCCACCGTAGAGATAGCTGAGCGGCCCTAGAGATGTCTCTTCTTGACACTGGACTGACTTCTGTTCTAATGGAAGTAAACAGACTGTTGTTTTCAAAAAGAAAAAAGGCACCTGTATGGATTTGGTCAGCAGCCACCATCGTCTTCCCCACGCAGGTCCCTTGGGTCTGCTGGAGCACTTCCCAGTTCTTCATCTGAAATGGGAATTATAAAACCTCTCTCCCAGGATTGTTGTAAGAAATAGCCATTAGACTTCTTGTAAACTCTAGAGTGCTGTATTTGTGGAAGGGCTATTGCCATCATCATCATCATCATCGTCGTCATCATTATCATCATTGATCTTTTTATATTCACATCCTGCAGCCCCTGAATACCTGATGGTCTAACAGGACAGGTCTCCTTGCTGGGTCTTTATCCCCACCCCACCCCCACCCCCCATGGAAACTGAATTCTGAGTCTTCTGATCTTTTCTTTTCTCCTAGTCTGGGGTCAACCTGTGGTTCTCCTTTCCCTCCTGTGAGGTGTCAGCCCACAGAAGAGGCCCAGAGAACAGATTGTCCAAGACTCACAAAAGACATGGAAATTTGTACTTGCTCGCTCATCCTCTGGGACTGTCCGATCAGCTCCATCTTTCTGCCTGCCAGGCAGGGGAGTCACCGGCTGAGTGTGTGTCGGGCAGCCTGGAAACTTACTGGTCAGATTAAAAACACTTGTTCAAATACAGACAGTCCAGCGTGGCTCGTATCAGGGTATGTATTTAGCAAGCAGCTCTCCCATAAACCTGCTCCCGGCTTACAGCCAGCTGTGTGGTCACCTTTGTTGGGGACCAAGGGTGAGGGTGGGGGTGAGTGGGGCAAGGACTGGGGGTATAAGACTCTCAGGGATTTTTTTCACTCTGACTTTTGCCTGCTAAGTGGAGCTGGTCCTGGGGTGCAGAGTGCTCCCCGTCTTGGATCTTGGGTCTTGGTTCATGGGGAAAGAAAACACGCACCTTGACTCTCATCGTTCGCATCATTTGAGAAGAGAAACTCTCCTCCCGCAACCTGGCGAGCACCCACACATCCTTCAAGAAGCTAGTGGGGCTTCATGTGCTGGTTGATGCCTTTTCCCTGGCCTGTGCCCTGTGCCCCTGTACTCGACTGTCATTTTATCAGTGTCTTTTAGAGGCAATGACATTAAAAAATAAGTCTGTTTTCCCAGCAGACAGAGTCCCCTGGAGAGTGGGGAGACCAAACACGACCCCATTCATCTCCATTCCCCCTTAAGCTTTGCATTGCGGCTGTAACTGGCCCTTGCCATGGAGGGACAGTCAGTGGAGTTGTCGGTAGTGAGCTCCAGGTGAAGGCCCCCAGGTGAGCCCCCCACACTTGCACCCCTTATTCTTACAGCCCCAGAAACATGCCACCCTCTCCAGCCTGGAACTGCAGCTCACTTAGAATGAAAATAGTAGAAGCCCAGGTAACTGGCACCCCCTAAATGGCCCTTTGCCGCAGGCAGTGAGAATGAGCCCTCATTCATTCATTCAACATGCAGTTACCACGGGTGCCCGCTATATGCCAGGGATGCGAGGCACCAGGGACGTGTCTGTCCACGGCAAAAAGAAATCTCTTGGAACTCACGTATGCTTCCATCGTCGCCACTCCCGCACACCCTGAACTAACACACAGAGCATCCTAATCAGATTTATTTCTTAATGTGACACGAGGATGATCTAAAGGATGAAATTCAACGTGCAAAAGGTCCTCCCGTCTTCTCAGAAAAAAAAGAGAGAGAGAGAGAGAGGATTAAGCCAAAAGGTACTTTCAGAAAGTCAGTGAAGGATTTTTCCAAACAGGAAAATACGAAATTACTAGCTTCCTTCATGCTGCTGTAAGGGTCCCCTGATTTAAAAAAACTCACTCACCCTGTTGTTATTAAGGGTGAAACCAAGACGTTTAGTTATGTAAAAGCCAATTAAAATAAATTAAATGCAAATACGGTGTCATTGTAATGTAAATTCTGAGAACCGGATCAATCAAAGGTTGTGGAAATGCCAAAGTTGTTAAGACTTTGGTTGCCATGACAACAGTGCTCTGTTACGAGTGGTCTGTTCCCCGGGAATTCTTCTGGGCCTGGGCCTGGCTCTGGCAGTGACTGCATCCCTGGGGGCCAGCGCCGAGCTCTCTGGAGGCCGGCCAGGCTACCTGTCTCATGATCTTGGGAAGAAAGCCACTTGCCCCAGGCCTCAGTATCCTCCCCTAGGGGCAGCCACTCGGTGGCTCCCAGTGTCACATAGTCCTGCAGCACCTCTCAGAAGTGACCGCGCTAGTTTTGGGGATTCCGAATTGGCATGCTGGTTTTCTGGCCGCCTTTTGGGGAGAGCCGAGGGAGGGTGGAGGAGCTGCATCCTGGTCCTGCTTTGTCTGTTTGCACTGACCTTGGCTGCGGGTGCCATCCTTTGTCATCTTGGCTACTGGTCAGCGAGAACCTACCTGCTCTGTTGCTCTGTTTTTGGGGTGTGTATGTGGGGGGGGCGGGAGTTGTTGGGATTTGACCCACCAGCCTCTGGGGCTATCATCATGTTTCAGGTGAGGGATTTACAGACATATTGGGAGGGCTCCCTGTTGAAGGTGTCAGGGCCCTAAGGCGGCCGTGTCAGGATTTCCATGGGCTCCTGAGGACCAGGCAGAGAGGGTGCTGTGTCCCAGGGAGGCCCGGAGGGGTCCACACTTCTGGGCCTTTCCCCGTACCTGCTTCTGCAGAGGCTTGCCCAGAGCTGGTCCCAGCCACCCCTCCTTCTCCAGATTCCCACTGACCAGCTCTCTTAATCCCTAACACGGGGCCCAGAGTCACCATGATGTGTTTTTTGGGGTGTCCCTGCAAAGAAGCTTCCTCACATGGTATGTGCTTTTAGGACATCGAGATCCAGAACTGTGAATGCAGATGAAGCCTCTGCTCTCTTTGCTGGGAGGAGGGCCCAGAAGCATCTGCTCGGTGCCACCTGGCCGACTCACCATCCCGGCCCCACGCTCCGGCTCTGCGGCTAATTAGTGCCTCTGTCCAGGTCCTTATGGAATGGGACTTGACGGGGGACAATGGTTGGGAAATGATGTAGCAGCTGGGGATTTTTAAACTCTGTAGGAACTAGGTTGCTGCCCTGACAGTATTTTACCCTCCACAGAACAGTGTGACTGTTCACACCCAAAACAGAGCGACAGTGTGACCGTCCGGTGGAACGGGAGACCCCGGAGAAGGCAGAGGGCATGAGATCGAGGGCTGCGTGTGTGCCATGGGCCACGATGCGTCCCCTCTGTGCCCTGACCAGAATTCCCCTGGGGGTGACTGCCTGCCAGGTGCCCACGGACCACCTTGGGGGAGCATGACCCCAGAAGGCAGCAGGTGGTGCTGGAGGAGACAGGTGCACTCCTAGCCTGGGGGGGGACAGGGGGGCCTAAAGCTTAAGTAGCCACGTTTTCTTGGAGTTGCTTCTCAAAGTAAATACAGAGGGGATCTCTCTGCCTCACACGGCCACTAGCAGATGCTGCCCTGGCTCCCCTGTAGTCGATGGGGAGGTGGGAGGTTGGTTTTAGAGCACGTCGAAGGAGCCTGGCGTGTCCTCTTCATCATCCTCAGGCTCTGAAAGTAGGTGGTGGGAACCCTGTGGGTGATCCTGCTTTCGTGGACCCTTGACCTTTGAAACTCTTTTCCTTGACCTCCAGAACCTCAGGGAGGGGGTCAGGGGCTGTAGGTGGGACTCTTGGGCCAGGAGCCAGCGAGCTGGGGGTGCGCCGGCCCGTGTGCCTCCACCTCCACCCCAAGGCCCAGCGCTGTCGCCTGTGAGTTAGGCCCTGCCCGCTTTCTGTGACTCGGGGTGGGGGGGTGGGGGGTGAGGCTGGCTTCAAGCCCCTGGTGCCCCACGTGAGGGATCCTCTCTCCTTCTCAGCGGCGGCGCTGATAAATATATGAGACCAGTCGTTTCTCCCTTTGGGGAGAATTGGGGCAGTGTCACTTGACACATATTCCATCTTTTCGAGAACACTTGCCCCTCTTCCTCCTCCCGTGCATTTTGAAGTTGGCTGGTGCTTGCTAACAGATGCTCCGGGCTCTCAGCCTGGGCCGCTGGCCACCGTGTCCTCCCCCAGATCCACCCTGCGTTCCAGCTGGGTTGGACTGTCGCCATCCCGCAAACACACACATCGGTGTGTCCTTCTGGCCTCCAGCTCTTTTGTCTTCCCTTGTCCCTCCCCCACCAAGCTAGCGTGAGCTTTTTGTCCAGGTGGCCAGAGCACATGGGGCTGATCCCTACACTAGCCTGTGGGCCCCATACCTTAGAGGGTGATGGTGCCAGAGCCCCTCTGCTGCAGCGTCCCCAAGGACTGAGCCGAGCCCATCTGGGGCCCGAGCTGGGGCTCATCCTTGCCCCATCCAGCATGTGGAAGGAAGGGCTCCTGTCGCCCGAGTCTACCTGGAATCCCACTTCACTTTCCCATCACTCCTGTGATTTGCAGCCATGGCTAAGAGCTGGAGAGACACCTGGCAGCGTTCTAAATTATGTTAGGATTGCAGTATGAGTGTTTTGTGGATAAGGGTCCTGTCACCCCAAAAGGTATGAAGCAGCTCCCCAGGGGGTATTGTGGGCCTGCTATAGGAGGGACCGCGCCCCTTGCTTTTCTTGATCCCTTGCGATGGCCAGTAGAGGGTTTAGACCTTGGCTCCGTTTCTGGGCCCTGTGAGGGCCCTGAGGCCTCAGTTTCCACACTTGGTGTGTAAATGGTACTGACCTGGAAAGGCTGCCTTGAGGACCAAATGCCCAGGTTTATATTAGGGTGCTCCGTTCCTGCTAGTTTATTCACATCAGGGCTCCGTTGATTTTCTGAAGCACTTTTAAGGCCGGCCCAGAACCAACTTGCCAGTCGTCAGTGGGTGTAAGTACTCTCACCTTCAGACAAACCCTTGATTTTGGCCGAGAGCCTTGTCTGGTTCCGCTAGAGAATGGTTCAGAGCCCGGTTGTACGGGACTGAATTCTCTGGGTGGCATTCTCTGCAGGTGGCGTTAACTGAGCTAATGCCTTACTGTCTATGTATTCACAGGTGGGTAATTTATGGTTGACATCTGACCTGTAACTTCTCATTTCCTGACTGATGTATCAGAAGCTTTGTTCGTGGTGGCCTGTACGACTTAGTGAGTGTGAAAGACAGAAGTTGGGGCCATCTCTGTCCCCAGCTGTTCGTGTACTCCTGGAGCAGCCTGGCCCCCCCGCGCACTTGGCTGTGTGTGTGGGTTCAGGCACTCTCCACGGTAAGCAGGTGATGGCCAGGATCCCTCCTCACAGCGAGGACGCTCAGGCCCAGAGAGGTTAAACGACGCCTCCGAGGGTTCGTGGCTCGATAGTGACCGTATGCACTGGGGCTCGGGTACGTCCGACCCACTGCCTAGCTTGGACCAGGTGCTTGGTTAAATTTGTTGTCCACGATCTGGTTTACTGGCCCACCTGGACGCTCTGTACCCCAGACGTTTGTTCCTGTTGTGGGCTGCGGTGGGGGTGTTGGGGCAGATGATTGAAATGCAGCCTCCTGGCCCCAGCGCACCTCTCCAGCATCAGGGGTGATAGGAGTGAGCCTCCAAATGCCTCTGAGCTGCCCTGGGGCTTTCTGTGCCTCCAGAAGTGAAAAGCCACTGCTCTGGCTTTGGAGAATCCATCCCCTTAAGGGTCTCGTGGCAGGCAGGACCCCCCACCCCGGAAGGCTGACTGTACCCCCTTACATGGTAAAGGGCTTTGCAGTGTGATTAAGATTGGGGATCTTGGGACGCCTGGGTGGCTCATCAGTTGAGCATCTGCCTTTGGCTCAGAGCATGATCCCTGGATTCCAGGATCAAGCCCCACATCGGGCTCCCTGCATGGAGCCTGCTTCTCCCTCTGCCTATGTCTCTGCCTCTCTCTCTGTGTCTCTCATGAATAAATAAATAAAGTCTTTAAAAAAAAATTGGGGATCTTGGCTCAGGGACAGTAGCCCGGATAATCTGGGTGGGCCCAGTGGCGTCACCTGAGCCCTCGAGAGGGAGGAGCCTCCCCCAGCTGCAGTCAGAGTGACGGTGATGTGAGTAAGAACAGGCCACCACGACTGGCTTTGTGGAGGAGGACAGGGCCACCCGCCAAGGATGAGGGCGGCCCTTGGAGGCTGGGAAAGGCAGGGAAGCTGAGTCCCCTGGGAGCCTCCAGAGCAGAGGCAGCCCTGTGGTACCTCCGCCCCAGACCCGTCTCTTCCTCATCACTCCATACTTTCCCTCTGGTGTTAACCCTTCCCATCACCCCTGCCTGCTGGTTCCACCCCTGCCCCCTGGGTCTCACTTCTTGCCCACTGGGTCCTTCCCCTGCCCTCTCGGCCCCACCTCTGCCCCCTGGGTCCCACCCCTGCCCCCTGGGTCTCACCCCTGCCCCCTGGGTCCTATCTCTGCCCCCTGGGTCCCACCCCTACCCCTGGGGTCCCACACCTGCCCCCTGGGTCTCAACCCTGCCCCCAGGTCCCACCACTGCCCCCTTGGCCCCACCCCTGCCCCCTGGGTCCCACCCTGCCCCCTGGGTCCCACCCCTGCCCCCTGAGTCTCACTCCTGCCCCTCGGCCCCACCTCTGACCCCTGGGTCCCACCCCTGCCCCCTGGGTCCCACTCCTGCCCCCTTGGCCTCACCCCTGCCCCCCCCAGGTCCCACCCCAGCCCTCTGGGTCCCACCCCTGCCCATGCCGCCCAAATTCCAGCCACAGGAACTCGGAACTTAAAGATCTCACTGACAAAGTGCATTTGAAGTGGTGCTGGTCCCAACATCTTGGCCTCAGCCTGTCGCCTTTTTTCTGAACAAAGTGGTCCGACTGCGCGGGGGTGCGGCCCTGGCTGTGTCAGGCAGAGCAGGGTTCCAGGAGTCTGGCTCCTTCTCTGTAGCACACACTCTCCTTCTACCTGCACACATAGTCTGCAGCCCTTAGAACATTTCCTGTTATTTAAACCTTGGTCCTTTTGATTTTTTTTCCTTTTAAACTAAACACTTGACTACAATTTTTGTGGTAAGCCACACAGGTTTGCTTTTTCCAAGTGGCCTGGTGATCTCTGTGCGAGGAGGGCCTGCAGAAGGGGGGGGTGGGGGGGTGTCTGGTAGGCCCACTGGGTGGTCCCTGCGTAGACACCCCTGGTGAGGACAAAAGATGATCAGTCTTGAACTTTTGGGTGGATGTTAACTGGGTACAGAATATTCTCGCAGGATATAGTCTTAGTCCTTTGAGGACAGTGGTTGGGAGCATTAGCTTTGGAGAGGTTGGGAGGAGTGGGGTCTTGGGGTCCATGGTGTCCCTTCCTGCCTCTTACTGGTAAGTTCCTTGACCATGTCACTCGCTGGCCGGGGCTTCCACATCACAAAAGTCTTCTCATGGTCCTGGAGGCTCCAATCTGGAGGCCTCCTGAGCATTCTGAGCCCTCTGAGGCCTCTATCCTGGGCTTGTGGACAGCCGCCTCCTGACTGGGTCCTCACACGGTTTCCCTCTGTGTGTGGCTCTGCCCTGACTTCCTTTTTGGGTAAGGACACCTGTCAGATTGGATTAGGTCTTTTTTTTTTTTTTTTTTTTTTTAAAGATTTTATGTATTCATTCATGAGAGACAGGGAGAGAGAGAGGCAGAGACACAGGCAGAGGGAGAAGCAGGTTCCATGCAGGGAGCCCGATGCGGGACTTGATCCTGGGTCTCCAGGATCACGCCCTGGGCTGAAGGCGGCGCTAAACCGCTGAGCCACCCAGGCTGCCCGGGTTAGGTCATTTTAATCACTTCTGTACAGAACCGGTCTCCAAGCACAGTCACATTCTGAGGTCCCGGGCTTAGGGCGTCCCCATATGAATTTGGGGTGGGGGGATACATACACCTCAGCCCATAGCTGGGTTCCTATTCACATGGGAATTATGGTGCTCACCTAATACGCTTGGTAAGAGATTGGTTTAGATGCTGATGCATTTAAGTGCTTAGCACACTCAAGAGGTGGCAGCCAGCGCTAGCTGTGGAAGATTTGAGGGATTCTTCTGGAGTGCCTCTTGCATGCCAGGGCTGGGTTCTTGCTAGACATTAACTTGCTTAATGCGCCGGTGATGGCCGTCTGTGCTGTGTGTCTCAAAATGTGGGTCATGACCATCTATCAGAGATTATAGATTCCTGGGGTCCCACTAGGCTTTTGGAGTCAGAAGCCGCTGGGCCAGGGCCTCGGAACCTGCGTTGTGAGCACTCCCGGTCCGCTAACTGCAGTCTGACAACCGCACTCCGTCCTCGGCCCTCTGGCCTGCTGCCTTGTCATCGTTTTGGTCCAGGCTTGTCCCTCTCCTGTGGCCTCTCCCGTGGGCCGGGCTGTGTCACGTCCCTGGCTGGCTCCATTTCCATCTCACACGCCTGTCTGTTCTCCTGGCTGCAGGGGTGACTTCTCAGAGCCACACGCGGCCTCCCTGCCCTCCTGCCACACGCTTCGAGGACTTGCCAGTAGTCTGCAGAGGGCAGCTCAAGCCCAGGGGACCACCCGGGCTCCTGCCCACCTCCCAGGCTTCGAGAGCCAAGTGCCATCTGCTGAGCCCGGCACTTCTCCTGCCTCCTCGACATCGCGTGTGCCCTTCCTTGCACCCAGCACCCCTCCCTGGCACCCCTCCCCAGCACCACTCCTCCCGCGTTTCCTCCCGCCTGTGTTCTCAAGCTCCGGGCTGGGCCCTCCTTCGTGTCCTTTATGGTCCTGAGCACCATTTCCGAACCTGGAGACACTCAGGAAACGTCTGTTGGCCGAGTGGATACAAGAAGGGATTTGCCGGGTAGGAAATGAACTCCCATCACTTTTTTGAGGCTGCGTCATGGCCAGTGGCCAAGCCGAGACGGACAGCCTGTCTTTTTTTAGGCGTGTTCTTCAGGCCAGGCTGGGCTTGCCTTCCACCGACGTCCCCAGACTTTTGTGAGTTCACAGATTTTGTACCATTTCTGTCTCCTTTGCTCACGGCTCTCGTGTTACCTCCAGCTGCTCCTTCCTCCCCATCTGACGTGTTGCTTCCCATCTCCTGTGAACTTGGAAGTACGCTGCCATCGGTTGCTTAGCCACACTGGCCACATGGTGGTGGCCCCTGACTGAGCTGGCTGCCGGTGTTGGTGAAGCGCCCTTGACAGGACTTGGTGAGTGAGCCCGGTGTCACCTGTTGTCATTTCACCAGGGAGACTCCGTGTCACTTGTCATTTCACAAGGGAGATCTATGTCACTTGTTGTCAATTCACCAGGGAGCCCAGTGTCACCTGTTGTCATTTTAGGAGGGAGCTCTGTGTCACCTGTGTCATCTCAGGAGGTAGCCCTGTGACACCTATCGTCATTTCACACCCTTGGCTTCTTGCTGTGCTATAACCCGGCGCACACATGGGCCACCGGCCCCGAGCCTCAGCGTGAGTGCTGCTCCAGGCAGGCGTGGGGTCTGGTTGAGCTGTAGGTCACTGCTCTGCACAGCAGCCCCTGGGGATGCAGGAGGGTGGGGGTAGCTGGGGCGGAGTGAGGGGCGAGCAGCTCTACCTGCCTTACTAGCTCAGCCCCCCCAACCCCCCATGCATACATTTTATTTTGAGGTTCTGGGTGAAGTTTCATTTAAAAATCCTTAGCAAAGTGTCTGAAAAAACTAACCCAGGAAGTCTCTAAGGCCTTCCAGTGCTAACCTTCTTTGGCTTATAGAACAAATCCCTTCATAACTGTGGGTGGATTCAGTAGAGGTCACTAAGGTCAGGTAGGCCTGTCCCAGCTGTCCCTAAGAGCTGTCATGGCTGCCCAGAAAGGGCGGGTGAGCATGGCTGAGCGTGGGGCATGGTGGGGGGGCTGGCATTTGTACCGGCCTTGGGCATCCACAGTGTTCCCCCACTGGTCACACTTGGCAGAGGGGGCAGGCAGGGAGCTTGCTCTTGGCCAATGGCTGAGCCTCGGGCCTCAGCCTGATGGGGCTACAGCTTTGGGGAGCAAGGTGACACGTGGGGGTCCACTCCCCAGCTGGTGGGCTGTGGCAGGTGCCGGAGGCTTAGCGCCCTGGGCGTCTGTGGCTGGTCAGCAAGGGCCCCTGGTCATCCTGCCGACCAAGCCTGAGACAGAAATCGCAGCCTGCCAGTGAGCTGCGACGGGCTTTCCAAAGTGTGTTAAGTCTCATAAAGCCTGCTGACCTCAAAAGTTTAGTTCTGAGTGTGGATTTGCCCGGCGGTCGGTGGAGACAGGCAGCCCTACGTGGATTTCCTGTGTCATGCGGTGAGCATCCTGAGTGTGTCCCCCTCCTGGGGCAGATGAGGCCCCTCTGCCGGATGGATGAACGGATGGATGGACAGGAGAGTGGAGGATGGGAGTTCCTTATCTGGTGTCCTTTCCCTTCCTACTTCTGTGGAGGTGACAGAGTGCCATTCTGTGATAGTGACTTGCCCAAGGTCAAAGTTGAGACCGCGCAGGGACTGGAGCCCTGTCCTGTCACCACTTTTCCCCACGCCTCCTCCAGCTGGAGGATTCTCATTGAGCTTGTTGCTCAAGACAGACTAAGGAGTAAGAAAGCATCAAAGGTCGGGGTGGGGAATGCGGTTAGGCCACGGGTGGTCACATGGGGGAGGGTGCAGGCCCCTAACCTGGCCTTCCTAACCTGGCCCAGCTGGGCAGGTGGCAGCCAGGGGGGGCTCTGCGGGAGGGGTTGCGCTGGGCTCCCTCTTACATCAGCCTCCTGGGCTTGTGGATGCAGACAATGGTATTTCTCTTTTTAAAGTCACTTGTTCCCCAGTGATGACAGCCATGTGTGTTCACCGTAGACTCAGGAAGTAGAGGGGCATAAACCAGGCGGTCATGGCTAATTGTCGCTGCCCGAGCCTGTGCTCAGGAAGGCGGTTTGGCGGTTCTCCTTTTGACTCCTTGCAAATCTGTGAGCCGTGGGCGTGGGGACAGGGATCCAGCCTGCGCTCGGGGCCCAGGAGCCAGCCCCCGGGTGTCAGCAGCCTCGGGTCTCCGGGCACCGGCAGCAGGGAGCCCTTCCCTCTGGGGTGGGAGGCGGGAGCTGGCCGGGGGCCTGACGTCAGGTGCCACGTCCCCGGGCCACCGCGGCGCAGGGCACCGCCGCCTAGGATGAGCTTCCCGGGCCCAGGGTCCTGTCTTCGCAGGAGGCAGGTGTTTTCTCCCCAAAGCCTCCCCTGCAAGCTGGAATTGCGTTACGCCCCCAGAACTCGTGGGCTCCATATTCAGCTGTGTCCATTTTGCTTTTGTGCTTGACTTAATCTTTGAAGAAACGATTCATTTTCCTGCACAGAATTCTGCATCCGTTTTGGTAAGATGGGCAAACACAAAAAAACAAAGGGAAAAAAAAAATCCTGCATAAAATTGTAAACCTCCCCCCTCCCCGCCCCCCAACCTTGTTAGGGTTCTGTGGTATACCCCCCAGGACGTGCTACTCTCTCCGGAAGGTGTCCATGGTGTCTGCAAACGTAGGCAGGTAGATACAGCGTCCTCTTCAGTCTGTAAAGGAATAGAAGAATGTCCTCTGTGTCCAGATGTTACAGATGTCCTATACAGACATATAATTAAAATTGTATGGATTTTATGTTTTACAGATTGTATTTGTTCATTTCAGAGGGAGAGAGAGAGAGAGCACTAGCAGGGGTTGGGGGGAGAAGCAGACTCCCCACCGAGCAGGGAGCCCGACGTGGGGCTCCACCCCAGGACGCTGGGATCAGGACCTGAGCTGAAGGCAGATGCTTAACCAACTTAACCCACCCCCAAATTGTATGTATTTTAGCAAAATGAGATCATAATTTCATTTCATTCTGACTACTTGTTGTATAAAGACCTGGAAGCATGACGGAGCAGCCAAAGCCCAACCTCTCCTCCTCTCTGCTCGCCCCCCCGCCAGGGCTCCCCTCTGCCCAGGGATTAGGGCTCTGTCCACCCGTGTTTTGTGTTCTTGCCACACGTGCGGTAAGAGCTTTAAACAAACATTCATTTTTAGGTGTTAGATATACTCATCCGTTCTAACTCTACTTATTATTCATACCGTTCCATAGCTTGGCCTTTGACAACATATCCAGCACTGTCTTTGGGGTTAATCATAGTGACACACAGATGTGGTTCGTGGTCTTCTTTTCCCTTTCGTTTGTGAATTGCAGCCTAGAGTTCCATTGTCTCAATAAAGCACACTTCCCCATTTCCCAGGTCATGTACAGTTAGGTTGTTTCTGGGGTTCTTTTTCTTACCATTCTGGAGAAGGCTGTAACGAGCTCTGTATTTTTCTCGAGTGCCTTGGAAGGCAGCGTTGGATGTGGCACCCAGTGACCCCTGCAATCCTCTGTGATCCCCTGCCTTCTGGTGTGGACTGGACTTAGGGATTTGATTCTAAGATGGAAAATAGCAGAGGGTTCCATATCACTTTATTAGGTTATAAAAGAGCTGTGGCTGCTTATGTGGTGGTTCTCTTGCCCTGGAGCAGACCAGCTGCCACACTGTGAGGGCTCCTTGTGGGGAGGCTGCCAACACCCATGTGAGTGGGCCTGGAGACAGAGCTCCACCCCAGCCAAACAGCCCTGGACAGAAACCCGGCTGGACCCACAGGGAAGACTTTCCACCAGAGGCCCCCAGCTATGCTGCAGCCAGATTCTTGCCCGAAGAACCTGTAAAGTAGGGATGTCTGTTTGGGCGCCTGGGTGGCTCAGTTGGTTAAGCATCTGCCTTGGGCTTGGGTCATGATCCCGGGGTCCTGGGATTGAGTCCCATGTGGGCTCCCTGCTCCGTGGGGGGCCTGCTTCTCTCTCTGCCTCTGCCTCCTTCTCTCTCTCTCTTTCTCTGTATCTCATGAATAAATAAAATCTTTAAAAAAAAAACAGGAAAGAAAAGAAATAGGAATGTTTGTTTTAAATATTGCAAAGTTTGGGGGATACTTTGTTACATAGCAGCAACTAGCAAAGTATACTGTGAGAATTCCTGAAGCTGTATAGACTCTAGCAGTGGAATCGCTGGAGCCTGTGTTGGGTTCCTGCTCACTGTTACTGTTTCTATTAAATCAATCTTCACAGTGTTTGTGGCAGTTTATTGTCCCCACTACAAGGATAAGCAAGTTCCTTTCCCCACACCTCTCCAGCACTTGTGTTCTCCGATGTTAGTGTGTTGACTCATTTTTCTGATGGATGTACAACAGTATCTCATGGGCTTTTAATTTGTACATCCCGAGTTCTAGCGAGGTTGAACACTGTTTCAACATATATATATTTTTAAGATTTTATTTATTCATGAGAGACACAGCAAGAGAGCAGAGACATAGGCAGAGGGAGAAGCAGACTCCCTGTAGGGAGCCCGATGTGGGACTTGGTCCCAGAATCCTAGGATCATGATGCTCTGAGCTGAAGGCAGACGCTCAACCACTGAGCCACTCAGTCATTCCTCAACATATTTATTGCCCTTTCTGGTTTCCTCCACTGTGCCTGGCATGTTTGTTTCCTTTGTCCAGTTTCTTTTTTGGGGGTAAATTATCTTTTTCCTATGGATTTGTAGATATTTTTATGTTTTGGAGACTAATCCTTGATCAGTTATACTATTTTATCCTCTGCCTTTTTAAGTTAACAGCATATTGAGAATGTTTTTCTATGCTGGTGAACACATTTTTGGCTATGAGCTATGAACATTTTATTGGCATCATATTGTAGAGATACATATGTATACACAGATACATAATAAGATAGAGTATATTTATATATAAACATATTGTATATAGCACGTATACAACATATATAAACATTGTATATATTGTACAACATATAGTGTGTTATTTGTTAGTACTTGTGTGTATTATGTTATTTAGCTGGTCATTTAGGTTCTTTTCAGTTTTGCATTAATGGGAACATGGGTGTGTATCAGCTAGATTATGCTCTGGTAACAAATGACCCCCTAAATCTTTTGGTTTGCAACAATGTAGGTTTTTTTCTTGCTCAAGTTACATGACCATTGACTCTTGGCTATGGCTCTGCTCTTTGCCCTCATCCCCCTGGGACCCAGACTGACAGAGCAGCCTGTGTGAGATGTTACTGGTCTCACGATGGAGAGAGAAAATGTGGTGGTACAAGGTGATGGTTAAACTTCTCAGAGTGGAAATTGCTTGTACTGCTTGTTGATCCCCCTCAACTAACTTACTTACTTACTTTCTTTCTTTCAAATTTCAGGGAGTTTCAGTGATTCATCACTTACATACAACCCCCGGTGCTCATAACAAGTGCCCTCCTCAATCCCCATCCCCTGTCTAGCCCCAACCCTTCTCCACATCCCTCCAGCAAATCTGTTTGTTCTCTGTTGTTGAGTCTCTTATGGATTGTTTCCCTCTTTCCTTTTTTTCCCCCCTCTTCCCATATATTCAGCTGTTTTCTTTCTTAAATTCCACATGTGAGTGAGATCATAGGTATTTGTCTTTCTCTAACTTATTTCACTTAGCATAATACACTCTAGCTCCATCTGTGTCGTTGCAAATGGTTAGATTTCATTTTTTTGATGGCTGAGTAATATTCCATTGTGTATAAATACACCACAACTTCTTTATCTATTCATCAATTGATGGACATTTGGGCTCTCTCCATAGTTTGGCTACTGTGGATAATGCTGCTCCAAACATACCCTTTTGAATCTGTATCTTTGTATCCTTTGGGTAAATACCTAGTAGTGCAGTTGCTGGATCATAGGATAGCTCTATTCCCTTTCATATTTCACTAGCTAAAGTAAGCCATATGGCAGGGCTTGATGTTAGTGGGCCAAAAAGTATCATCCCCCTGCCCCCCAATCGAGAGGGATGATGATGATTTTGAGTAATGAAGTTTTCCACATGCTGTGATGAACATTTCTATACCCTTTGCCCTCACTAGTTTGTGTAATTATGCCTCAGGATTAATTCTCAGAAGTAGAATTGCTAGGTTAGGAACATTCACATTTGTAAAGCTTTTGCTCTTTATTATGTTAGGTTTTAACTATTACTGCATTCCTGCTGTGAAATTAGAAATAATTATTAGTCCCGATGACTAATTTTTAAGGGAAAAAATACTATTGCTTGGAAATACTCCCCTGCACACACTCCCACCCCCATGACTGTAACAACTTACTTCTCATAGCTGCTTTGTGAGGTTTGGTGGTGCAGGTGTTTCTACAAGTGAGAAGCCTGAGGCTCAGAGAGGTTGAGAAATTTGCCCATGATTGCACAGTAGGTAATGATAAGAGGCTGTGACTTCTGCTCAGTCCTGGACTCTTTCTCTGTTACTCCAGTTTTTGGAGTCTGTAACTAAAATCCCCCAAACCCCATTGTTCCCACACCCCCAGCCCCTGCTCCTGTGTCCATTTCTAGATGTGCCTGGTGGCTGGTTGTGTGGTCCTCAGAGAAGCACCAGGCCCAGGCCCCGTGCTGAGGAAGCCCATCAGAGCCTGCTGTTTGAGGATGAGCCAACCACCACGGTATTGGCTTAATCTGCATTAAGGTATCACTGACCATCTTTGGACTTGGGGAGGGGATTTACTATTTTTAGAAAAATGTAAGGGAGCGTTGTAAATCCTGTTAGTCGGCGGAACTGAAGAGGCATGCTTGTTTATTGAGGAGGATGAGTCTTTCATAGGAATGGCACATTTTAGACTGGTGGGCTGGTTTCTGTGATGGGTGAGGGCTGAAATCTAGGTAATGCTCACAGCAGGGCCAATCTAAATGACAGGATTCCTTTCTTGGCCTCTTGTGGGACCTCAAGGGTCTGCTTGGTCTCTAGACCAGAGGAGAAGCTGATCTAGGAATAGTGCCTTGTGCTCTTGATTGCTTTGAGACTGATATGACATGCTGTTGTCTTTGAGTCAGGTTATTCATTGTCTTTGGGCCTGCAATTTGCTCATCTGTCAGATGTAAAATTTGGGGCACCTGGGTGGCTTGGATGGTTAAGCCTCTGCCTTCGGCTCAGGTCTTGATCCTGGGGATCTGGGATTGAGTCCTGTGTCAGGCTCCCTGTCAGCAGGGAGTCTGCTTCTCCCTCTCCCTCTGCCTCTCCCCCCTTCCCCACTCATACTCTCGCTTTCTCTCAAATGAATAAATAAAAATTCTTTTAAAAAAATGTAAAATTCTTTCCTGCCTCCTTTCCGTGCTTACTGTGGGAGCCTGTGAGATTTCACAGAAGTGCAGTGTGAGCTGTAAATGCCCAGACTATAAATGGATATACCCACTGGGATGGCCAGACCCAAAAGATGGACAATAACAAGTGTCGGTGAAGATGGGGAGAAATTAGAACTCTCATTGGTGGTGGGAGTGTACACTGGAGCCCCACTTTGGGGAAACAATCTAGCAGCGTTCCTCAATTAAACATAGAGTTACCATATGACCCACAGCTCCATTCACAGATATGTGCCCAGGAGAATAGAAAGCACATGTCCACACAAAACGTGTACATGGCTGTTCACAGCAGCATTATTCATAACAGTTAATAGTGGAACAATCCAGATGTCCCTCAGCTGGTGAATGGATAAACAAAATGTAGTCTGTCCAGGCAATGGAATGTTAGTGAGCCATAAAAAGGAATGAAGTGCTGCTCATGCTTTGACATGGATGAGCCTGGAAGGCATGATGCGGTGTGGAAGATGCCAAAAGCAAAAGGCCTCATCTCGTATGACTTCATTTATATGAAACATCCAGAATAGGCAAGTCTAAAGCTTGGGAGTGGCTGGCACATGGTTTGGGGCGTTTTAGGCGTGGCGAGAACACTTCGAATTAGACAGTTGGTGATGCTGTGCAACCTTATAGATATGCGAGGAACCATGGAACTGTATCCTTTCAAAACAAAACAGGAAACAATAATGGACAATATTGTGATGAGTTATTGGAATCATACAAGCCTGGATATTAGTTGTGTGATTTTTGTCTTTTTGAGCCTCAGTCTTCCCACTTGTAAAGTGGGGGAGTTGCCACTTTGGGGTGGAGTACGGACTCGGCAGGGTGATGTTTGCATCGCTGGGCACTGGTGGGTGCTCAGTTCTGTGTGGGCAGCAGGTGCATGAAGACCATAAGGCACAGTCTCCACCTACGGAGCACACCCAGGCACTGAGTCAACTTGGTGAGACCTCTTGACACCATGTGCTCAGAGGGTACTGTTCAAAGAGCCCACCCCAGTATGATCTCTCTCCACCCACAATGAAGTTCTGTCCCTGATGAACCCATCTCAAGTTGAAAATGCTGTGAGTCGAAAATGCATTTAATACACCTAACCTACCAAACATCATCACTTAGCCTGGGCTCCCTGAAACACGCGCAGAACACTTCCATTAGTTTATAGTTGGCAAAGTCATTCCACACGGAGCCTATTTTAGTATAAAGGGTTAAACATCTCATGTAGTTATAGAGCCCTGTCCTGAAAGTGAAAAACAGAATGGTTGCGTGGGTGCAGCGTGGCTGTTAGCATTTGCCCTCGTGATCGTGGGCCTAAGTCAGGGTCTGGCTGTGTTCCATAGAGCTTTGATGCCTACCCATGAAGTGGCTGAGGCAGGTGACAGTGGCCGCCCTCCCTCCGTGGGAAAACCAGGGATGCATGGAGATCATAGTAGCCCAGACTGCCTGAAGTGTGGCCCGGATGGTGCAGTGCTCGTGTCGGCTCATTTATTTAATAATAGCAAGGAAGACGAGCTGCTGGTTCTTGAGTACTTACTAGGCAGGCTACTGGGGTCTGAGTGCATTATTTGTACCGTCTCTTTTAATTCTTAAAGCAGCCGGCTGAGACAGCTAGTGATGGATTGGGGATGTGCTTGCCGGGGAACGTGGGGTGTGGGCCTGGAGTGTTGCAGAAAGGGAGGGAACACCGTTCACCATGTGCTGGCATCTGAAGCCAGGTCATGGGTACCCGTCACTCATTATTCGAGTCTCTCTGTTTTGTATGTATTGGAAATTTTTTATAAGAAAAAGTTTAGGGACCCCTGGGTGGCTCAGCGGTTGAGCATCTGCCTTCAGCTCAGGGCGTGATCCTGGGGTCCTGGGATCGAGTCCCGCATCGGGCTCCCTGCAGGGAGCCTGCTTCTCCCTCTGCCTATGTCTCTGCCTCTCTTTCTGTGTCTCTCATGAATAAATAAAATCTTAAAGAAAAAAAAAAGTTTCAAAACCAACATGGTGAGGTAAGATGCCATGATCTTCCTTTTACAGAAGGGGAAATCGAGGTACAGGGTGTGCAACGTTGCACAGCGAGACTCCGCTCTTGTGGATGAAGTGAGGCTTAGCATCCAGGGGGGCGAAGCAGGTCCCCTGGGCCAGTGGTCCTCCTGGGGTTTACCTGAGACCGGTTCTTTCTCCTGCCAGATGCCTGGAGGGTTCCTGCATCCCCAGCCCGGCTGGTACTCTGCTCTCTTTTCCTGTCGTGAGAGATCTAGGCTGGGCACATGTGTGGGAGGGGCCGGAGAGCCCAAATGCCTGAATTCGGGGATTCTTGGTTGTTCTGGACTTCACGATGTCGGGGGTTCATTCACTAGATTATATCAATCTGGGGGAACCCGTGGGCACACGACATCGCTTGGCTTCTCATACTGTGATTTTTCAAAAATATGAGCACTGAAGAGGAGGTGGGTGCGTACCTGCCCTGCCCTCTCCCCCGCCGTTCTCTTCCCCGCAGAGCAGAAGCAAGACATATTCATACCTCGGTGTGAAATTTAGTCCCTCATCTGCTGTGCGGCTTTGGAGAAGTAGCTTAACCTCTCTGAGCCGTTTCTTCTCTTGAACAGAAAGGCTTTTAATGCTTCCTTTACTGATATCTGGAGCTCCTCCGTGTAGGCTTCGAGACTGTTCTGACCACATAAAGAATAGAGCTGTTCTGTCGTAGGGGCCCTGTTGCTAAAAACTGCACAGTCTCGGTAAAGGATAATGTCTTGCAGAAGTTGGCAGAGAAATGTTCTGGTTATTAGCGTCTTTGCTGTTGGATACCCCAGAACGCCGCTTACGATAGAAGGGAGGTGAATTGGGAGAGACCAGCTGTAGGTGGGCACGGGATGCCCCTGAAGGGGTGGTGCCCCTTTGGTCCCAGGGAGGCTCCTCTGGGCCTTGGGCTGTTGGAGAAGATACCCTGCTTCCTACACGGCCCCGCACGGGTACGCCTTGCTGTGTCCCCGGCCACCCCGGTGCCTCCCTGTTGACTGTCCTCTGGGTAAGAAAGAGCTTTTATAATCCTGATGATTTTACTAAATTAACCCTCAGCCTTCTGTTCTCTGGGCTTAATCAGCCGTCCCACCCCAAACATCTGTTATAAATTCTAGATGCTGTATTGGAGTCGTAATAAACTGCAAATAAATTACATGTGATGGTCCGCTACACTGTAATGCATCCAGAGGCAGGATTTCAGCAGGGTCATCCTTTAAAGGGCCCGTCCTGGCAGTTTTTCTTACAGTCTGGGTTCACACCCGGGGGTCTAGCTCCATAACCGGAACCGTGGTGGAGACTGAACTACCCGCGTGCCGTCAGGCCCTCTCTGTCGGGCGTGGCTGGGACCGCGGGGTGAGGGCCTACAGGGCTGGGGTCCCGAAGCAGGAACTCCCCGGATACGCTGGCAGCTGCCCACAGGCCCAGAACCCTAAATGGGAGCCGTGAGCTTTGTTCGAATTGGGAAGTGATCCTGTGGCCGCCTGGTTGTGTTGTAACCCCCGAGGGAGGGTGGGGCCGGGTTGGGGCCCCCCTGCTTCCTGACAGATGCCACGGTTTTAGGGGCAGCACCCTCCGGATTGCCCTGGAGAGAATGCAGATATTTCAAAAAGATCCCGAGGTTTGGACTTTAAGGAAGGGGTCCTTCGTTTTTAAGTGGTGCTGTTTGATTTAGACAATGGTAAGATTCAAGATGGAATTTCATTGCCGGCGAGGAAAGCCTGACTCCACACGGATTGAGTGTGGTGGTGGTGGGGGTGTTGGTGGGGGCAGGGGCTGCGCTGCTTCTCCCCAGGGGGCCCACTGCATTCTCCCCAAGGTCAGGCTCCTGCATCCGAGTACAAGGCCGCACAGTTCTGGGCCCCAGGCTAGGGAGATAAAGAGCTACAGCCCCTGGCCTCCAGCCCTATGGGGGGGGGGGGGGACATAAATAATACAGCCCACAGGGACAAGTGCCCAGAGAGCTCCAGGAGGGAGTAATTAACCCAGCCTGGGAGGGGCTCGGGAGGCCTCCCAGGGAGACACGCTTGCTGGGTCTTTTAAGGATGCTGGATTTTGGCATAGGAAGAAATTGGGGCAAGTACATTCCAGGCATAAGGAACAGCATGTGCTAAGGCATCTGGGCTGTAAAGAGCCAGATATGTTGAAGCCACTCAGGAAGCTCCTTTCCGTGGCACTCGTTCTCTACTTGAGTTTTGTTTTGTCACTGGTCAAGGAGAAGCACAATCTGTTTCTGGGCTGGGCCGGCTGCCCTCCAGGGGCTGGGCCAGAACGTTCTGGCCCGGCCTGTGATGATTCTGTCTGTCTGTCCTGTGGCCTGAATCCAAGGCTGTGGCGTAAAAGTGGCCATGTTTCTCCCCTCGTCCCCCTTCATCCCCCTCATGGGTGGGCTGATGCTCAAGCCAGGGTGTGGCTGAGCCACACTGCAGAGACGCAGGCTATCTAGATGGCCCACTCCTGACCAGGGTCCCACATGGGAAAGGAGGGAGAAGGAGGAACTGTTTCCTTCTCCCTCCCTAAGGTCATGGTTGAGGATGGCAGGGTTTTAGGACCACAGAGACAGTCATTCCTTTTTATCCCTCTTTGCACCTCCTCCCCCCAATTTGTGCATCCCGCCAAAGACTCTTCTACTCCAAGATGCTCACTGCAGCAACCCACAGAGGCCTGTCACACTCCCTAAAACATAGCACACTCGTTACTTGTCCCCCTGTCCCCTGATCCTTCACTAAGAAGGCCCATCCTCAGAGAGTGGCTCTCTTCTGGAGCAAGACGAATGCAACTTGCTGGTAATTCTCACTAGCATGTGAAGGGCCGATGGCGCCATATCTCCCCCACACGAATGTTTGAATGGTGGGCCGCCAGGCAGGCAGGTGAGCCAGCCTGGCATCTGCCCACGGACTTCCACGTAAACTACTCCTGCTGTTCCCAGGGTGGTTCTTTCTTTTGCTTCTGGATTTGGAGGTTTCTTGAAGTCTGTACCCTTTTCAGGGTGAGAGGTAGCTTGGGCTAGGGGATCTGGTGAACAGGTTTGCAAGCTGCAGCTGCCTTTGAGCGTAGACCCTGGCTTGAGTGAGGCCACCACTGGCTCAGAGTGATCCAGCTGGAAGCATCTAAAACCAAGTTTGAAGGCCAGGACCAAAACACATCCTTAGAGAGGGGCATTCAGATCGGCCTCGGTGGCACATGAGGTCTTGGTGCTGTTCTCCCGTTGGGAGGCGGGGAGAGGAGAGACCAGAGAAGAGAGTAGAAGGGTCAGTCTGCAGTCTCTCGGCGTGGCTGGTGCAGGCTGGACGAATGGCCCGTGGCCACACTCTTCCTAAGCAAGTAATTTGAGAGCCAGCCTCTGGCCAGAGGGGCCCGCTGCTCTCCGGCTTATTGAGAACATGAGCGCACCCGCTCTTTGAAGTGCAGAGCCAGCGAGCCCAGGGCCCCGGAGCCCATCTGCACCGAGCCCTGACCTGTTGTTGCTGGGTTTTGTTTTGTTTTTGTTTTTTTTTAAACTAGGTTATTGAGTTGTGAGGGACTGGGGATGAAGGGTCTCTTATTAAAAACTAAACAAGAAACAAAAAAGGCAAAACCAGCCGAGCGGGAGCCTGAGTGCTCCGGTGAACTCCTCGGCCCTGTGGCTTTGATCTTGGAGGGCGGGGAGGACGCGGGCTTTGATGTCGCCCCCTCCGAGGCCGTCACCGTGCCGCCGGGAGTGTGCGCCTCCCAGCCGGGGATTAATTATGTAACGGAGCTCAGATCCTGGCCGGCCGCGCCGCGAAGGGGCCCTGGCAGGCTGGGCCCAAGTGCCCCGGGTGCCCCGGGATTAGCCCGCGGCCCGCTGACCTGGGCAGCAGGACGCACGCACATCTGTCAAGCAGGTGCACCGAACGGCCTTTCTTAAATTCTACGGTCATTGTCTTTGTGGAACTGCAGAATGGCTTCTTGGGTATCACCCTTCAGTCCCTGAAATGGAGCCCCGTGCAAAGACATTAAGAACAGGATTGGGGCATCCACTGCCGCTATTATACCATCTGGTGGCTCAGAAATATTTTATAATCAAATGAGTAAGATGGACAGGCATCTGGCTCGCCGTGCGTGCGTGGCTCCCCCCCTTCCCTCTCCTCCTGCGCACTCTCTGCTGGCTTTGGGAAACATTAGAGAAGCCTTTTCCCAGGCCTGAGGACACCGCTTTTTCCGCTTTGGCCGTGGGCTGGCCGGTGAACTTGGGCCCCTCTGTGGGCTCTCTCATCCTTGATCTCAGTCCCCTTGTGACGTGGAGGCACTTGTGCCCAGGGCTGTTAAGGGACTCCAGTCAAGGTGAGGTTAATGCGTGTGTCCTACTATGAGGCTGTACGTACTACTTGTGTTAGAAAGGCTTGTAAAAATTGTACACTTGAACTTTTTCTGAATATAAATGTGATATATGCCTGTTCACTGTAGAATATTTAGAAAATAGGGGCGCCTGGTGGCTCAGTCAGTTAAGTGTCTGTCTTTGGCTTGGGTCAGGTCCTGGGATCGAGTCCTGCTTCGGGCTCGCTGCTCAGTGGGGAATCTGTTTCTCCCTCTGCCTCTGTTCTCTCTCTCCCTCGAATAAATAAATAAAATCTTTACAAAAAAGAATATTTAGAAAATAAAGTAGAAAATGAATTCTGTATAATACCCCCTCCCTCCAAAGGGGTGACCACTGAGAACATTTGGCCACATTTGGGATGGTTTCTGTTGTAGCTTGCACACACACACACACACACACACACACACGGTCTGTCTCCTAAACCACAAGGAGTAATTGTGGACACAAATGGAAGTGTGAGTCTGAGTGTATGTCTGAGTGTGTGTGTGTGTGTGTGCACGTGTAGGGTCCTCGGAGCTCCCTGGGCCAGAGCAGGGCACTGGTGCGGTTCCATTTGTGCCTTTCTCTGAGAGAAAGTGGGGATGCCGGTGGTGCAGAGGGGCGCAGGGGGGCCAAGGCTGGCCTCCCCTGTTCTTTCTCAGCAGTGCTGCGGACGACGTGGTCAGACTCAGCAGAGGCCAGACAGGGAAGGAACCCTCACCCCGGGATTGCCGGTGGGTAGAAGGGGACAGACCCACACGTGCCCATGTGTCTTGTTCAGGACCAGCCTTTGGAGGAAGAGTTCCCTCATCCCCAAATGCTAACTTTGTCTGCCTGGCCCCCCACCACACACCACCCTTTGTGACTTCTATTTTTTTTTTTTTTTTAAGATTTTATTTGTTCATCAGAGACACAGAGACACAGGTAGAGGGAGAAACAGGCTCCTTGCAGGGAGCTCGATGCAGGACTAGATCCCAGGACCCCAGGATCACGCCCTGGCCAAAGGCAGATGCTCAACCACTCAGCCACCCAGGTGCCCCTGACTTTTATTTTTGTGTCAAGAGGCAGATCTATCCTCTTGAGACAGTTAAACAAAACAAACTTCCTTATACCTGCTGAGGTTAAGTCCTGAGCCAGTTGTTGTGAATGATCCTCCTAGAAAGTCCCCCACATTGGGGTAACTGGGCACCTGACCTGTGGGGAGAGCGCTCAGGGTCATCATCAAGCAGAAGTTGGCCCTTGAACAGGACGGGTTTGCGCTGCACAGGAGCGAGTCCACTTGTAGGCGGGGGTTTTTCATAAATACAGCACTGTGTTGTCAAATGGATTTTCTCTTGTGATTTTCTTAATAACATTTTCTTCTCTCTAAGTGGCTTTATTGTAAGAATACGGGATCTAATACATACAGCATACGAAATATGTGTGAATCGACTGCTTATATTATCAGTAGGTTTTCCAGTCAACAGTAGGCAATTAGTAGTCAAGTTTTGGGGCAGGGGAGTCAAAGATTATACACAGATTTTTGACTCTTGTGAGGTGGAGGTCAGCCCTGCACACCCCTGCATTTTGCAAGGGTTGCCTACACTGTATTTCAACTGGATCATATAAAAGTGAGAAGATGACAGTGTATCACTTTCTCTCCTCCTCCCCTTTGTTAGAATATACCTATTAGGCTCCCACCCTTCCCCAATATACCCATAGGCACTGGCCCTGCTCCTCCCTCCACCTTGTCTCTCCTTCCCGTTGGAGACAGGACCACTCTGATATCATTCAATTTTAAGCATTTGTTTTTCTGGTGCTTGAGTGGCTCAGTCGGTTAAGCATCTGCCTTTGGCTCAGATCATGATCCCAGGGTACTGGGATCGAGTTCTGCATTGGGCTCCCTGCTCACAGGGAGTCTACTTCCTATGAGAAGTACCCTTCCTCCCTGCTCATGATCTCTCTCTCGCTCTCTTTCTTTCAAATAAATAAAATCTTTAAAAAAACAAAACAAAAAGCATTTGTTTCTCCCTCTCCGCCACCCCCACCCACCCACCCAGACCATTTTCTAAGACATTTATATCTGCTTGTAAAGTGGAGCAAAGTGTTTTCATCCTCATAGGAACAGAGCACTCCTAGAGAAACCCGAGTATTGCATTGCTGGAATTCACTCTCAGAAGTTTCTAGAACCCCTACCCCTGGGGCTGGCCAGCGGTGGAAGCTGTTTCCAGGAGTTCAGCCTGACACGCAAGCTAGCATCAACGAGAAGGAATGTGTCTGACCACCTGGCTCTGGGGGCTGAGTGGTGGGCCCTCCTCTTTAGGACCCCTTGCTTGGTGTTCTTTGGTTTGGTCTTGTTACTAGCAGCCTACCTCTCAGAGCAATGCCTCCGTGCCAGGCTCAGCTGCATCTGGACCGCAGCGGGCAGGACATCCAGAGAAAGCTTCCTCCCAAGCTGGTAGCTGGTTTGGATCACAATGATTTCATGTTTGGTATAAGATGTGCCTCTTGACACCTGAGAATGCTCCTTCCCCTGAAGCTCCAGCCGCAGGTGTGGATCGAGGGGAGACAGAGGTCGGGGAGGCACACCTTTTAAACGGCCACACCTACCACCCTCTTTTGGAAGCACCTCTTGCTACCTGGGGTTTCTGGATCTGATTTGGGGGTGTCATTCCCAAACTACATCTTTCTTTTCCTTCAAGCCCCGCTTAGACTCTCTGGGTCCTGCTGGTCCTCGTTTCCCTACAGGTTTCAACACAGCTTGGTTATCACCTCTTTCCATAGCACTGGGGCCATTTCTTCGTGTCTCAGGGAGGTTGCGAGTTCCCAGAGGCCCCCTTCCTACCCTTGGGATCCACTGTGTGCCTGGCACAGGACATTGGCCACATCGACTTGCTTTCTGCTACCTAGACCCTTCATTTCTGTGTCCTCGGGGTTCAAACATAAGAGCTGGTAATTATAAGAATGTGGGGCTGTGGGCATGGGGTGGGGTGTGTGTGTATGTGTGTGCAAGCTCCAGCAGCCTCTGCTGTTGGAGAAGCCCCGGGCTGCAAGAGAAGGCCCAGCGTCCTGATAAACAACTCTTAGGTGCACATTCAGTCCATTCCGTTAATAAATATACGGTCAACCTAGCACGGCTCTAGGTTGGTGGTGGTGGAAGTATTTAGGTCCAGGAGATGCACCTCTCGGGCCCCTTATCCTGTGCATAGTGAAGCAGAAACACTGCATTTCTTTCTTTTTCTTTTTCTTTTTCTTTTTCTTTTTCTTTTTCTTTTTCTTTTTCTTTTTCTTTTTCTTTTTCTTTTTTCTTTTCTTTCCTTTCCTTTCCTTTTCTTTTCTTTTCTTTTTTTCTTTTTCTTTCTTTCAGATTTTATTCATTCATTTGAGAGAGAGAGAGCGGCAGAGGGAGAGGGAGAAGGAGAATCCTGGAGCAGACTCCACGCTGAGCGAGGAGCCCAACACAGGGCTCAGTCCTGGGACCCCAGGATCATGACTTGAGCTAAAGGCAGTCGCTTCACTGACTGAGCCACCCAGGCACCCCAGAAATGCTGTGTTTCTGTAAAAAATACTCTGAATTCTCATCTCCCAGGAAACCGAGATTTGCCTGCTGTGGTGTTACTTGAACCTTCTTCTGAAAGCAAGCCTGCCTTTCAGCAGATGAACCAAAGGGCTCTGTGAAGGGGCCTGTCTCAGCTTTTGCCAAATTAAGGAGTCTGTTTCAGTGTTAATTAACTCTCAAAGAAAGTGGCAGTGCACTCAAGCCAAGGAGTCTTGATTAGTTTTGTGTTCTGTGTTGTTCCTTTTCCATATTTCTTGTTTACCTTCGTAGTGTAGGGATGCTTCATTGCCTCCAGGGATAATGCTGGCCAGGGCAGTGTGGGATTTCTAGATTCCTTCCCATCGTTAGCAGAAAGTAATAGAATCTGAATCTTAAAAAAGGTATTTTATTGTACATTTTCACTGCTGTAAAAGCAATACGTACTCATTAGAATGTCTTGAGAAGAAACCAAATGGTAAAAAGGAGGTAGGAAAAAAGTGACATCTTGTCACACCTGCCTGGGTAATCACCTTTGCATTTGTGTCCAGAAGAAGCCCTGTTCTGGTGCCATTGATCCCTGCAGTGAGTTGCTTGATTGAAAAAGATTAGTAAAGAGAGGATCATAAAAATAATGCAGACCTCCCTTGAACATTATATTTCAACATAAAACATGCATTCATTCCACCTGTCCCCTGATTTAAGACTGAAGCCTTTCTTGAATTATGGGTCTACTGGAGGATGTCCATATTATCTTTTTGGTATTATTCTTTAATGCCCCCCCACACTTTTTCTGATTCTCAGTTTCTGTTTCTATCAAGTGAAATAGGGACTGAGAACCCACTACTTGCAGATTTTCATACACTGCCTAATATCCAACAGTGATTTTATCCATGCCTAATTTAACAGTGATCTTCTCCAAATATTCAGCATTTGTTTCATAAAAACAATTCTTTTTAACTCCTATTCCAATGGTTTTCATAAAATTTAATTAAGTTATGTAATTACATAAGAACAGCCTATGCTGGCAGGTTTGAGAACAAGCACAGCTAAGTCTTGGTGAACTCAGAGAGCAGCCCACCCCAAGTATCCAGCAGGCCCTGTTTCTTACAGGGAATGCTGAGCATCCCTTAATCCAAGGGCAGTTTAGGGAAAACACCTATGCTCACTTTACACATAGAACATTTTGTGTGATACCTTCTCTTAACTGCTTAAGAGAAGTCTTATAATGTTATCAATTCCAGCCTGAAATTTTTACACTTAAACACATAACAGCTAATGTCATACTTAATGGTGAAATACTACAAGCTTTCTCCCTAAGATCAGGAATGAGATAAAATTGGCCACCATTCCCACTTTAATTCAACATTGTACTGGAAGTTCTAACCATAGATAGCAGTTAGGCAAACAAACAAAAACCAACTGCACAAAAAACCATAAATAAATAAAAGACATCTACATTGGGAAGTAAGAATTAAAACTATTTACAGACAAGGTGATTTTACAAATAGAAGATCCTAAGGAATCCACTAAAAACATTATCAGAGCTTATAAACAAGTTCAGTAAGGTTGTGTGGTAGAAGACCAGTATAAAAAATGAATTGCATTTTTATGCACTTGTAACGAACAACCTGAAAAATATATGAAGAAAATAAATCCATTTGCATAGCATCAAAAAGAATAGAATACTTAGGCATACACTTAGCAAAAGAAGTGCAAGGCTCACTCTGAAACTGACAACATCCCTTGAAAGAAGTTAACAACCTAAGTAAATGGAAAGACATCCCATGTTCATGGATCAGAAGGCTTAGTATTGTGAAGATGGCATTGCTCCCAAATTAATTTACAGATTTAGCACAACTCCCTATGAAAATTCCAGCTGAATTCCTTGCAGAAATTGACAAGCTGATTCTAAAATTCATCTGGTAATTCAAGGAACCCAGAATAGCCAAAACCGTCTTGAAAAAGAGAAACTAAGTAGGAGGGCTTATACTTCCTGATTTCAAACCTTCTTACAAAGCAATAGTAATCAATACAGTTTGATGCTGGCACACAGAGAAACATACAAATCAATAGAATAGAATTCAGAGTCCAGAAATAAACCCTTATATTTTCGGTCAATTGATTTTCAAAGGTAGCAAATAATTCAATAGAGAAAGAATAGACTTTTCAACTGGTACAACTGAATAGTCCCATGTAAAAGAATGAAGTTGAACCCCTACCTCACACCACTTAGAAATATTAACTTGAAATGGATCAGAGACCTAAATGTAAGAGTGAAAACTATAAAACTCTTAGGAGATAAATAGGTGTAGATCTTCTTGACCTCTAATTAGGTAACTGTTTCTTGAATATGATACCAAGAGTGTAAATGACCAAAGGAAAAAATAGGTGAATTGGACTTCATCAAAATTAAAAACTTTTGGGACACCTGGGTGGCTCAGCGGTTGAGCGTCTGCCTTCAGCTCAGGGCATGATCCCGGAATCTGGGATCGAGTCCCACATTGGACTTCTTGCATGGAGCCTGCTTCTCCCTCTGCCTGTGTCTCTGCCTCTGTCTGTGTGTGTGTGTGTCTCTCATGAATAAATAAATAAAAATCTTTAAAAAAATTAAAAACTTTTGTGCTTCATAGGACACCACCAAAAAGTGAGAAGACAGCTTACAAAATGGAACACAATATTTGCAAGTCTTATGTATTCTACACTTGTATCTAGAATAAAGAACTCTTAGAACTTAGTATTAAAAAAAAAAAACCCAACCAATTAAAAGTAAGGTAAAGACCTTGAATAGACATTCTCCAAAGGAGATATACAAGTCCATGAGAAGATGCTCAGCATCATTAGTCATCAGGGAGATGCAAATCAAAACCACAAGATACCAGTTCACACCCACAGAGATTTCTACAATCAACAAGTCAGATAAATCTAAGTGTTAGGGAGGATTTGGAGAAATTGGAACTCTTCAATACCCTTCGTGGGAATGTAAATGGTGCAGTTGCTTTGCACAATAGTCTGGTGGTTCCTCACAAGGTTGAACAGTGACGTAGCAATTCCACTCCCAGGTGTACGCCCCAAGGAAAGGAAAACTTACATCCACATGAAACGTGCACATACATGTGGAGACAACCCAAGTGTCCATGACCTGATGAATGAGTAAACAAAATGTGGTAGATCCATGCAGTGGAATATTATCTGGCAATGAAAAGGAAGTCCCGTCACATGCTATAACACAGAAGCTTGCATGCGATATGCTGAGTGAATGAAGTGAGCCACGAAAGAATCAGATTGTGTGATTTCATTTATATGCAGTGTCCAGAATGGCAAACCTGTAGAGACAGAAAGTAGGCTCGTGGTCACCCAGGGCTGGGGCTGGCGGTTTGGAGGGAAATGGGAGTGACTATTAATAGGTGTGGGGTTTCTTTTGGGGGAGACGAAAATGTCCCTAAAATTGATTGTGGTGATGGTTGCACAACTCGCAACAACTTATTTATGTACTTTAGATTTGTGACTTGCGTGCCTTGTGAATTATGTCTCAATAAAGCTACTATTTTAAAAATGAACAAAAAACCAGGAGCCCTGCTGCCTGTCCACACTATGTCCCCCACCTCCCCTCTCCGACCGCCCCCTTCCCAAACATCTCAGATTTCTAGTAGAGGGAGGTTTTGCATCAAGTTCCACTTGCGGTGTTTGGGACCCTCCCTCTCCCCTTCCCTAATCCCTTAAGCCCCTGAGGTTGTAGAATATACCCTGATCCCCACCCATGTGTTCCTGAAACTTCCCTATTCTGGTCTTGAATCTCTTTCTTAATGGACTGATTTCCCAGTAGGTTTGTGTCTGATTCTAAATTAATTATCTTGGAAGCAATTGACATCATACCCTGTTGGCAGCTGGTTCCGTTGGCACAGGTCATACGTGCCGGGGCAAGACCCAGGCATGTCCCTTTCTCTCTGGTCTCCTGGGGATCTGGTTTCAATCCTGGGGGGTCACGAGAGCTCCGGGCCTCCACAAGGAGGTGGGGAAGGAGCTCAAGGCCTGGCACTCCCAGTAGGAGCTCCTCCTCACCCCTCGCTGCCAGGCCTTCTGCCCAGATGTGGAGCGTTCCACCTCTCTGCGCTCTCTGGAGCACAATTAAAAGAAACTTACAGTCTTTCTGGCCAGGTAGTAAGTTCTTTAAAGGCAGGTACCTTTCTTCACATTAAAAAAAAAAAAAAATTGTGAGCAGGTTTGACTCTTTTCGATCCCAACTGGTCACTGAAAACACAGACTTCTCGAAGATTATGCTTTGTCAGTCTGCCAACAGAGGGGTCGTTGGGTGTGCGGTTGACCAGGTTACGATGAAAGCAGAGATACTCCCCACTGCCCTGGGCTGGTGGTCCCCTCACAACTACGCTTCTCTGCCTGCAGTAGGTTTTCTGGAGGACCAAGGAAAGGTCACTTGGCCTTTCTCTATTTCAGTTTTCTGCCTCACTAGCCTCAAAGGTTTATTTGAGAACCAACAAAGGCCTGTGTGCATGTTGGGTATGGGACCATGAGGTCGGGGTGGTATCCCATGGCAAGGCAGGTCCCCTACCCTCCCTTGCCTCCACCATGGGCGCCCACCATGGGGCTTCAGCCATCCTGAAGGCTAGCAGAGGACATAGGAGCATCACACAGGTGCTTCATGTGGGTGAGGGGTGAGGCTGGTGGGGTGGTGGTGAAGGGAAGACTGAAGAGAAGTTAATTTTTAAGACCCAAGGAGGGGGCAGGGGTTCCTGGGATTTAGGGTTCTGTGAATTGGCAACTCAGCCAATCAATCCATCAGTCAGGGCCAATATAGGGTTGCTACCTTTAACTTTTGTCAAATAAGGACATAGAACATTCTCACCATATTATTATTCTTTTGTGATAGAAGGGACATTTTCATAGCAACAATTATAAGGGGAAGCATGATCTCAGAAGGAAATAATAGTCCTCTGAAAGGGTGCCCTCAATCGTAGTGGCATCATCATGCAAATCTTTTCCTTATTTTTCCTCAGCTCACAGGTCTTTGTTGGTAGCCCCTTGTGGGCCTCTGCAACCCCCTCCCCATGCACAGTCCTTCAGCCTACAGCTGTGCACTCATTCTCATTCTCCTCCGTTCCCTCCTTCATTCCACAGATGTTTTCTGAGTGCCTCCTACTGCCAGGCTGTTAAAAGGCATCTTGGGAGCCTTGTAATGCCTTTGTTCTCCCCTTCACTATAAGTGGCCACTCCACTGCACCTCTCACTTGAACAGGGCCTCAGATCTTCTCAGAAATTCCGAGGCTGACCTTGCCACGTTAAGGCGGGATCAGGGTCAGCTGCCTTACAGGTTCCATTGCCAAGGTGTTCTGGAGGCATCACTGTGCTCCTTGTGAGGAGGAGTAAACTGAGGCTCGCCAGCTCAGTGCACAGCCAGAGGCCGAGACACCCCGGCTGCAAGCCAGGTCTTGGCTGCAAGCCTCACACGCTTTCCGTGGCTTCACAATGTCAGGGCGGGGATGGGCTTCTGACTACTCAGAACTCCTTTCTACCTCTCTCTGGTTTCTTGCGTAGCTCCGGAGATGGAGATTGTGGATGGGGGCTTATTGTACAAGGGACCTAGATTTCCCAAGAGCTTCTGATACTATGTGCAGCACTGTGCATGGGCCCAGTGTAAGAACTTGTGATGTGACCTTTGTTTTGCAAACTCTCGTTGGCTCCTCCTAGCTCCTTTACCTGACAAACTCGCTGAGCCTCATCCGTGAACCAGGCACGGTGTTAAGTACTCCAGAGCACATGGTGCGACAGACGGTGTCCTTGTGGCCCAGGAGCTCACAGGCGAGGAAGGCCAGGAGGCAGACACACCTGTGCACTCAGCCTTCTGAAAGCCCCGGGGGCGGGGGTGGGGCGAGCCTCGGGACCTTCCTGGGGTGTGTGGTGGCAGCAAAGAGAGAGGCCTTTTGGATTGGGTGTTGAAGGGTGCGTAGGAATTTGTGGGACAGCCACACAGTGAACTGATCAGTAAAAAGTGGGGAGTGACAATGGGTGCTTGGTCATGACAACTTTTCATGGTGACTATTTGCAACTTTGTTAGTTTGTGCAGAAACATCTGCCGAATGCCTGGGAAAATCAGTAACGGTCTGACTTCCTTTATCTGCTTACCACCACCCAGGGCTCAAGGAGATGGAGAAGCTAGTTTCCCAAAAGCCTGGGAACATTAAGTTCCACGTTAGACATATGCATTTTTTCTAAGTAGATAAATGACCTTATGCAGGTTGCTTTTGGCTCCATGTGGAGGAGGGGCCTGCCGGCATCACTCAGAGGGGCTCGGACATGGGTACCTGTTTTCTCTTATTGGGAGAGGGGAGTTCCTGGTTGAGGTGCTGGGCCATCTCGGAGAGTGCGTTCTCTTCCCCAGGAACATTAGTCATGAAACAGTAATTTATCCCAGGAACTGCACAGACTGGGATGATAGTGATTTGTGGGCCTTTCGGCAAAACATACTTGTTCATAACTGGCAAGAGGAGCAGCCTGGAGACGTTCTGCACAAAGCCTGACTGCATGGTCGCAGAGGAGGTCCTGCGGGGCTCTCCAAATAGGGCAGAGGGAGGTGGGGAGAGGGATGCTATTGGGGGGTGCGTGTGGGAGCCACAGAGAGAGGGGTAAGCAGAGAGGGAGACAGAGAGAAAGAAGGTGGGGAGGGGAGCTGAGGAGACAGAGGGAGATTGGCCGGTGCCCTGAGTTTGCCCCCACCTGCCTTTTCTATCTCCATGGGAAGCACCCTTTGGGGTAGGGGGGCCCCCAGGCCCTAGATCCCCAGCGTCCCTGCCTCACATCTGGGACGGGATAGTGGTTTCCCAGCTTCAGGGGCTGGCTCTCCCTCTCTCTGAGGAGGGGTCACCCTCCACTCTCCACCCTCCACCCTCCACCCTCCACCCTCCACCCTCCACGGTGGGACTCCCTGGCCATCTGCAGTTGCCAGCTCCCATGTTCCAGGCTTCCGCCGGGCTGGGAAGTCTGCTTTCCACTCCCGGGAGGGGCAGTTAAATCATGTGCATGGAGAGCTCCCTCCTGCATCCACATCACCGAGCAGTTGCCCTGCACCAAACGCTGCGACAGGAGCACCCCGTGCCCGCTTTCCATGCATGGCCGCGTTGGTGTGCCCCCAGCCCATGAGGGGCTCAGCCCTGATAATTGCTGACACCTCCCACGTGCTCTCTCAGTGCCAGGCCCTTTCCTTGTTTGTTTGTCCTTATTCACTCATTTGCTCTTCTGATTCCAGAAACAACCCTCCGAGGCAGGTATTATGGTCTTTGTTTTATGCATAAATTGATGCCCAGCAAGGTTAGGTAACTTCCCTAAAGACGCACAGTGCCTAAGTTCATGGTGGGATGCCCCTTCTAGCTTAGGGGGTTGGAAAGGATGGCTTGAATTAGGCCTTGAATTCAGCCGAAAAGCTGGAGGTGAGGAGGAGCACGTAGGGCAGTGGGGGGCAGCAGGAGGGCTGCTCTGTGCTGGCGCCCGGATGGGGCATCACACGCACTGTCCCCTTCGTCCTGCAGCCAGCCAGAAAGACTAAGTAACTGGTCCAAGGTGTAAAGGTAGAATGGGGGCCCAGCACTGTTTGGTGCCATGGCATGTCCGTGCCCTAGATGCCACACCACCCTGGGGCTTGGCCAGCAGGCAAGGGCCCTTCAGTGTTGGTGGCACAAAGTGAGCAGCAGGTGTCCAGAAAAACCCACACCTTTGTTCTCTGAGGTCTCCCATGGGGTTCTGGCCCCAGCCCCGGCCTTCCCCCAGGTCCAGCTCCTGCTCTGCCCCCATGCGGACCTCCCCACTACACACACCTCCGGCTGGACCACATTTGGGGGTTGGCACCTGCAACCATCCTGCAAACCCGAGCTGCATGTCCTCATCTGCAAAACTGTGTAAAATAGTAGTGATCTCTGTACTTGGGTGATAGGCACCTCCTGCTCCCCTGAAGTACCCGTGCCGTGCAGTCAGGGACTGCGTCCTGAGGTCCAGGTGGCAGACGGGGCTGAAGGTGGTGTGCTGGGGACACGGGAGAGCCCAGGCAGCTGGGGGGCGGGGGAGGGGAGAGGAGGGAGAGCCGTGGCGGGTGAGGGCCCCGGGATGACATTCACAGCTCCCCGTGTAGCCCAGCTCTAGCCCGGGCTCTGCACGGTCAGGCTTGGCTCCTTTGCGTTCATGCATTTTCCTTATTATGTTGCAGCATTTGCTTGTCTTACTTCTGCGGCTTGAGCTGTGCGCCGTGAGGCCGAGTCTCGTACCTTCTGTGGCGCTGCCGTGGCTGGGAAGCTGCCACTGGTGCCAGTTCGACCCCAGATGGAGGCGGGCGGGAGGCCCCGCGTGGCGCGGTCCTGCCCTGATTGGTTCACGCCGTGGCCCGCGATGCGTTTCCTCCAAGGAGTGTATTAGGAAGAGCAGAAGCGCCTCTCGCATCGTTATTAGATCACCCTAGATCGAGATCGACACAGAACCAGCAGGTTCTTTGAAACCTCACGACCTTCCCTCCCCATGAGGTGTCTGCAGAGCAATGGTATTTGCGTCTGCTCTTTCCCCGCCTGCAGTGGAGAGGAGAAAATCCAGAAACAGTGTTTTTCTCCACCACACAATCCCATCCCCACCAGTAATAACAGCGGGGCCGTCTTCCTGTTACCACATGGTGCATCGGCTTCAGGCAGAGAAGTGTGTGTTGTGTTTGCCGAGGAGGGAGCCAGCCTAAGGAGCAGCTGGAGGTGGAGGGGCACGGCCGGGCCTCCCCGGGCCTGCACCCCTCACCCCCAGAGCTTCTGCCCCTTGGGGGCGGGGTACGTGGCTATGATTCGGAGCCGTAGCACCTGCCCATCACCTTCCCCCGAACCCGCTTCCTTTCACGTTTCAAACACAGGACGCCTCTCCGGGGCTTGCCTGTGCGGTCCTGAGTAACGGAGGCCTTCTCCTAGGCCCCGGGGGTTTGCTGCAAGAAAGAAGAGTGTTTGGCTCCAGTTTCCTGCTTACTCGAGGCCCTGATTGCAATGACTCTGGTCCCCCTTTATACATGGGGGACAGATGTGATGTCAGGGTGTTGGGATCACTGAGATGAGCCCTCTTTTTTTTACATAGAGAGCGTGGGGAGAGAAACAGGATGAAGCAGTACGGTGACTATCTAAAGTGGCTTTGGAATTACGGTCTTTGGAAAATTCCAGGTGATGGACGGAGATGGTGGCCAGAGAGCAGCAGAGGTGCATACTGGCCACCAAGCGGGTTGGACCGGTGGCCCTTGGGATAGAGTCCAGCCTCCAGGCAATCTGGCGTCCCCGGCCTCGAACTTTTGAAGAGTCAGTGGGGCTGCTTCTTACCCGGCTTCTTCCACACCTGTTTTCCCTAGTAGATCCTGCAGGTGAGATACTGCAGAGCAGTGGCTGAGAAGCTGAAACCAGGCGGCTCTGTCCCCAGTGTCTCCTGTCCCCGTCCTGCAGCCTGCATGGCAGCCGCGAGTGCCCACATTGGCACAGGGGACTTTTCTTCTGCCCTCTGCTTCTTGGGAAGTCCCTAAGCCATGGGGCCGTGTCTCTCTGGCCCTCTCCCAAGGTCGAGGTGCCCTACAGCCCTGGGGCAGTGGAAAGAAGGTGTCAGACCATGAACGCCGACCCCACCTCCCAGGCCCACTGGGTGGCTGGGGCCTCACTCTCCACCCAGACAAACTGCAGCCCTGGCTTCCTTGCCTCCCGTGACCCTGACTTGAATCTGGCGCTGCGGGGTGTGGGACACTAGCAAAGGCCCCCTGGGGCCCTGGGGGGCAGGAGGGGGCAGGCAGGGAGGGCGTTTGGCCTTGGGAAGCCTCACCCAGGAGACCGAGGTCCCCAGACGCCCAGCACCCGTGAGCTGGACCTGTGAGCCCAGGGCGTTGCCTGTCCTGTTTCAAGAGAGACTTTTTCGCCAAGTTACTGAGTGGCCAGCTCCGAAAGAGGAACAATGGAAAGCAAAACCAAAAATAAAACAATCCTCTCATCAAAATTTCCTTTGGAAAACAAATCCTGTGTGACAGGAGGCCAGCCATCTTCCCCGTACCAGAGCCAAGGCCTGTGCATATTCTAGGAGAGTTCTTTGGGATTTTTTCCCTCTCCTCTCCTCTCCCCTCCTTCCTCCTTCCCTCTCTCTATTTCCCTTTGAACTTTCTTAATTGCACCCTTCAGCCCTTGTCCATCAGCATCAGTAGAGACGTCCGGGATCCTGGCGTGTGCCGCGCATGTGCCGAGTGCCAGGGATATGTGGGAACGAGGTGACCAGACGTGGGCCCTGCTCTCGAGCTCACCATGCAGCCTGTTGGCCGGGGGCCTCTAGTTCTAGAATACGAACTGAGGATGGGTGAGACTCCCCTGGAAAACCCGGCATGTAGGGCCACCCCAGGGCGCCGTCGCATCCCTGAAATTTGAGTCCGTTACCCTACTTGCCTTCAGATTATCAGAAGATGGGATCTCTAACCAAAGTCTCAGCTATCTGGATGTTTGTCGTGCCTCGTTGTCCTTGGTGCTGTGAAACCGTCGTGTTTGGGGACTTGAGATGAGTGAGTCACAGATTATTTTAAACCGATTCCTTACGCTGTGTCCACCGTGCTGACCATTACGATTAAAGCTCTTTCCATCTGGCCACGATTGCTCTAGTACGTCAGACGGCCAGGATCTCCGTTATGGTGACTGTTATCTTTTCATAATAACATCAATGACATTTCTGTAGGTCTTGAAAGCTTGCCGATCGCTTTCCTGTACTTCAGCTAACTTGATTCCCGTGAGGGTCCCATGCCCTGGAGTTACCATCTCTCTCGTACCAGGGAAACCGAGGCTCAGAGAGGGTAAGGAATGTGCTCAAGGTCACACAGCCAGCGAGTGGTGGAGAAGGGCCCAAGGCCGGTTCCACTTGACTTTGCCTCGTTGAATTTGAGTTGCTCAACCAGTGGGTCTTTATTGAGCACTTGCTGTATGCTAGCATTACAGTGGAGAGCGGGCACATGAGTGGGTGAGGCAGGAGCCAGCAGTGCTTGGGTGTGGCAGCAACAGAGGGAGGGTGACAGCTGTGGGTGGGGGACCCAGACGGCTGGGAGGAGCCCTTGGTGGCAGGGACATCCTAGGGAGGGTGACATGGGTCCTGGGTCCTGCTTCCCTGCGAGGTCAGGCCGGAGTTCTCAGGGGTTCTGTCTGCAGAGAGATGCTCAGGGGGGTGTGCGGGACGGAGCCTCCGGTAGTGGAGAGAACCCGGGAGGACCATTTCTGCTTCTCCCTCTGTTCCCTTATTTCGATGCATCTTTGTTCCTTCTGGAAAGAGAAGCGGGCCCTGGGGATGGATGGAGGGCGGCTGAGGCCTCCGCTGTGTCCCGTCCTTTGGCCAGCTGGCAGCCCGACGAGGGACATAGCAGTCCCGGGTGCCTGTCTGCAGATACGAGGTCCCGTTTCTGCTGCTGTGGGAGTGAAGGGAGGGCAGCCCGGAGGCCGTGCAGACTGCGCCCTTGTGTACCGAGGGGCTCGCCGGCCTTTCCCCCGGCCGCGCTCTGAAGGGCGACGCTGAGGTCCCTGGTGGTCCTGGGCCGGAGGGAAGTGCCCACTAATGGGACTGATTTGAACGGTGGCTTTTGCACAACCAGGGCCTGCATCAGGTCGGGTTATTCCTGAACAGAGAATCTCAGGCTCAGAGGGGGAAAGCGGTTTCCCCCGAGTCACACAGCCCCAGTCTTACTCCAGCCCATGCTGTGTCTATTTTTTTTTCCCCCTGAAGTAGACTTGAAGATGAGAAGGTTTTTTAATTTTTTATAAATTCAGTGAAGGATCAGGGCAGCAGAGAAACAGATTTCTCCTAGCGCTGTTCGGAGGTCGCCGTGACACCGTGGTGTCTGACTCTGGAGACCTCTGCCGTGTGGAGCAAGCAATGCGCCCTGGCGTGGGGGTGCCCCGAGGTCTGTGCCCCAGCAGCCCCATTCCTGCTGCCCTGAAACTTAGGTGGTGCGAGAGATACCTGGGAATTTTTTTGACTGTTCGTAGGAGCTGCTAGGAGGGACCTTTCTGGATGTGCCAGCGCACGGTCAGGTGTGTAACCTCTACTTGTGGCATTCCAGTTCAGTGACATGTGGGGGTGTCCTTACGTTTCTGAAAGGTGTGGCCCACCTTCTACTGGAACCACCAGGCCGCTGGCGGATCGTGATGCAGACTCCTGGGTCCTCTCAGGCCTCCTGATCAGAATCTCCAGGGCGGGACGAGGAATCTGCATTGTCAACAGGCTCTGAGGTCACTTAGAGTGAGCGGTTTCCCATCCCTGGGCCCTGGGCTTCTGGTCTGAAAGGTGGATATGCCACACCTACTGTTTGAGGTCACAGTCACCTAATGTGGAGACCGTGTTCAGTGCCCAGCGAGTGGTGGCCTTTAGGGTCTGCCAAGTGGGCAGGGTGTGGAGGGGGATGCAGGCACCTGGGCTGCGGGTCGTCCCTGCCGGGAGGGTGCCTGGCCAGGATTGGCAGGGGCCCTGCTGGGGGAGTGTGGGCCTGTGGGAGCGGGGAAGAGGCTGTAGTGATACGGGGAAATGGTATCTTCTTTGCCTCTGCCCCAGGGCATAGGCTTCAGAGCCCAGGTTCCAGGGGGCACCCAGAATGAGTGTCGTGTTTGGGGTGGCCGTGTCAAAGCTGGGCCCAGAGCCCACATGCTTGCCTTCCGGATGGAGTGACAGGGTGTTGCCAGGAAGACAGAGGCTGGGAGTGGGAGGATGTGTGAGCAAGGGCCAGGGGTGGGGGACACTGGGGAGACGGATCTGGTAAGTCCCATGGGAGGCACCCTCAGGGCCGTCCGCTGATTACTGGAAGGAGATGCTCCCTTTGCTGTTGGCTGGTTTTCGAGAAACTTTCCTTTCCTCCCCGGACTTCTTACCGAGGAATCTCCTCCTGCCAGGTCAGTTCTCCCTCTCCTCTGGCTGCTGCCCTCCCCTGCCCCCCAGCAGGTGCAGCTCCCCCTGTAAGGAGGGGCTGTTTGAAGGAGAGGAGGCCCTTCTCACTCCCTCACCTGTGCTCAATGCTTGTCTTTTTATGGCTGGGGCCCCAGGCACACGAAAGCCAGCCATAGCCCGAGCCACATGCTCCTACGTGAGGTCACCTGGGTGTCACCAGGTGTGTGCATCCTGCTCCTCTGACCCCTGGCCTGAAAATGACCCTGAGGCCTAGGGAGCTGGATGCAAGAGGTTTGTGGTTCCTTCCCGTACATGTGTGTGCACACACACACACGCCCAGCCCCCAGAGGCACTTGTGAGCAGGGCTGTCCCCACGCTCCAGAACTTGCTCATCCACATGGTTTCCAGGTGAGGAAACTGATGTCTTGAACCAGCACTCAGGTTCCCTAACCCTGCTCCTGCTCTTGTCAGATGATGCTCTAGGACAGTAGGATCCTGGTTATCTCAGTGGGTGGAGTGTGTGTGGGGGGAGGTATTTGCGAGGGACTGAGCCCCGACTCTGGGACATGCTTGGAAATAAACGTACCCTCCAGCACCGGGGTGCACAGGTGGGGTGTCTGCTATGTGAACAGACAGCTCATAGCCCATGAGGGAGACCGAGTGGAGCTGACGCTGGCCTGGGGAGGGACAGGCAGGTCTTCCTCAAGAGATGGCTATTTCTGGGGGTTGCTGCTGGGATCCATTCCTTCTCTTCCCACCCGATCTGGATGGTTCTTCATCCCTTCTATATCGACTACAGTGGATCCCACCTGGCCCCGTAGTCTTCACCTCCCTCCTCTGCCACCGTGTAAGTCGTCACAGCAGCTAACTGGCCCCAGGCTTTGCCGGGCATACCTGCCCTCACTCAGGCTCCCACTCATGTGAGTGACCTCTTGTCCTTGCCTCACAAACGGGCTCTCAGAAGGTAGAGAATGAGAACACTGAGCTGTTGGTCTGGACCAGCCCCAGGTCTTCTGCTTTCTGGAGAGGTGGCCTCACCTGCGGGATGTGAGTCTCCCTTGCTGTGTCCTGCAGGCCCTCCCCCTGGGCTCAAGCCAGACCCGAATGTGGACTGGGGAGGGGCGCTGCGTGTACCGCAGAAGCTCTCTGCACGGCTCCCATAAATAGCACAGCCTCCCAGTTCACTCTGAGATCTAGTTTTCCAAGAGCACATCTGCCCGGCACCAGGAAAAGCACCCATGCCGAGCTCGTGGCCTTGGCCCGTCCTGGCACGCTCCTCCCCAGCCCACCTGCAGCCCCATTCTGTCACATTAGGGCTCAGGTGTCCCCTCGGGAGGCCTCCGATGCCCACCCTGCCTGCTTCGGGCTCCCCACCTCAGCTGCTGTCCTGGTTTCCACTCCTAGATGTGGACACCGCTGCATCAGCCTCCAGCACCACAGGGAGCCCTCAGAGTGCCAAGAAAGCACCCCAGTTTGACTGTCAGAGGATGTTGGAGGCCATGGGAGCCCCGAGTACATCTCATATGGTGCCCTTGTTTGAGGGGCTGCATCGTCCTGGGACTTTCCAGGGGGGCAGCCAGCTGCAGGGCAGACACTGGGCCCCTCAGTGTGTGAGGATGGGGTGTTCGGCCGGGCAAGGGGTGCTTGGAACCACACAGGGTGGCTTAGAGCCCCCCGAGTCGCAGTGGGGAGCCCAAAGGGCATGACTCTGTCTAGCTATTACCAGTTGTTTCTCTAGTTTATTGTCATCTGCCGGGGACCTAAGGAGAACTTCTTCCCATTATATGAGATATTTAATCCACGGAGGGAGGGCAGATACGGGTATTGTTTTCAGGGGGCACTTTGTTGTCATAATTTAAACTAAAATTTTCATCTCTTTCCTATGGAAAATTCCTCAGCTTTAGAAAGAAACCAGTAAAGCAAAAAAATAATCACCATAATCTCACGTGTCAGTTCTGATGTAAATTGTAGGCTTCCTGGCATAAATGAGTCAAAGTGCCAGAAAAGCCCCTGTCCCCTCCCACAGCCCCCTGACTAAAGCTGCCACAGAAAACTGTGGAACTGTGGTCACAGTGAACCCTGTGCCGGGTGGGGCATGTCGACGCAGCCTCCCTGGAGCCGGCGCGGCCGTCTGCCACTCAGCCTGGGCCCTGTGCCGCGTGGGATCTTCATGCCTCATATGGTCCTTGCCCTCTGTACCGTGGGACCGTGTGTACGTGTGTGGTGTGTGCACATGTGTTTATGCGGGCATCTGTGTGCACAGGTGCGTGTGTGCATGTGTGTTTATGTGCATGCTTGTGTGTCTACAGGTCACACATTCATGTCAGCATGTGTACGTATGCAGCTGTGTACAGGAGGGCATGCATATGTGTGTGTGTGCCTCTGTGCATGTGTGTGCATGTGCACGCGTGTCTGTGTGCACATCTGTGTCAGCGTGCGCATGTGGGTGGATGACAGACAGATGTGCATCCACATTTACTAGAGCTCCCTGAGGACGGGGCGGTGGAGTTTTGGTGATACCTGTGGCCTCTCTTGGGAGCCTCCTGACTCCCCCAGATATCCGGGAGCCCCCTTTCCTAGAGCTCAGTGTGGTCCTCAGTGTTTCCCCAGCGGCACACCTCTTGTGGCGTTGTCAGTGCTTCCCTGTGGCCGGGCCTTCGTCCCTGGGGACCGCGGTCCCTCGGGCCCTGCCGGCCGTGGCTTCCTCGGGTGCGGGCTCCAGCACAAGGCCCGGCACCGGGGCTGCGGGTCAGCGGGGGTGTTTGGGCTTGAACGATGATGTGTTTACTGAGCTTCTCTGCCGCCTGCGCCAGCAGCTCCAAATGACATTTCAGGAATTGAATTACATTTCAGTGCTTGCAGAATCCAGGAATAGATCATTTGATTGTATCTGTTGGAAGTCATCGCCACAACCGGCTTCATTTTCTTAGCCAACATCTATCCCGAGTGGGGAGACGTGGCAGAGGAATGCCATCATGTCCGGATTTTCCCCAAAGCACGTCTCCCGGGCTGGCGGCGGGCCATGCTCCCCCCCCAGACGGCACTGGGGCCGCCTCCAGGCAGGACCGAGACCGGCACTGCCCCGCGCACACGCCTGCCCGGCCTGCCTCAGTGGCAGGACCTGCCCAACACACGCCAGCCCAGTCCCACTGAAGGTGTCACTTCGCTGTGGCTGGGCCAGGGAGCTCCGTGGGGCCGGCCGGGGAGGGACCGTCTCTTCCACCTGCCTGTGCCTGATTGCCCTGCCCCACCTGGCTTCTAGGGGTGTGTTTCTCGGGTCTCACACTTTGCCCAGGGCCCCCCGCAGCCATCGTGCCTCGCTGCTCTTCTCTCCACCCCTTGGAAATTCTCTCTGGGTTTTCCCAGCCTCACGGTATCGGGAGAATCTGTAGAAATCTCGGGATGCCCCTCCTGGCCCTGCAGGGCATCTGCCTTCCTGCGGCCCAGGTGCTTGGTGGCGGCAGAGCCAGGAGGCCGGGGGCTGGTGAGTGTAGCCACTTGCCCTGTGCTCCCATTCGGGTTCTCCGTGGAGCTGCGCACGGGTCCAGGGTACGAATCCAGAGCTGTGTGCCGCTGCAGAGAGGTGGGAGCAGTGGGCAGGAAGTGGGTTTCAGCTCCTCCCGTGTGCCTGCTACCCCTGCTGCTTCCAGAGAGAAGTGAGCTTTCCCAAGGAGCTTCAGAGGGGAGGGCCGCTCCTCCAGAAAGCCACTGCCAGCCCTGTGCCGACTCCTCTGCCCCTTCCCTTGCTCCAGTGTGGGGCTTCTCTATTACCACCCTTGCTGTCGGCCTGAGGAAGCCGGGTGGGATTCTGGGGTAATTCGTGTGTAGGGTCAGACTCCAAGAGATCAAGGCCAATGGCCAGGCCTCTGATTTGTCTCCCACCGGGACCTCTGCCCGGTGTCACCCTAGGAAATGAGAATCAGGTCAGCAGTGAAGTCCGGTAGTTGATAAAAACATGCTTTTGTGTGTTGTGGTTTTAACAAGTAGTTCTAGATACATGTGCTAATGGATAGTTCTAGATGCATGTGCCCGTGCATAGTTCTAGATGCGTGTGCCCATGCATAGTTCTGGATGTGTGTATATGTGGATAGTTCAATGCGTGTACATGTGGATAGTTCTAGATGCATGTGCCTGTGGCTAGTTCTGGATACATGTATGTGTGGATAGTTCTGGATGCGTGTGCCTGTGGTTAGTTCTGGATATGTGTACATGTGGATAGTTCTGGATGTGTGTATGTGTGGGTAGTTCTAGATGCGTGTGCCCGTGGGCCTCCTGGTCCCTTCAGCTCCACCTGGTGCCAGAGCTAGTTCTAGAACTGCAGGCCCTGCCCTGCCCCCTGGGGTTGGGGGCCCCAGTGTGGCGGGAACCCTCGAAGGGCTCCCAGGGTGAGGTGGCAACTGGGCAAGCCCATTTTATCCGTGGGAAACAATTCTCTATGAATCAAACAGTAATGAATATGCTGTGCTTGGATCCACCAGGGAAAGCGGAAGGTGAGCTAAAAGGCAACGTGAACTCATGCAGGCCAGAATTACTCAGACTTTAAGACGCTCAGTTTATGGTTTTGAGAAAGGAGAAGGCTCTGGCCTCATTAGGCCATCCCCCGTGTGTCCTTGAAAACTTTTCCCTCCTTGAAATGTGCTTCTTGCCGTTCTGGAAAAAACAACTTTCTCCTTCTATATATAGTCCTTATCTGGACGTGCAGATGCATACCTGGTCCACTTATCTTCAGCAAACTACTGGGTTGGGCCCCGGGGGGCGGTGGGGACACGGGTATTGGATTTGGCATGCTGCCCGGGCAGAGCTAAACACTTGCCTTTGGGCCCTTGCTGGAGAGGGCGAGGAGCCCTCTACGACTTCCATGCCCGAGTTTCTCCTTCCCCTTCGAGGGGACGACTTTCCCGGCTCCCTGCAGCCCTAGGGCCTGGCGGGGTGGGCGATGGAGGAGAGAGGGCCAGCTCGTGTCATCCCCGTGTGCTCGCGGGTGCACGCATGGCAGTTGGATGGGGGACCGGTCTTGGGGGTTGGGGTTTCGGCCTGGCGGGCTTCTGGCCTGTTTTGTGTCTTTTCCCCCACCTGTGGCATCCTAGGTCCTTGCGCAGAACTGGACTGTCTCCTTGAGAAAGGTTAGTTTGTTGCTGACAGGAAGAGGCTCCAAGGAGCGGCGGACGTGCTGGCCTCAGGTTGGGTGGTTCTGTCTGACTCCAAGCAGGGTCCCTGGTATAGGACGGAGGGGTGGCTGTGAGCTGGCGCTTGGACAGGCTCCCCTGTGATGCTTGGACACTGAGGTCGGCCTCCGGACTTGAGGGGACCACTGGCACTGGCCCCTCGCAGGCCACAGGAGCCTGGCGGAGGATGTGATCCAGGGGTACCCAAGAGGCCCACCAGAGCCCCCTCAGCTGCTGAGAGGTCCCGAGGGTACATTCCCTTGTTCCTTTGCTTCTTGAAGGGCTTGCTGGTGGCGGCCATGTCCAGGGAGGACAGGGTTCCAATTCTGACCTCCATCCCTGTGGTCCTCAGTCTCCCCACCTGTAAGGCGAAGGGCCCATGTGAGGCCATTACCAAATTAGACATGTTATGGGGCTGAGCCCTTTGCCTGTGGGGGCCTGAGCTGGTGCCCCTGGGATACAGGAGCTGGTGGTGAGCGGGGCTGGTGGGCAGGGAGGGGTGTTACCCCGGGCCCTGGAGTGGCCCTTGTGTCATGCCGGAACCGGTAAGGCAGGTTTAGGCAACAGCACGGTGTGTGTGTGGCCCTGCTGTTTGCAGTTTGGGGGTTTGGGGGTGTGGCTGGCTACTGGGCTGGAAGGGAAAGCCAGTCTGAATATCCATCCGCCCCTGGAGCCGGGCAGACAGGTGGCACTGCCATCCGCATCTGCCTCCGGCGTGACCCGTTTCTTGGCTCTCCTCTGAGAAGAGCTTTTCTTAGCAAACTGTTCCCCTCGTTCGCTCTGTGGCTCTGTGTCCCCTGAACGCAGTTTCCCTGGGGCTTTGAGACCCAGGCAGCTCGTCTGGTTCTGGGGCAGGCAGGGGTCATCTCGGACTGAATGGCCCGGCTGGGGAAGGCAGTCCCAGGGTGCTGGCCCACCTATGGCCCTCAAGCCATGGCCCTGGGGTCCCCAGCAGGGAGAGGGGACCGGGGAGGGACCGCGTCCTTCTTCCCGGGGCCAATGGGTACTAGCCTTTGTTTTTGGGCGGCCTTCTGCTCCATCTCCTCTCCCCATGCTCCCCATTTTCCCTGGATGGCTTCTCTGTTCATCTGGAGACCCACCTGAGTGCCTCTGCCCGGCCAGGCCTGTCTGACCCCCAGGAGGCAGCGTGCCGTGCAGGACAGAGGCCGGGCTTCCTGCGATGCTCCTTGGCTGCCCCAGGGCTGCCCCTGGTCCTGTTCAAGAAACTGACACAAGTACTCCTGGGTGACATGGGGACCTCAAGGTACAGGCCAGCCGCCCCCTCCTCGGGTCACGACGGGGCCTGCTGGCACTTTGCACTTTCCTCTCTCCCTCAGAGGCCTGTTTCACCTTCTTTGCTTCTTCCTGCCGAGCTTCAAAGAAGAAGGAACACGCGGTGGTGGCCTTTCTCTTGGGGCAAAGCAGCGGCAGTGCGCTGCTGAGATGGTGGCAGCGCCCCGAGGTCTTGGCCCAGTGTCACGAGTGGCTCTGATTTCACTTCTGCTTTGTCTCCACTTCTGGTCATTCCCCACCTGGGGCTACAAGCAGCAGCACTGCATGTCCCCGGCATGAGCCACACCAAGAGGGCCCAGTGGCCCCGAGGGTTGCACTGGCCGAGGAGAGGGGGAGAAATCGCGTGAGACGTACTCGATTGGGCGCGGTGTGACGCCACTTGAGTGTGTGGAGCACCCACTCTGTTCTGCGTCCATCACTAAGCACCTGTTGTGTTCCAGACACCGTGTTCCAAGTGGGGGAAACATAATGGGTGAGGCTCAATGCCTGGGAGCCTCCAGTTGGGTGGCGGGGAGACAGGTCACTAGGGCAGCAGTGCAACTCCCTGGCCCGGAAGCCAAGGCTGGTCCTGAGAGGGTAGCCAGCTTTGGGGTCCCCCCCACCCTGCTTCAGGAAGCCTGCTGGGGCCCCCACTCATTCCCTCCCTTGGTGCCCTCCCCAGTGAGCAGGGCAGTGACATGGGCCCCCGACGAAGGGAGTGCCGCCTTGCTCTCTCCTCCGGGTCAGAAGGTCTTGAACAGATGTGACACAGGGCGCCCCAGAGCAACAGCCACAGACCGGGCCTATGAGGACAGCAGGTCTGAGTGGCCGAGGATGCCCTGGGAAGAATGGCCCATGGCCAATGGGGCCGTGGACCCGAGGGGTCGGAGGGACAGGTGGGCAAGATTCCCTGATGAAGGGGAGGCAGGGACAGGAAACTGAGGCCCTGGCGGAGACGCTCGTCCAGGAAGGGGCAGAGTGGGGCCTGCGAGCAAGCTCACCCTTTTCCACTCTGTGCCCGCCTGTCCATGAATAAGACATGTGGTGGGCGGGGGCCTGGAAGTATCTTCGTTATCATCGGGCTGATAATAGGAAGATTAAAATTTAAAATGATCTACAGTGACAAGTGACAGGAGTGTTCCTAGAAACCGGAGATGAGATTGGGTGCCGGAGCGGATCTCAGTGTAGATGATCCCATCACAAAACCCCCTGCGGTCAGTGCGGTTTTAATGTTTTGGAATTTTTTTTTTTAAACCAAGAAAAATAAGGTCTCTTGATTTTGGAGGTGGTGGGAGTCCCTTAGTCTTCGCCACCTTGTGCCCTAGCTCAGGGATCAGAGTCACAGCACAGGGTTGCTTCTTGAGTGGAGTCTCTGCAGCCCTGGGCCCCTGGGCCCCTGGAGCTGGCACCCTGGGACCCCAGGCCCCTGGACCCCTGGAGCTGGCACCCTGGGACCCCGGGCCCCTGGACCCCTGGAGCTGGAGCCCTGGGACCCCAGACCCTGGACCCCTGGAGTTGGCACCCTGGGACCCCAGGCCCCTGGACCCCTGGAGCTGGAGCCCTGGGACCGTAAGCCCCTGGGCCCCTGGAGCTGGCACCCTAGGACCCCAGACCCTGGGCCCCTGAAGCTGGCACCCTGGGACCCCAGGCCCCTGGACCCCTGGAGCTGGACCCTGGGACCATAAGCCCCTGGGCCCCTGGAGCTGGCACCCTAGGACCCCAGACCCTGGGCCCCTGGAGCTGGCACCCTAGGACCCCAGACCCTGGGCCCCTGGAGCTGGCACCCTGGGACCCCAGGCCCCCGGACCCCTGGAGCTGGTATCCTAGGACCCCAGGCCCCTGGGCCCCTGGAGCTGGTACCCTAGGACCTCAGGCCCCTGGGCCCCTGGAGCTGGAGCCCTGGGACCGTAAGCCCCTGGGCCCCTGGTCTTCCTGCAGCTGGTGCCCTGGGACCCCCGACCCTGGACCCCTGAAGCTGGCACATAGGACCTGAGGCCCTTCTTGCCTGTATTCCCCACCAGTCTTGAGAAGCTGGCTCTCTTCCCACTGGCCCTCAGCCTTCTGGGACCAAAAAAGCCTCCCAGGCTGGGTGTGTCTGGGCCTTTGGGTGCGCTGGGAGCCCCGCTGGCCTGGCAGCAGAGCCTGGACAGGTCCTCAAGTCCCCAAGTCTCCTGACTGGCTATTCCAGGAGCTCGAGGCAACCGGGCCACCTGGTCAGCAAGGTTGCCTGCTCCCCATGATTCCAGGCTGGCCTGTCTGTCTTCTATCTGTCCTTCCTTCCCTCCCTCCTTCAGGTGTCCTAGTTCGTCCCCCTGACTCTGGGCCATGTGCTCAAGGCCAGTGGGCCAGAACACCAGAGCCCAGGGGACACTGGACTGCATATAACCCTTACTTTAATTAGAAAAGTTATGTAACGACGTATCAGAAAGTTAGCGAGATATAGGGCAAAAAAAATTCACCGATCGTGGCCTTCCAACACAGGTGCTCCCCTCTGTGTGGTCCCTTCTGGTCTTGTTTGTCATCATTATGATGGTGACCCCTGCCTTGTGGGGTTGCCCATTGACCCCTGACCTGATCGTTCTCGTGGTCCGAGGGGAGGTGGGCAGACCTTTCCGTCCGGTGGCATAGAGGTGGTGTCCTGGCCCCGTCTCCTCACCAGAGCAGAAGCTCCACAGGACAGGACTTTGTTGGTCTGTCCCTGGAACAAGGTACCTTGAAGTATTAAATGGAAAGGTGGGCAGACAGGCAGGTGCCCATGGGCTGGCCACACAAAGGTGGTGTTTGGGAGATCTGAGCCTACAGGGTCTTTGGGAGGGTTTGGGGGGCTCTGGGCCCAGAGGTCTTTGGGGGGCAGATCTTCCCTAATTAGCTGTCTTTAGAGAAGAAAATCCTACAAGAACAAAGAGGTAGTGGCAGAGGGTAGAGAACTCCTACCGGTAATCCCAGCACAAGAGGTAGCATTCTGGTGTATGTCCTCCCCCAGGTGCCCCTAGCAGGTACATGGTCCTATAGATGTAGTTTCGTACGTGAGATCGTTCCTCATGTACTGTTTGAAAACCTGTTTTGTTTTGTTTTGTTTTGTTTTTGTTTTTTAAAATTTATTCAGTGACACTTTGTTCTCTGTAGAAAGAACTCCCCAGGCTGGATGGGATCAACAAGGAGCATTTCTCTCCTGCCTGGACATTCCGCTGCTTGTCCTGGGGCGGGGGGGTGGGGGGCTCTCCAGGGCTTTTCTCATCCCCAGAGCTCTGTGTCGGAGACGTCAGGGTGGAGGAAGAAGTACAGAAGCAAATAGGGCAGAGGGCATGGGATCGACAGCCACCCTATTTCATGTGGTGCAGGAAACTCACGGCAAGGCAGTCTCATAAGATGCAGAAAGAACAGATTACAACGACCCCATCCGTTGTCGTTCATGGTTATAGCGGTGACTCCTTCCTTGTTTGCTGGAACGAACGTGACTTCTGAAGTCAGAATCCACCTAATGGGTGGAAGTCCCAGATTGTCCTCTTCACGGCTCTGCAACCTTGGGCAGGATAGACCACTTTCCGACCGTGGTTTCCTTACTTGTACCTGGACGTAGCACCTCCCTCAGAAGATTCCAGGAGAAAATGGGACCCAGGAAAAAGTCTCCATGACAGCACCTTACACCTATGAGGCACTTAGCAAGCCTTGGCTTCCTTTCTTGCCCTTCTTTTGTATCCAGGGGAAAAAAAGAGAAGAATCAGTTGCAGAACTATCAATTAGTGAAATAATCAGGAGAGTAGTTGGAGAGAAGATAAATATTCCTATTAGCCGTGACTGCTTATGAATATAGAATTTTCAAGGATCCCATTCTTGTGCTGAAAATGTTAAGTTGGTGGTCACCCAACTATAGACATTTGTCAAAACTCACTGAACTGTGTACCTTAAAGGGATGAATTTTAGTATATGTAAATGATACCTTAAAGATCTTGCCTTTACGAAAAAAGATCCCGTTCTTAATGCCAACAAAGCATATGAAAAATACCCAGGTCTAGCATTAAGGGGAAACATGCTTGATCCAGATAAAGAAAAGAAAAAAACCCGATATTTAAATTTTTTTGACATTTAAATATTTTGCTATTGTTGTTTCTTCTCTTATTACAAAAGATAGACACGCGACTTGAACAGGTGTCTGTTGAATGCCTACTACGTGCCAGGCACCGTTTTAGGTTCCGAGGATGTTCATGAAAAAAAAATAACAAAGCTCTTGCCTCAAGGATGAGGCATCTAGTAGGCGGCCAACATGGTAATTGAGCAAATTCCATCATGTTGGGAGGGAGCTGAGCAAGGTAATGGGGAAATGGGGAGGGGGACTTTGGGGGTAGGGGCTTGCAATTTGAGATAAGTCGGTAGTGGCCGACCCGTTAAGAAGGTGATACTTGAGGGGTGTCTGGATGGTGCGGTTGGTTGAGCCTCTGACTCTTGATTTCAGCTCAGGTCTTGATCTCAGGGTCGTGGGATCGAGCCCCACGTGGGGCTCCACAGTCAGCTGGGAGTCTGCTTGTCCGTCTTCCCCTGCCCCTCCCTTCACTCATGCTCTTTCTCTGTCTCAAATAAATAAATAAAATCTTCAAGAAAAAAAAAAAGAAGGTGATATTTGACCAAATGTGGGGACACCTGCCTGGGAGGATGGTCCAGGCAGAGCCAGTGAAAGACCCAGGCTGAGAGTGGGCCTCCCAGCCTGACCGGGTAGCCCCGGATCACACTGCCTTATACTAGTCTCACGAATGTCAGAAAATGCACGTCTCGTTAAAGTTCAGTATAATGAGACTGTGTTTTTTTACATACTGCATTGTAACCTGTTTAGCATAACTTACTGAAAACATTCTTCCATTTTATTAAAATCATCCTTTGTGGCCCGATTCTGTAGGCTTTAGCTGTATTTCATTCCTGGGCACGTGCTGTTTACTTAACTAACACCCTCCTGCCGTTCAGCGCTTGGTCCTTCTAGAAGGAACCATGGAGAGGTGGGGTGAGCTGTAGAGCATAGGCCACACCCGCCCACCCTGGATGGCCGGTGGGAGGTGGTTGAGCTGAACCACAGCTGAAGCATGGTACCCTGTATGTCCAGACCTGCTGGGCACTCGGGATTTATTCTGTTTTTTTTCCGCTGCTTTAGTGCTTCACCCGGAGAGGTGTATGGATAGGACTTGAGAATGTCACTGCCTATGGCTCATGGGTGGGTGTGGACTCTGGCACCTGAGTCCCCAGCCATGCCGGACTCCCCACACACACACATCCTGTCCCCTTCTGGTCCTGTCACGTGCGCTTCCCCCACCCTGAATGCTCTGCACTCCTCCCACATGCAAGCCCACGTCCTGGAAGGTGCCTTTCGTCTCGGCTCACATCATCCCTCTGCCTACCTGAACGGTGTAGGCCAGGGCCAAGTTACCATCACACATGAACCAGGCCTGCCGGCCCCTCTCACTTCTTCCTTTCGGCCCAAGCATTGGGTTTGGCACCAAAATACAGTTATTAGGGTGTTTTCTTCTGCAGAACAGTCAGCCTGATGTGGAAGGTGAACAGATACACACATGAGCTCATCCATGGTCCTCCTGGGCACAGCAAGCTGCCCTGTGACGGGGCAGAGGAGGCCTGGTGTCTCAGAGGAGAGGACGTCTGAGCAGCGTGCAGAGACGGGGCTGCAGGAGGGGAGGCACAGGGCCTCGCTTTGGGCTGAAGGCCTTCGTTGAGCCAAGTGCTCACTTCCAGGCCCTTGGCCTCCTGTCAGTGTGGATGCTGGCGGCCAGGATGACATCGGCTCTTGTTTGGTTTTGGGGCTCTCAGTGGGATTTGTGACTTAGTGGGATCCTGAGGGTGGATTCAGCTGTCTGAATTCCCCGGCATCTGCCAGTGTCGCTCTGTACCTGCCTTGTCCACGCCAAAGATACAATTTCATATTTGGGTTTTTTGTTGTTGTTTTTAGAGGCTGCTTTGAAAGGAGGTGTGGGACGCATTTGTGTGAATAATCAGCATTTCCAAGGTGCTCAGGGCCGGGGAAATTTGGTTGCAGCTGTGTGTTAAGCCCCTGCCCCCAAAGTAGAGTGCTGCCTGCCAGGACCCAGCGGCTGGGGGGAGGTTGCGGTCTGTTAGGCACCTGTGGTGGAGAACCGTGTCCTTCAAAGTATTTTTGGTCTGGTTATATATGTTAGACGCTCATTGTGAAAAAGGTGAAAAATGCAGAAAAAAAAAAAAAGAAAGCCAATCTAGCCTGCAGTCCTGCAATTCAGAGAAATCACAGCCAACATCTGGGCCGCTTCCTCTGGTCAGTATTTAGTCGCATACAGGGCGGTGAAGGGACACAGAGGCACGTCGTGATTGATCCCATACTACTTATTCACTTCATATCCCACCGTTTCCAGTTGGCATCCTGTCCCATTTCCCCGTGTCAATAACAAGTATTTATAGACTTGACTTTTAATGGCAAATCACAGAAGGTTCTGGACATGGACATGATTCAGTTCAGCCTCTTGTTTCATGGGAGGCAAGCCTTGCGCCCGTGGTGGCCTCCTCGGGACATCAGGGGAGCGCGGGGTGTGGGCCTGGAGCCAAGGTTGGGAACTCCCCACCTGCCCGCCTGTCACCTCCCGCTGGAGCACCTTCGAGTCTCCAGTACATAGGCCGTGACTGCAGGCCACCTGCACAAGTCAGGCATTCCAGAGACCAGATTATCAGTCTAGCTGCTTCTCCCAAACCCTGCCTCCCGCTTTCTGTTTGCAAAATGTCCTTCACTGTGTGTTTCTCAGAAATACTGTGGAGGTGGGCGAGGTGTTAGTTCTCGAGGTTACTCTGATGGTGCGCGGCCCCGGAGGGGGCCTGAGGGTGGCCGCCCAGGAGGGCACACGGACCGGGCTCTGTTCTTGGCTGGCTGGGCTGTGACCTTGCCCTCTCTCTCTAGGGGGGTGCAGAGGGGCCCCTGGCAGTGGCGGCTGAGCAGTGGGCCTCAGGGACAGTGGCATGACCCGCCCCTTAGGCCTTGAGCCATGGGACCCCGGGTGGCCCTGGACGTCTCTCACAGGTACTCTGTGGCTCTGCCGCAACTGTGTCAACATGGTCACCCGCTGCTGTGCATGACGTGGTACCTACGTCATGGGGTCTGGGGGTAAAAACTGGGGGTGGGGGCATTACCCACCAGAACCTCTGCTGGGTTAAAGAGAGAGTGGCAAGTAAGATGAAATTTAACAGGGTCAAAGGCCAGCTTTGCACTTTGGTTTAAGTGTAGATTTGTTCATTCATGAGTGTACAGGTTTGAGAAGAAAATAAAAAGACGTGGGAGGCAAGTGCACGCCCCGGAGTCAGCAGCTCTTCCCCGTCAGGCTGCACAGGGTGCATCGCGGCCTCCACCCTGGAATCGGGAGTGGGCCCGGTGGCGTGTGTCCCTTGGGCAAGGTCTCTTTTATAATGTAAAATCTTTTAAGATTTTATTTATTTATTTGACTGAGAGAGAGAGCAGCAGGAGCCACAGAGGGAGGGGGAGAAACAGACTCCCTCGTGGAGCAGGGAGCCTGATGCAGAACTCGATCCTAGGACCCCAAGATCATGACCTGAACCACCCAGGGGCCCCTGGGCCAAGTCTCTTGTAAGGGAAGGTGGACTCCCTGCCCCGGGTCCACCTGGAGGTCCAGACAGGAATTGTAATCACCTCCGACAAGCTCTGCACAATGTTAGCTGCCCCGCAGCCCACCAGCTGAAGGGGTCTGTGGAAGCTGGGTGCGCTCCTCTGGCGCTGCTTTTCCCTGGGCCACAGTAAACTTGCAATTAAAAAGAAGCATCCAGCTCTCAGGACGTGCGTGAGGTGAGCTCCGGGTCTGGAGACACCAGGCTCCTTCGCTCCGGGGCTGGCAAGAAGGTGCGTGGGCAGGTGGGTGGAAAAGCCCCGGGTTTCAGCCTGCCCTCGTAGTGGGCGCAGCGGCCGTGAGAACCAGAGAGGATCTAGGCAGGGGTGCTGCTGCGGGCAGGGCTGGGGTGGAGGGCTGTTTGCGTCTTTAGCAGGCCAGCCCTGCTGGAACAAGCCTGCGGGCGCCTGGCTGTGAGCCTCCCTGACTGATCCACCTAGGTGCCTTTCACATGGGAGTTGGGGGCCCTGACCGCAGGGGCCCACTGGCCGTGGTCTGTCTGTGGAGTGCCTGGGCCTCTCGGGCCTGAGTTACCCCAGCCTGGGTGAGGGGCTTCCTACAGCCCACCCTTCTGCCTTTCCTCTCTCTGCATGGCTCTTTTTTTAGACAAGGTCTCTGTTTAGATGTCGCCACCTCCAAGAAGCCTTCCCAGATCCTTAGGTAGAGCTGCAGGCCTCTCAGTGCCCACGGCCGCCAGCGTCCTGCACGTCCCCTGCTCATGGCACAGGTCACATTGCCCTATAATCTCCTGGGGCACTTTCGTGAGCACCTTCAAAGCAGGAATTGTTCTTGGTCACTCTTTGTTGCATTTGTAACACACAGGACAGTGCCTGGCCCCTGCTAGGATTTCCTTTAAATGTATTTCGAATAAGTGAACGAATGCTTAAAGGGGACTTCAGTTCCAGCTCAGAGACCAGCCCATCACCCTGATACCCTGGGCATCTTGTTTGGCCCAGGTCACCTGGGTCACTGCTTGTCCCTGACAGAGGCAGCCCCCGTCCTCTTGGGGGTTAATGGGCAGAACGAGAGGGCCAGGCAGGGGGGCTGCTGCCGTCTGTCTGAGGAGCCCGGGTGCTTCCAGCTGTGAAATTCCAGGTAGCCCTTGGCCCTAGCAAGAAGCCACGTGTGGCTCCTTAAAGACCAAATATTGCGCTTTGAACAACAGGGCAGGCCAGAGTCCTCTGAGCCCCAGGAGAAGTCTTGCGCAGGGACCTTGAATCTCCCCTCCCACTCAGACCTCTTCCAGCCGCCCACCTTCTCCGGCCCAGGCGTCCAGGTAGGGAGGGCCAAGTGACAGCGTGAACGTGACACTCTCTCTAGACTGCTGTGCATGCTGCATGGAGCGGATCGATCCGTCCATACTCGTGGTTCAATACCAGGTGTAGATTCTCTTGTTGGGCAGAACTAAGGTGTGGTGTCTAAATGGGGTGTCTCTCCCAATTGACAGGACCTAATATCCCTAGAGCTCTCAAATAGAACATTTGAGACTTTGCAGAAAAGACCCCATCCTATATGATCTTTAACAAACAAACCGGGCTCAGAAAGAAATGACCACGTGCCAAGTCTTGCACTAAGGCTGAGCTTCCTCAAACGCGTCAGCTGGAGCAGAGGCCCCGGGCAGCATACAGACCCTGGCCCGCGGGGGATGAGCGTAAAGCGTGGGTACCTGCTGTTGCTGCTGAGCGTGGTCTGCGCCAACCGGCCGCAAAGGCTGCACACCTTCCTGTTCCTGCCCGGCTGCACAACGGGCCCTGCTGCAGCCGACGCCAGTCCTGAACGATCGAAACCCGGCTTCCGAGAGCATGGGGAGTGTGGGCTTGCTACTGCAAGACGTTCTAGAACAGTGGGCGTGTGGGGTGGCTCTGTGCCCTGTAGGGGAGTGTGTCTGCATCAGGGGCTCTGGCCCTCTGGTGCTGCTGAGGCTCTGGCTGCATCATTCTTTGTTGGGGCGGGAGAGCATTGTAGGGAGGTTCAGGGGCATCCTTGGCCCCCGCCTACTAGATGCCTGGAGATGACCCCCACACTCCAGCTGTAATAACCAAAAATGTCTGCAGACACTTCCAGATGCCCCAGGGGGGCAAAATCATGCATAGTTGAGAACCACTAAATTATGTATGTTGAGTGTGCAAGAGTGTGCACGTACACACACACAGACACACCCACACACGCCTCTTGGCAGGTAGCTGTGGATGGGCAAGCCTGCTCTATGGTCAAGTCAGCTTCCTGTTACTTGTCCACACTCTTTATTTATTATTATTATTTTTTAAGATTTTATTTATTTAGGGCAGCCCCGGTGGCTCAGTGGTTTAGCGCTGCCTGCAGCCTGGGGTGTGATCCAGGAGATCTGGGATCGAGTCCCACGTCAGGCTTTCCTGTATGGAGCCTGCTTCTCCCTCTGCCTGTGTCTCTGCCCCTCTCTCTCTTTCTCTGTCTCTATGAATAAATAAAATCTTTAAAAAAATTTTATTTATTTATTTATTTATTTATTTATTTATTTATTTATTTATTTATGACACACACACACACACACACACACACACACACACAGAGACACAGGCGGAGGGAGAAGCAGGCTCCATGCAGGGAGCCCGATGCGGGACTTGACCCCAGGACTCCAGGATCATGCCCTGGGCCTAAGGCAGGCGCTAAACCGCTGAGCCACCCAGGGATCCCCTTTGCCCATGCTCTTAAAAACGAATTTCCCTTTCATAGACAGCCGAGCAACTGCTGGCCTGCACCCTCTGGGGGCAGAGTAGAGGAGATGGGGACCCCAGGCTGGGATGTCATTTCTTCAGGCAGGTCAGAAAGCCACTTCTTCCCCCATGGAGGTGGGGGGCTAGAAACCTGCAAGGGTGGTTCTTGCACAGATCTGTTGGGAAGGGACAAAGCCCATCTGCTCACATCACACGTGTCAACTCTGCAAAGAGAAAGTGGTTGGTTTTCACGCTCTACACTGACTCTGGAGCTGTGAGCCCTGGGGTAAGACCTCAGTCCTCTGCTGTCCCTTCCCTCGTGGGGCTACAGACGCAGGTCAGCAATCCCAGCAGAGTGTGGTGCTGTGAAAGTGAGCACCTGCCCGGAGCTCCAGGGCCTCTCTGGGGAGGGGTCCAAAGGGTTGTGGGGTTCTCTGGGCACACAGGGGGCATTCTAGGCAAGCACAATAGCTCATTTGGGAGGGGTGTTGGCACCCAGATAAACCTCACGGGCTCTTCCCGTCCCAGTTGTGACCCGACCTGAGGAGACGGGAATCACATAGAAAATTGGAAGCGTGAGGCTATGCAAAGACCCAGCTGGGAGTGGCCTCTGCGGAGCGCCAGTGCATGAAAGTGCTTTGCAAGTGTTCTTTCTTGCCATCCCCCCAAAAGCCATCAGAGCACCTGGGGCCCCAGAGGCAAGAACCCGACCCAGGGCTGCCTGGTGGTGCGAGGCTAGCTGGGCTGTGATTGATTGGGGTGATTCCTCCCGGGGGCCCCAGTTGGGAAATGCAGTGTCCCACCCAGCCAGAGCCCGGGAGGTGGTCTGGGCCCAGAAGTCTGCATGAGGGCCAGCAGGCTGCTCCAGGCTGGCGTCTCTGACCGGGACAGTGACTCGGCTCCCTGGGGCGTGGGAGCGGTCCTCAGGCTGTGCGTAACCGCCAGACACGCTCTGCACAGAAGCCCCGCATCTCCCAGGCCAGGCCGGGCAGGGCCAGGCTGTGATTTTCCATTTGACGCTGGACTGATGTCACTCGTGGCTGCAAAGTGGAAAGCGGTGTGGGCAGGTGTCGGGCGGGAGCTGTCTACATGCGGAATCCGGCGTCCGCCCCGCAGAGCGGTGTCACTAATAGGATTCGCTGAGCCTTTGGGGTGTTTGTGGTGCAGTGGCTGTCGCAGGAACCCAGGGGCTGCTCATTTGTGGGGAATGAATAATTTATTTGTGTTTTCAGATGACTTATTCCTTCATCACAGAGACGGCAGCCGAGCTCGGCATGCTCCGTCGGCTCCTGAGTAAGTGGCTTTCGCAGGAGAACTAGCCTTAATCCCAGGGCCCTGGGCGCCCATTTCCCGGCTGGCGGTCACCGCTGCGTTTCAGGGGAGTCAGTCTGCGCCCCTTCTGGGCACTTCCCTTCTGTCTGTGGGGCAGTTGTCCTTTCTCTGCTGGTCACCTGCTTCAGGAAGCACGGTCCCTGAGCACTGGCTGACCCCAGGGTCCTTGGAGTCCACCGGCAACTGGGACATTGAGACCAGCCATGCAGTGAGTTCTGTCTCGGTGGGGCTTTGTTTCCAGTTTGTGTGTGACCGTCTGCAAGCTGTGTGTGGTCACAGTCACCATTGAAAATGTCCATTTTTACAAATGCATGTGCCCCAGTGGCTCATCCCTACTTCCCCTGACAGTGGACTTTGTGCTGCCGTCCTTCCTGTCCAGGCTGCCAGGCTGCTCTTGCTCCAAATCCGTGCCCGCGAGCACCACCCCCGTGGCACCCTATTGCCAAAAGCGACGTGAAGCCCAGTATTCAAAGGCCTCCGTGTTCTGGCTTTTGTGGTTTCTCTGCAGCCCCATCTCACTTTCTCTCGGGGCTGCCAGCCTCCTGACCATTGGTTAGTTGATGGAGAGCCCCCCACACCCCAGGTGCCATGCAGGGGGCTTGCTGGAAGACGTGGGAGCACAACCCTGCCCTCTGAGCAGGGACCAGAAGTCCAGCGGGGCCAGGAGCCCCAACAGATGGGTCACAGGCAGGCCTCCCAGACCCCTGGGGCCCTGGAATGGTGGGGACCAAGCAGGCTTTGTGGGAGGGAGTCTCAAAATTTTTGGCATCTTTAATCTGCCACACATGGCAGAACTGGAGCCTCCAGTGCTAAACTGCAGAGGCTGGGGGGCATCTTGTGCCCCCCAGTGGCTTCTGTGGGACCCAGAGTCTGGCTCCTAGAGCTTGGCCTGAGGAGACCACCCTGCAGGCGGTGTGGCCCAGAACCCCTCCATCCATCCACCTCTGCACAGACCCCACCGCAGGCCTGCCCTTTGCACTGGCTTCCACTCTCATTGCTTAATTACACGTAGATACTGAATTGGGCTGCTTTCCTCATTCCTTTGTCGATCCCTGAGGGCAGAGTTTGGTCTCTGGCATCCCTGTGGCCTGTGGGGGAAGCATGGCCTGCAGGCCAGGTGGTCTCAGTTGGCGCAGTCTCCTGCCTGGCTGTGTGACCTTGGAGAAGTGGCTTCCTGTTTCTGAGCCTTGATTTCCCCATCCGTAGTTGGGGGCGGTGACCCCAAGAGTGAGACAAGGTACGGTTTTGCCCAGAGGTCCTGAGCTTTAAACGCCACATTTAGACTCCAGTGTTAGGCGCAGGGACTGGTAGTATCCATGTGATTCATTGCTTCCCGAGGGCCGCAGGCTCTCAAAAGCAGGAAGCAGCCCCAGAAGGAGAGGTCACTTGCCCCGGGCCACAGGGCAGTACATCAGAGTCCAAATCTGACATGCTTTGGGCCACTTGCACGTGAAGGGGTGCTTGGTGTCCCTCCACCCCCAGCACTCCTGGTGCTCTGAGCATCTGCTGTCCCAGAGGCATCCAGGCGGGCCCAGGGACAACCTGTCAGGGAGTAGGTTTCCCAACCTCTGCCACCTGGCCGTGGCCACCGTGGTTATGGGAGCATGGGACTTTGGCAGGTGCCCCTCATGCCCCCTCTGCACACCTGGGCCTCCATCTAGAGAGCAGAGATGCCCCCGTACTACAAGGCTTGGCCCACTGTCACCTGGTGACCTCTTCCTTGGATCCTGCTTAGAGTGACATACCCCCCTTTTTTTCCCCCCACAGCACCTGCAATATGTGGTATGAGCCACGCAGGAGGGCAGGGCACTGGGTCTGGGGCTGTCTGCACCTGGATGGCCACTGGCTCGTGGGCCATTGGGTGAGGGATGGAGGAATGCATGGCGGAGAGGGGCAGAGAGGCAGATGGACTGGCCGGAGGCAGCTCCCACCTCAAGTCTGGGACCAGACTCCGTCCTGGCAGGAGCAGCTGCCTGGTGTGGGCAACCCCGGTTGGCCACCAGGTTGCCTCCTCTGGGGGTGGCAGCGCCTCATCACAGTTCCCTGGGTTGGAGTCGGGAGCCCACACTCTCCTCCTCTTCCTGGCCCTGTGGCCCCAGGCAGGACCTTGAACTTCTCTGGGCCTCAGCATCCTCAGGCATGATGCCGGGTCCCCGGGCTGTCACAGAGGCCACCTGGGGTCATGTGTGTGGACCCTTGGCTGCCACTCGCCCGTAGTGCACTTCCCGTGCTCTCCTGTGCCATGGGCTTTCACGGGCAGTACCGACAGCTTGTCCCCAACCCTTTCTCTCTCTCGTCCAACATCCTGATTAACGAAACTGTCAGGATGCTTAAGGGAGAGGCCCGTGGCCTGGCTCATGGGACACATGACTGGCAGGAGACAGGTGACCCACAGCCTGCCCAGCAAACCAAAGTGCATGCATCCCTCCAGGAGTTTGGGGCAGCTCGTCCCTGGCTCTGTGCTCTGGGCCGAGACCCCTCTTGCTCAACTGCAGAATGAAGGGGATGGACAAGAAGCGTGGCTTTGCTCTTCTTTTTCTTCTTTGCCACTGAACCTTTTCTCCCCCAAGCAGAATCATGGACGAGGTCAATGGGCAGGGCACGTGAGGTGGCTCTGCAGGGTGGAGGGACGGTTGGGTGCTGGCCTGGGTCCCTGCACCCCAGACTTTCTGAAGGGTGAGGCCTGTTTTCCAGCTGAGCCGGCGAGACACAGGCCCCCAAATAGAAACCAGGGATCAGGTTGGGGTTTCTTGCTCTCCCCTCCCCGGGGCCCACTCGTGTTTCCCCTGTGGCTGCCTCATTGTTGTGATGTTGGCAAAGGCCCACTTTTTCTTCCTCTGTCCGGAACAGGACGCGCCATAGACGCCGCCTGAGAAGAACACCAGGGCAGGGGTTCTTGGCCTCTGGTCCAGGGGTCAGTGGCATCGGGAGGCGCGGGAATGGGGGTGGCGGCGGCTGGAACTCAGGAGGCTCCAAGAATTCTGTTAGTGGGCATTGAGCCATTTTATTTTCTTCCCTGGAGAGTTGAGAGTGAACAAACTTGAATTTTCCGTCTCAAGGAAATGCAGCTGGCGAAGGGACCTCACTTCCTTGCTGCCCTCGGTCCAGGGGCTCTTACAGTCCCTTCCCCAGTGCCTGGTATTTTAGCAGCACTCTCTGCTTTTCAAAAATTCTTCTGCCACAACTGTGCTTAAAATCAAATATTTAAAAAAAAAATTTTTTTTTTTTTAACTGAAAGGCTCAGGTGGGAACATCAAGAGACCCCTAAATGCTAAGCAGTTTGGAATTGAAAAAGTCTGGAATTCCAGCTGGATCCATTTTCTGAAATGTAGTTCATATCCTCTTGTCCCGTAGTTACTCCATGAAAGTAAGATTTCTACAGCTAAACACACGGCGGGAGGAGTCAGGCGTGCCGTTACACCCCCAGAAAGATTTAGCACAGAAATCTTAGTCACACAGACCACGAGAGACTCCTGACTCTGGGAAACGAACAAGGGGTGGTGGAAAAGGAGGTGGGCGGGGGGGTGGGGGTGACTGGGTGACGGGAGCTGATGGGGGCACTTGACAGGATGAGCACTGGGTGTTATGCTATATGTTGGCAAATTGAACTTCAGTAAAAAAAAAAAGAAAGAAATCTTAGTCACAGAGATTGAAATGAAATAAATCGGCTGTACGTTAAAGGGTCTGAGAGGTCCTGCAGCATAGACACCAACGTAACTGCGGCAGGAAGTAATTTGCACGTTTCTGTGACCGTGGAGCATCTCTTACCTTCTGCGTCCTGTAGGGCACAACAGCCCAATCTCATTTTCCTTGGAAGATGTTTTTGGGGATACCGTGTGTAAACGGGAGCAGGGAGAGGAAGACATTTCAGCCTTCACAGGTCCTTCTGCAGAACAGCGAGCCTGGCGGAGACGAGGTGCGGTCGTACTTACCTTCTGAAGAGTGACAGGCATCTTACAGCGGCTCCGACGCTGTTGGAAGAGGTGGACAGACGGTCTCCCAGTGGGTTAAAGCCAACACGGGGGATTTAATACCGCACAGCGCTGAGGGGCCGGGGTCGATGGGTTCGGCCGCGCCGCACTGCTCCCGTGTGCAGAGCCCCTGTGCGCTGGCGCGGGCCCACCCTCCGTGTTGTGGGGACAGAGCCCCCTCTGTGGTGCAAAAGGCAGGGGTCCCCATCAGGTGCAGTGAGTTGGGAATGCGGGCAGTGTGGACTCCTAAGAGGAACTGAGGATTGTGCTTTAGGAGGGAACGGGGCGGAAGGGTGGCGGGTGGCGGGGGGCACTGTCACAATGCCAGAACCATCATCTAGGGCATTTCCCTGGTTCCTTTTGGTGCCGTGCTGGCAGGGCTGGAGGGGGGCAGCTGGAGGAGCAGCTCTCAGAACTGCGCCAACCAACGCGCAGGACGCCGGCCTGAGCGGGAGGCAGGAGGAGTGGGCTGTGCACTGGCCCAGTTCCCCTGTTGCACTGGGCGAACTGGAGAGAGGCCCGTCGTCGCTGGGGGGACCAGAAGGCAGACGCTCTTGGAAGAAAGAGCGAGTAGTTTGCACTCGCAGGAGCGCCCCGAGGGTTACCCCAGCCCTCCTGGTCTTTGCTGGTCCTCCTTTTCCTTCCAGATCTCCGAGAATCCCAGTCTTTACGAATGATCGCACAGGACCCCTGGCCTCCGTGCCTTGGTTCTAAGACGCCCCTTATTTCTGGTGCCTGCTGAGAGGTGGCACACGAATTATGATTTATTATAAAGGGGGGAGATACTTGCCTTGCAATCCGAGGTGGTAGTCAGTGTAATTTCCCTCCTCTCCGCCGTGACAGTCATGGCAGTACGTATGTGTGTGTGCAGGTGCAGTCTATGTGTGTAACTTTTTTTTTTTTTTTTTTACCTTTTGACCCCCTTTACACATTTTTCCTGCCCCCTCTCCATTTGCGTCTTGTTACTGGAAGGCAAGCCCTTTGAAGGCAGGGTGCTTGCCAATACTCAGGGATCCCCGGTGGCACAGAGTTGCTGTTCATGCATGGGCTGACAGTGCGGGGAGGGCAGGCTGGGTGCTGGTCCCACAGGGTCCTTACTTTGTGAAAATTCACATCCCCTAGAGCCTCCCCGGACAGATGTGGTGAGGAAGATGGGGTTTTACAAGTGACCCAAAGACACCCTCGGGCTTCCAGAAGTTACCACTGGGCATCAGCCAGGCTGGGGAGTGCTGGGACCTGCCCCAGGTGGGCAGGGGATGGATGCAGGAGTGACAGTGGCTGCTTCGCTATCTTTGCTTAGCTTTTCACTGAAGTTTCACCTGTCTGCATTAAAGTGTGCATTTTCACAAGAGGAGCAGACCTGAGTCCCCTCACGACTCTTTCTTCCTTTTTTTTTTTTAATTTAAATTCATTTATTTTTATTTTTTTTTAATTTATTAATGATAGTCTCACAGAGAGAGAGAGAGAGAGGCAGAGACACAGGCAGAGGGAGAAGCAGGCTCCATGCACCGGGAGCCCGACGTGGGATTCGATCCCGGGTCTCCAGGATCGCGCCCTGGGCCAAAGGCAGGCGCCAAACCACTGCGCCACCCAGGGATCCCTAAATTCAATTTGCCAACATATAGTATAACACCCAGTGCTCATCCCATCACGTGCCCTCCTCAGAGCCTGTCACCGTTACCCCACCCCCACCCCATCTCCCCTTTCACAACCCTTTGTTTGTTCCCCAGAGTTAGGAGTCTCTCATGGTTTGTTTCCCTCTCTAATTTTTCCCCACTCAGTTTCCCCTCCTTCCCTTATGGTTTCTTACATCCCACATATGAGTGAGACCATAGGATAATTGTCTTTCTCCAGTTGACTTATTTCTAATCAACACCCCCACCAAGACTAGCTGGTCTTGATTTCCACCACCGTGCATTCATTTTGTCTGTATTTATTCTTTTTTGTAAATGGAATCATACAGCGTGAAGTGTTTTGTGCTTGGCCGCTTCACGCAATGTTATGTTTGGAGATTCATCTGTGTTGTGTCACTGAGGTTCCTTCTGTTCCCTCTGTGGCCTTCCGTTGAATGGACACACTGTAGTTCATTAATCGATCTGCTGCAGATGGACGTGGGGAGTTTCCAGTGGAGGCTGTTACCAATCCTGCAGCTACGAGCACCCCTGCATGTTTTTTTGGTGGACATGTTCCAATCTTTCCGTCGGGGGTATAGCAAGAAGTTGAAATCTTAGTTTAATGGGATGTGTGTGGTCATCTTTAGCATGTAGGATGAACAGTTTTTTAGAGGGGTCAGAGATAGGCCCCTTTGGTTTTGTGGCACAATCACAAACACCTGGTCATGGGGACGGCCATGGGAGCTACAATCAAACATGGCACACACTCACCGGAAGTCAGGGATGGGGTGGGCCACCACCGGGTGGCCCAGGTAGCCAGGGAGGGTGCTGGGCAGCGGTCATGGTTGTGCGGGGCTCAGGGTTCACTTAGATGTTCCACTGGTATCTCCTCCAGCCCTGTTCCCTGTTGCGAAATTTGCAGCCTGGGCGACCTCACATCTGTAGGACATGCAGCCCCTTAGTACTTGAACTGAGCCGTGGAGGAACGTGCCTCTACGAAGTGGTGGTTGTGCGAAATGTCTCATGAAAGTATTCTGTGAGCATCTGCCCTGAGACCTGGGGACCGTGGTGGGATTAGTCACCTCCGAAATAGTCATAATCTGCAGTCATCTCCGAAATAGTCATAATCCAAAACCCATCCGTCTTGACTTCAGACCCCACTCTATTTTTCTCCCTCGAGGACTTTGCTCTCTAATTAAGTTAGATTTCAGGATATATTAAAATAATTTGTCAGCTCTGGAGCACACATCCGCCCCTGGTGGGAGCCGGCAGGAGAGGCGCAGAGCACAGTCAGGGCGGGGGAAGCCTGCGCCTGGGTGTGAGGAGGCATCGGGCATGGAAGGAAGATGCTTTTCTAGCTGTTTTCCCCAGGACTGGCCAGTGAGGACAGTGGGTGCTGAGTCCCTCAGTGCCTGGGTCCAGGAACTGGCCCCCGAGAGGCCCCAGAACTGTAATCCCTTCGGTGGTGCCCACAGTGCTCTGGGGTGGCCGCCTGGGCCATTTCAGGAGCTGAGTTGAGCAGCCAATGGAACCTCCATCCCTGAGTGTGTGTCCTAGGGACTCCCCCCACCCCGCCCCTCCCTGTGCTGGGCTGGATCACCCCCTTGGCTGCAGAGATAGCACTTGTGTCTGTGTGCCCAGCCCTGACATCTGGCGCATACCTGGGTGTACCCCACTGGCCGTGGGCTCCTCAAGAGAGGGGCTGTGGTCCCCACACCTGACACACGTGTTGGGTTCACAGCAAGCATCTGGAGCACATACTGTGTCAGTGGGTTGGGGGGGGGTGTCTCCATGGTGGTTTTGCACCTCCGCCTGCAGCGCGTTCCTAGGGGCCACATCCCCAGATCAGAGGCCACTGGGTTCTGGTGGCAAGCTGGGGTGATGAGAACTGAAGCACCAGCCCTGGGAAGCCCTACAGTTTGCCAGCCTGCTCTTTACCCTTCTGTCCAAAGACCCTGACTTAGATTCCTTTTTTGTCCCCCCAACAGCTTTTTTGAGATGTAACTCACACGCCGTGTAATTCATCCATTTAAAGTACACAAGGCAGTGGGTTTTAGTACATTTACACATATGTGCCACCATCACTACAATTTTAAATTTTTTCTATCACCCTGAAAGGAAACCCCATACCTTTTAGCTCTCATCTTCTATCTCCCCACCCCCCAGCCTAAACAACCATGAATCTACCTACTGTCTCTATAGATTGCTTATTCTGGATATTTTATATTTAATGAGATCATGTCGTATTTATCCTTTGGTGTCTGGTTTCTTTTTCTTTTTAAAGATTTTATTTATTTATTTTGAGAGAGAGAGTGAGTGAGAGAGAGAGCACGAGCAGAGGCAGAAGAAGAAGAAGCAGACTCCCCTGCTGAGCAGAGAACCTGACGTGGGGCTCGATCCCAGGACCCGAAGATCATGATCTGAGCCAAAGGCAGATGCTTAAACGACTGAGCCACCCAGGCGCCCCTGTGTATCTGGTTTCTTCACTTAGTGTAGTCTTTTCAAGGTTCATCTATGTTGGAACAGGTGTCAATACTTCATTTCTTTTTTATGGCTGAATAATACTCCACCATACAAATATACCACATTTTGTTCTCATTCATCTGTCGATGGACATTTCGGTTGTTTCCACCTTTTCATTGTTATGAACAATGCTGCTGTGAACATTGTGTATGAGTCTTTGTGTGGCCATATGTTTTCATATCTTGGGAATATACCAAGACATGAGTTTCTGGGTTACATGACAACTATATGTTTAATCACTTGAGGAACTCCCAGACTGTTTTCCACAGCAGCTCCACCATTAAATTCCCAACAGCAGTGTAGGAGGGTTGTGATTTTTCCAAATCATTGTCAACGCTTGTATCGCTCTTTTTGATTCTAGAAATCTTCGTGGGTGTAAAGTGGTATCTCATTGTGCTTTTGATTTGTGTCTCTCTAATAACTAATGATGTGGAGCATATTTTCATGGGTTTTATTGGTCTTTGCATATCTTCTTGAGAGGAATGTCTCTTCACATCCTTTGCCCATACTTAATTGGATTATAAGTCTTTCTATTGAATTGTAAGGGTTCCTTATGTATTCTAGATACAAGTCCTTTATCAGTTATAAGATATGCAAATATTCTCACCCATTTTGTGGGTGGTCTTCTCATTGTCTTGTCTGTATCCTCTGAAGCACAAGTCTTAAATTTTGATGAATCCCAATTTATTTATCTTATCCAGTTATTTGGGCTTTTGGTGTCATATCTAAGAATCCTTTGCCAAATCCAAAATTATGAAGATTTAGCCTATGTTTTTTTCTTCTTTTCTCATCTTGTACTTTTTTTCTTGCCTTTTTGGCCTGGTTAGAACTTCTAGTAGATTGTTGAATAGAAGTGGTGAGAGCAGGCGTCCTTGTCTCATTCCTGATCTGAGGTAGAAAACATCTATCTCGTCTTTGACCATTAAGTGTGATGTTAGCTGTGAGTTTTTCACAGATACTCTGTCAGGTTGAAGAAGTTCCCTTCTACTCCGAGATTATGTAGTGTTTTTGTTATGAAACTGTTGGATTTTGTCAAGTACTGTTTCTGCATCAGTTGAGATAAGCATGTGACTTTTGCTTTTTATTTTTGTTGTTATGATGTACTACGTGCATTGATTTTCAGATGGTAAACCAATCTTGCATTCCTGAGATAAATTTCACCGGGTCAGGGTGTATAATTCTTTCTATTCTTTATGTTGCTGGATTTGGTATGCTAGTATTTTGTTGATTAATTTGTTTGCTTTTGCATCCATGTCCATTAGGGACACTGGTCTATGCCTTTCTTCTCTTGTGAAGTCCTTCTGATTTTGATATCAGGGTAGTACTGACAAGTTGGGAAGTGTTCCCTCCTCTATTTTCTTTTTTTTTTTTTGGAAGAATTTATGAAAATTGGTATTGATTCTTTAAATGTTTGTAGGATTCAGCAGTGAAGCCGTCTGGTTCTGGGCTTTTTTGTGTGTAATATATTGATTACTAATTCAATCTGTTGCCTTGTTATAGGCATTTCAGATTGTCTCTTTATTTCAGATTGTCTATTTTTCTTGAGTAAGGACTGGTAGTTTGTGTCTTTCTACTGGCTTAGATTTATTTGTTATTTATTTATTTATTTATTTATTTATTTATTTATTTATTTATTTTTGAGATTTTAAAAAATTTATTCATGAGAGACACACAGAGAGAGGCAGAGACATAGGTAGTGGGAGGAACAGGTTCCCTGTGGGAAGCCCAATGTGGGATTTGATCCCAGGACTCCGGGATCATGACCTGAGCCAAAGGCAGACGCTCAACCACTGAGCCACCCAGGAGTCCCATAGTGGCTTAGATTCTTATAAGTCTGTTCCTTCTGCTCTTTCAGTCATTGTTGACATGTGAGTTCTTCCTATGTGCCAAGCATTTTGTGCATTAGCTCATTTAGATGTTACAAGAACTTGATGAACTAGGTAGGGCGATTATCATCTCCATTTTACATACCTAGGAACTGAGACAGAGAGAAGTTAAACCATGGGTCAGGGGCCCACAGCCAGGCAGTACTATTGCCTTCTACTATTGCCAATACTACTACTACTGCCAATACTGTTGCCTAATCTACTATTGTAGAGCTAGGGTTGGAGCCCCGGCAGTCTGGCCACACAGCCCTCTGTGCTGTCCTTCTCTCTGCTCTCCTGAGGCCTTGCTTTGTGCTCGGAGCTGGGAGAGTACAAGAACGGGTCAGACCTACTCTGACCTACGCAGGTCACTCTCTGGAGGCCCCCAAACCTAAGAGAAGGAGCTGTCTTATGTCTAACATGAGCAAGGGGCTGGGGAAGTTGGGGTGTCAGAAAGGGCCCCATGGAGCAAGCGATGTGTGAAGCAGGCTTTGAAGGAGGGTCCTGTGCAGGGGTGCATGAGGCTGAGGTGTGAGTGTGCCCCCTCCCGGGCTTCTGTCTCTCACATCTCTCTCCCAAGGGCTCGGCCAAAGGGCCTCACAGACAACATTACCCTGGATGCTTATGCGCTCTCCCCGCCCTCAGGAGTTCGGAGCAGTGGGATTGTGTCCACTATGTCTATTGGAATCACCCAGGCCTCGGCAGTCAGCTCTTCTGGAGAGGAAGAAGCAGACCATTTGCAAGACAATTGCTAGACAGAAATCAGGAGCAACCAGACATAACTCAACATAATTATTTCTGCATAATGACTTCTGCTACTTGATTCAGTCTTGAGCAATGACTGTAATCTTTATCTGTCACAGGAAAGCTGGTGGCCGGGAAGCCCCTGTGGCTTAGCGATAGAACCAGAAGGAAATTTGCAATTTGAGTTAATGGAGTGTTCCCGAGCAGCCAGGGAGCCCGAGCCTTCAAGGCCTCTGCAATGATGGACCTCCTTCTGCTAGGAAGCCTGATGTCGGAGCTCATCCCCGAGGGGGGATGCAGCCCACGGGCTTTGTCCAAGAGGGGGAAACAGAATGGCAGAGATGACAGGGCATGCCCAAGTCACAGGGCCACTCAGCAGCAGACACACACCCAGAACCAGAGCTTCTCCTCCTCTGCTCTACTGCCACCCAGTACTTTCCCCGGAAGAGCTGATGTGTGTCTCAGTGAGACAGGAAGGGCTGTGGCCTCCCCAGAAGGTGTCTGTGTGGACTAGCAGTATTCTCACCTGGCACTCCTGACACTGAGCTGGTCACTGAGCATGTTGATTGTTGAGGACTGCCCCCAGGAGGCTGGAAATGGTAGGGCCTTATAGTGGATAGCCGGCTCACCTGCACCCGAGCGAGGTCCCGTGGCACTAGTCACGCAGTGTGGCGTGTCTGGGAGGGCAGGGTCCTGCTGATAGGGCTGAGGGCTGGGGGAGCACCTGCTCTGGCTCCAGAGCCCCCCCTGGCCCGAGGGGTGCTTGCTCACTGCGTTCCCACCGTCTCCTATAAGCTCCTGTAACTAATGGAAAGAACAAGAATAGGTTTAGGAGTTGGCATTTTTGGCATCCCTCTTAGCCACGTGTGACCATGGCAGGTGTCCCCAAGTATGTTTGCTCCTCTGGGAACTGGGCGTCAGAATAGGCCCTCTGTGCCAGGACCATGAAAAAGGTAGGATGATAACATTGTGCCCCGACACAAAACTTCCTGTACATTCTGCTGCTGGCTGCTACTGGGTTTGGCAAAGGCAACCCCGGGGACGACCCTTGACCCTATCTGGGCCTGATTTCCCCGAAAAAGCAGGGCTTACAGAGCTGCGGGATGGCTTAGCCAAGATCATTGACTTGAAAGTGCCTAAAAAAAATACAGGATGAGGGGAGCACGGAGCACTTTTAGGGCAGTAAAATGTCTCTCCGTGATACTGTAATGGTGGATACACATCATCATACCCTTGTCCAGACCCACAGAAGGTACGCCACCAAGAGTGAACCATGTGAACTATGGATTTGGGGTGAAAATGTGTGTGAGCGTAGGTTCATCAACTGTGGTAAATGTGCCCTGGTCTCTAGTGGGATGAGTTGATAATGGGGAAGGCTGGGCATGAGGGGGCAGGGGGGCAGGAGCTCTGTGCTTTCTGCCCAAGTTTGCTGTGAACATTAAACTGCTCTAAAAAGAAAGTCTATTTTTTAACATATACATTATATGATGAAATAAAATGTATACATAAAATATTTTATATATACACATATATGTGTGTGTGTGTGTATATGTACGTGTGTGTGTTTGTGTGTGTGTGTGGTGCTGTCTAAAAGTGCAGTGACCTTCCAGTGAGAATTTCTGGTGGGAAGATGTATGGCTTTTCTACTCGAGGTCTTAGATCCCAGCAGTGAGTCTAAATAATGTAGTTGGCTTATAAGTTCTATATTGGTGGAAAAGGACAGAATTTTCTAGTAATGTCCATGTGATGCATCTGGGGGCCTTCATTGGTCAAACATCGATTACTTATCGAGTGCCACTTGCGTACCTGCGGCACAGAGGCAGAGACGGTGCTGCCCCGCCGTCCTGGAGCTCAGAGGCCACTGGAGGAGATGCAGCACCTCGTTTTGCAGGAACAAAGGAGCGAGGGGAGCCCTGCTGGCATTTGCACCCTACCCTACAGAAAATCACCCTGTCAGATTTTTCTGGGTCAAATGAGCCACTCCAGCGAGTGGGTATAAATCATGATCATTGCAGGAGATCACCATGTGTTATAATAAAAGAGCTGGGACATGCGTTTAGGAGGAAGAGTGGGCTCTCAGGTGAAGAGACCTGACAGGGGCCTGGGGGGTTGAGAAGGACCCAGCCAGAGGGGAAGGTGGGTAACCCTTCCGAGGTGTGAGAGCCCACACCGGCACTGTCCAGGCTCCATTCTGGCTCTGTCACTTGGAAGATGCATGCCCTTGAGCAAGTAGTTAGCTTCTCTAAGCCTCAGTCTCCACATGTGGCAAATGGGGTTCATCATTATGCCTGCCTCATAGGGCTGTTGGGAGGATTGAATTGGATAGTGACGTAAATGTATAGGAAGCTTTTGGGGGGCACCCGGCGGTGTAGGGACGGTGACCATGAGACTATTATAATTACACACCACATACACGGTGCAGCTCGTTCACAGAAGGGAGTGAAAGAGGCGGTCAGCCATCCATCAAGCATGCAGGCAGGGTGTGTGGAATGTGCGGAGCTGGCGGTGATGGTTGAAGATGGGGAAGGGGAGTGGTCGGGGCACCCGGGATGCCCACTGTGTGTGGGTTTCTCTTCTCATAGTGACCGTGTGACTCTGTGAGCCGTTGCCTAGAGGTCGGTGATGCCTTCTGACCGTTTTTGCATGCAGGGCTGGGAACTTGGCTGGGGGAGCTCCCATGAGCCCGCCCTGGGCTGGGTTGTGGTGTGCACAATCCCCTGGGCCCTTACAGTGACCCTGTGGGGTCACTGTCACCAGCAGCCTGGTGACAGGCCACAGTGACTCAGTGATGCTGCCAGTGCTCAGGCTCTGGGTGTGAAGACCACAGAGGCCATGGGCTCCCGGCCAGGCCTGGCTTTTGCTCCGGCTCGTGATGGCTGGTGACCTCACACGGGGTGGCCAGGGTCTCCCTGGGAGATGTCCCCTATTGGTACTGTGGTAAGCTTTCCTTCCTCCCACTGCAGGGGGTACATGTGCTCATGGCCCCTGCCCTCGATGGCTGGCCGGGGGCCCAGGAGCCAGGGCTCTCCTGTACTTATTGTGGGGCTTGCAAAAGCCGTAGTCCCCACCGATAGGCACACAGAAGACACCAGAAAGGCAGTGAGCTCTGGTCCCAGAGAGTCCACATCCTAGGTGACCTGTTGTTTCTCTCTTCCAGGGCATGGTCTAGCAGCCCAGACAGGGACGTGGAACCAGCCCCCAGAGCTTCTGGTCCCAACTGTCTCCACCTCCACTCGGCCTTGGGTAAGTCGCTGTGGGAGGCCACCTGGGCCTGGAAGCAGGTGAGGGCCAGAGGGTGGGGGTGGGGTAGGGGACCTGGCTGTGGCTGGTGAGGATTTCACGCAGCTCAGTGGGAAAAGCAGGGAAATCCGGGAGTCGAGGGCCAGCCTACCCAGCACACCCAAGAGGTATCAGGAAACTGAGACTCTGGGATGTAAAGCACCCACCAACGTCCTGTGATCCTCTCGGTTCTCGGTTCTCTGTTCCCTGTTCTGGCCTGAAGCTGGCCATGCCTTCCTGTAGGTCATTTGTCCTTGGGTGCTTTGATTTGGGAATTAGAACTTTCCTGAAAGCTCCTATCTCCCCCCCCCCCCCCCCCCCCCGTAGAGGCAAAAGAGCTGTCTTCCCAGGGCCCCGGGGCTGAACCTCCCCCCACACCTCTTGCTCCCCTCTCCTTCCCTCCCTCTTCCCCCACCCATCCCCCATGGCCTCACTAAGCTTGGGTTCAAACACCCCCCCACACACCTCTCTGGCCGCACCCCTGTCCTCCCAGACTTTTCTCTGGCCTCTCCACTTGTCCAGCCTGTCTACTTTGCTTCCCTTCCTGCCTCCCAAGCAGACTGGCCATGGGACCCGCTTCCTCGCTCACAACCTCAGGTCCCTCCTGCCTTCCCTGACAAGGCCTGGCCCCCAAACCTGGAACCAGCTGCTGTCGTCTCAGACAAGGGGTCAAGTCCACAGTAATTAGCATGATCCACAAGCCCTTGGTCTGGACCCACCACCCTCCTGACCCCGTCTCAAGCCCCACTGCCGGCTTTGGGTTCCAGGGAGGCTGTAGTGACAGCAATGTGCCTATGATGTTCGAATGCGCCGTCCATCCCCCAGGCCTTTGCTCCCCAGTGGCCTCTGCTCAGAACACTTTCCTCTTTCTTAGCCTGGCCCATTCCTGGCCATCCCATCCAGCCAAGCTCAGGGGGTTTCATCCTTTCTCAAAGCCTTCCTGACCCTGGGGCTGAGCCCAGTGCCTGTCCTCTGTCCCCGAGAGGCACTCCGTAGGGCTCCCTTGCCAGCAGATGGCTCTCCCACCAGGAAGTGCTGGCTGCGCACTGAACAAGCGCTCCTGGGGGCCCAGGACCCGGCTGCCTCTGCTGTGCGGCTGTTCCTCTTGCTGAGTTCAGTGCTGGGTTCTGTTCCCAAGTGAGGAAGTAGGTGGTGGTGGGAGAAAACCTCTGACCTCGGGTTTGTGCACACAGGATCCCGCTGGGCCCACTTCACAGCCTCCCCGTCTCGCCTGTAAGAGGGTCAGTCACACCTCCATCTTGGGGTGGTTGCAAGAGCTGAGGTGTGGGGAGGCCTCAGCTGCCCGATGGCCCTTCCTCTTCCTCCTCCTGCCCAATTTCTGGTAATCATCACAGTGGCTGTCATTAGTCATTGGCTCTGCCCTGCTTGGCCGGCCCACCCCAGAACTGCGAGCCCTGTTTGAGGCCGGGAGTGTGGGGCCTGTTGCCCACGACAGGAGGGAGCAGTGTGGGGTGGGGGCGCTTGGGGCTCAGCCCTGTGGGGCCAGGCCCAGCCCTGGAGAGCCCACCTCCGAGCCCTCACAGGAAGTCTGGGCGTTTCTAGGCCCTCGAGGCACATAATTCTCACCTTCCCACCCAGGAATCACCTTTAGGGCTCAGCTGTGGGGCTAAGATTTGGACCCAAAACCTACTGAAGTGTCACCACCTTAATTACCACCTTAATAAATGATCTTAAGGTTCCTGGGTGCCCAGCATAATAGCCCTCAGGGAGTCTGAAGGGGCTTGAAGGGTCTGAGGGGGTCGGAGTGGTTTGGGGGGTCTGAGGGGTTTGGGGAGGGGTCTGAGGGGGTCTTAGAGGCCTGAGGGGTCTCAGGGAGTCTCAGGGACCTGAGGGGTCTCAGGGGGTTAGAGGGGGTCTTGGTTCTGACAGGTTCTGAAGAACCTGAGGGGGTCTCTCGGGTCTGGGGGTGGTCTGAGGGGGTTTGAGGGGCCTGTGGGGTCTGAGGGAGTCTCAGGAGTCTGGAGGTTCTGAGGGGTCTGAGGGGGCAGCAGACGAGGAGGGCAGGTGCCGAGCTGCTGATTCCACGATCCCGCCAGCAGATGCAGGAGTCGGCAGGCGGGTCAGACCATCAGACCCCCAGCGGCAGCCCCCAAAGAGAATTGCTTTCAGGCCAGGCCCGGGCACTGTGGCACTCCTCCCTGCTGCCCGTCCCCCCAGGAAGTCTCCCTCACATGTAGGACCCACCCCCCCTTCATGTGGTTGTTGGGGGTGTGCCCTCTGCCTCGCCCTGCCATCTCTCGTGTGACCTGTTCACCTTTGTGAAAGTCCCCCTCCTCGGGTTGGGACACGAGCCTCAGGCAGGGCCTCTGCCTCGGGATAGTGGAGCGGGGAGGCCGCTGCTTTCACCAGGTCCATCTGCTTCCACCCGCCCCGTGGGGGCTGGGAATGGCAGAGAATCGGCTGTGTCGCGTGGACATCGCGGGCAGGCACACCTCAGCCCACACCATAGTTTCGGTTCCAGACCGCAGCAATAAAGCGAGTCGATGTATGCCCGGTTTCCCAGCACGTGTGTGCTATACTGTTTTTTCTTTTTTTTTTTTTTTTTATTGGTGTTCAATTTACTAACATACAGAATAACCCCCAGTGCCCGTCGGGGCGAGTGTCCCCAGGACAGGAGAGCCCCGTCCCGGAGACGCAGGAGCTGCACCGACCTTCCCCGGGCGGAAAGGGGCTCGTGGGGAGTTGGAGCAGGACCCAGGAGGGCGGGGATGCCCTCGGGCTCCCGGGGACACTAACAGAGCAACTGCGCGCCCAGGAGAGTGCGCCGAGCTCCCTAAGGGCTGCAGCGCGCATGGCGGGACCCAGCGGGACCCGGAGCAGCTCGGAGGGGTTCGAGCGGCGGCTCCGCGGAGGGGGCTGCGCGGCCCGGGAGCGCGAATCCACCAGTGCTATACTGTTAAGTGTGAAATAGCATCACGTCTAAAAAAACAACGTAGGTGCCTTATTTTAAAAATATTCTGTTGTGGGCAGCCTGGGTGGCTCAGTGGTTGAGCGCCGCCTTCAGCCCAGGGCGTGACCCTGGAGACCCGGGATCGAGTCCCACTCGGGCTCCCTGCACGGAGCCTGCTTCTCCCTCTGCCTGTGTCTCTGCTTCTGTGTGTGTGTGTGTGTCTCATGAATAAATAAATAAAATCTTTTTTTTTTTTTTATTTAAAAAAAAATTTTTTTTTTAATTTATTTATGATAGTTACACAGAGAGAGAGAAAGAGAGAGAGAGGCAGAGACATAGGCAGAGGGAGAAGCAGGCTCCATGCACCGGGAGCCCGACGTGGGATTCGATCCCGGGTCTCCAGGATCGCGCCCTGGGCCAAAGGCAGGCGCTAAACCGCTGCGCCACCCAGGGATCCCAAATAAATAAAATCTTTAAAAAAAAACAAAACAAAACTCCGTGGCTAAAAGAGGCTGATCACCATCCGAGCTTCCAGCGAGTTGTAATCGCTGATCAGAGATCACTGCCACAAATGTGATCGTAATGAAGCAGTTTGAAATCTTGCAAGAATTACCAAAATGTGACACAGAGACACGAGGTGAACAAATGCTCTTGGGAAATGCCACCGATAGACTTAATTGATGCCCGGTTGCCACAAACCTTCAGCGTGTGAAAAATGGGTTATCCAGGAGGTGCAAGAAAGCAAAGCACAACCGAGGTATACCTGTACAGGTATCCCAGCTGAGGCTCGGGGGTTGGCACAGGTACACTGGGTTGGGGTTGGCAGGGATGCTCCTGGCCAGGTCAGGTCTTGCGGAGGCTAGGAGCCAGATGTCAGGATGCTGGAGCAGACACAGGGGCCCAGATGGGGTAGAGGAGTGCTGGGGGGAGAGAGACACTGAACTCAACAAAATATAGAGAAAAAAAATCAAGTAGGACAGGAGGATAAAGAATACGTGTTGGGGTTTGGGCTTGGACATGGTCCGAGGGAAGTCCTCGGCGGGAAGCGTGTTGGAAAAGACCTGAGGATTGTAAGGGAGCAGTTTGATATCTGGGGAACAGCCGGTGCAAAGGGCCTGTGGCAGAAATGCACCCAAGTCATTAAGGAGCAGCGAGATTAGCGTCGCATTGTGGGGATGGGCAAGTGCAGGATAGGAGTCGGGCCAGGCAGGTGGGAGCAGGTGTAGGTCAGACACGAGGGGCCGGACACTTGCAGCACTGACCCAATGAGGAATCGGGGTGATAAGCAGCATCTCAGTGCTTCCAACATGGGGCCAGAGAATGGACCTCCTCGTCCTTTACATAGTGACCCCCTCCTCAAAAATTTCATAATTGTTGCCCGCAGAGATCTATGTAGCCACAATTCTGCTGGAAGATGTTCTGGGACCAGGGGCATGGAGCTTTGGGGTCCTGCAGAGCTGGACAGGAAAGCATGATGCCGGGTTAGCCTCTCCTCTGGGCGCTGGGCTTGCAGCCCATTGAAGTGTCGCTGGCGTGCAGGTCCCGGGTGGGTCTCAGAGAGCCGTCCTCAGGCCCTTGTGAGGCGGCCGCAAAGCAGAAAGGGCTACGGTTCTGAGGCAGGACATTGGAAGGGGGAAATCCTTCCTGTGTTGTAAGGGGAGGGTTATTTTTATAGTGACTTGCGATGACTTTGCAATATAGCTTCCTGTGGGCGTCCCCTTTGGGCCTCAGCCACAGGGGCGGATCCTGCACGGCAGGCCTTGTGGGCAGATGCCTGCACAGTGTGCACCTGTGTGCGCGCGTGCACACACACACACACACACACACACTGTGGGCATGCATGACTTGGCTTGACATTCTCAGCCACTGGGGAATTGGTGGAGGGACTGCCAGCACCGGGCAAGGGAATCACTGCCCCTCAGCACCCCGGGGCGGAGGTTTCTGTGTTGTGTTGGGAAGATGAAAGGTGGAAATAAAAAGAAGGGTGTCTTAGCTTCCAAGTCCGCCCTTGCTCGGCAACGAAAGAGCAGGACACATCGAACAAATGAATGAATGATTGAAGACCCCAAGATCTCGTTGCTTCCTGGCTCCCTCCAGGCTGGCAGTCCGCGTCCACGCAGGCCCTCCCGCTCCATGATGCAGGCCTCTCAGGCCCTCCTGCACTGATCTTCTCACTTCCCAAAGCCCAGATTGCCGGGTCAACCCGGATTGCATGTTTTCTGTGCTGTGGACCCCTTGACTATATTCTTGGACCCGTCAGGCCGTATGTGCACATTTGTAGCTGAGAAGTCTGGGAACATAGTCAGCAAAGGTTTGCTCTGGCGCCTGCGCCTGGGATCTCCGGGGGGTCTCTGGGAGACTGGCTCTTTCTCTGAAGTTCTAGACTCTCTGGGTCGGAAAGTCTCGGATGGGAAATCCGGAGACCTAGAGTCCCAGGAAGATGGGCTCCATGGGGCCAGCCCTGCTGAGGTGCTGGGGGTCCTCAGCGCCCCCTCCCTTGGCTCCCTCGCTCCCTGACTTCCTTCTTCTTACCAAGGGCCACGCACTGGGGCCACCCTGGGTACCAGGCGCTGTGCTCACTGGCTACAGGCGTATTCCCAGCCGCGCTCTGCGTGAGTGCACCTCAGCTCCGCGTCCTTGGGGAAGGGCTCAGGAAAGGACATGGGCCTCCACCTGAAAGCCAGAATCTGGGGTCCCTCCTGGAGCCCTGCCCCTCCTTCCACCCAGGCCCAGAGCTCCCACAGCCAAGAAAGAACTCGTGCCTTGCCTCCCCGGTAGACCGTAAGCTGCCCGCGAGCACCCTGTCCTGGTACTCGCAGCACCTGGCACCGCGTCTCTCACTCGCTCCTGGCTCTCTCTGCACAATCTCTGGCTTCTGATGTTGGGATTTAAAGAGGAAGAATGGCAAAGGGCCGCTTTTATGAGCCGCACGCGCTCCTGATTCTAAACACTGCCCCCGTCACGGCAGGCCAAGGCTGGGTCAGGAAGGGTGGCTGGCCCGTCACCGTTCGAGCGCCTTCGTGTTTTAGCCGGGCTGATGCCATTTATGTAGAGAAGGACCTACCGTTTTTGTTTCTTCCCAAAGACATTAAACATTAATCAAATAGCATATGATATGCTTCACTGGAAGTTTCCTTCCAAGTTTAAAAAAAAAAAAATGAAAAAAATTTCTGGATTAGTGAGCTGAGCCATAAGTAAGCGGCACCAAACCGGCCTTTGGCGGCGGCTGGCCCCCCGGGAGCTCTGCTGCGGGCAGCACCCCCTTGGGTGGACTTTCCTGCGGACAGAGCCACTTGTCGGCGCCCACAGAGCCCCCGGGGCCCACATGTGTCTTGAAAACGTGGAAATCTAACATCTATGATGACATTTCTTAACGACAGTTTCTATCCGAGATGTCTTAGAAGGTGGCGAGAGCTCCTTCATTTGGGGCACGTGAATTCAAAATTTGGGAGCCGTTCGTTTGGGGCCCATGAAAAGTGAATTCTGGTGTCACTCAAGCGGGAACCTGGCAGGAATTAGCTTTCCAACATCTACTAGGGAGGGAGCTAAGCCGATGGATCTGCCAACCAAGATCCTGGGGAGAAGGACATACATTCCAGCCAAGCGAGTGGACTTGCCAGGTCCTATAGAAGCTTCCACGGGGCTCAAACGTGCCTCGGGGCCATGTAGTCCAAAGTCATCATCCACAGACGAAGAAAGCAGTGCTTCGAGGCACAGGGCCTCCCAGGCCTCTGATCTGAGGTTGGGAATGACAGCTGTGCTCATAGCAACTAACTTCTCTCCTTGCTACACGTGCCCACTCATCTACCTCGCAGAGCTGTCGGGTCCAGCCCTTGCCCGTTACCTGAGGAAGAACTCAGAGACACTTTTTTGGTATTTTTTGACTCGAACATGACAAATGTGAGCTACCCTTTGACTAATTAGTCTGAATTCCTAGGATTTGATGGTATTTTTTCTTCTGTCCCCTAGCTGCCCCTCCTCCCCATTCCCTACATTTGTTCATCTAACCATTTGTCCCATACTGTCCTATACCGTTCAGTACCATTACATGCTGGGCCAGTCGTTGCTCATGAAGGTGCCTCAAGAGGTAACAGCCCCAGGCCTGGGAGGTAGGGCCCAGGTGCTTGCTGGTGGTTCTCCCTGCACCCCCAGGATAAAGTCGCAAGGCTGGCCCTGCCCAGCTCTCGGCCACGTGCCCTGAGCCAGCCTTTCTCCAGCCGCAATGTGCTATTTCACGCTCTCACCCACACCTCTTCGAACACTGTGGGCTCCTCCTCGGACGCCGCCTTCAACCCTTCCCCATTGGGAGAATGTCTCCCCAGATGGCAGCTCTGAGGCCTGTCCCCCACCTGCCGCGGCATATGCTCCGGCCTGCTCTTCATGTTGGGCCCACAGCGGCTCCCTTTTTACAGCCTCGGGTCCTGGTGCGTAACGATTCTGTGCAAGTTCAGCGAGGGTCAGATGGCCATGGAGTGAATGAGTGAATGGTGAACGTGGCCCATCCTATTTTCTTTTCTTTTTAATTGTGTTTTTTAAAATTTTTATGTATTTATTTATTTGAGAGAGAGAGATACCGAGAGAGCACAGGCTTGGGGAGGGACAGAGGGAGAGGGAGAAGCAGAGTCCCCACTGGGCAGGGAGCCCCACACGGGGCTCGATCCCAGGACCCCAGGATCATGACCTGAGCCAAAGGCAGACACATAACCGACTGAGCCACCCAGGTGCCCCTACTATTTTCTCTAAGCTAAGAACATTCCCAGGAGTGAAATCCCACTGATTGTTGGAAAGGCCCTCGTCCTGGCAACAGCCTCCACCCATGCCCACCCAGGCCTGGGTTCTCTTCCACTGGGAGCCAGTGAACAGACTGAGGCATTTGGACAGTCAGTAGTGGGGTACCACACCCAGTATGGACGGAGGGGGGGGGCATGTTGTGTGTGCTGTGTGCATTCATGATTATATATATGCGGGGTGTGTGTTGTGTGTATGTGTATATGTGTGTGTGGTGTATGTGCTGTGTGGCGTGGTGTGGTATGTGGTGTGGTTCGCGTGGTGTGCATGCATCAAAGATATGATCAGTGTGTGGGGGGGTGCCTGCGGTATGGCAGGGTGTGGTGTGTGCGTGTGTGTGTGTGTGTGTGTGTGTGTGTGTGGTATCTGGTGAGGGGCGTGTGCTGTGTGCGACCTGTGTGTGCACACCCCGTCCTCACAGATCGGAGCAGCTCAGCCTTCTCGGAATGCTGGGTTTTGCTCTGGGCGAGTTCCAGACCTGTGCCTCAGTATCTGCAAAGCTCCCTGACCCTCAGGACATTTGTCTTGTGAAGAAACAGGCCCCTCCGTGTACCTGCTTAAACGGGCCCAAACCACGGAGAAGCCACAGACTCCCCAGGAGACATCTTGCCCTTAGAGAAGGGCCCATCCGCTCCCTGAGGGGCTCCCCCTGCCTCTCTCTCCCCCGGGGTGGGGTGGTTCACAGGGCCCCGAGGCCAGCTAGGGCAGAGAGCCCACCGGTCCTCAGGCGGCTTTGCCAGACTTGCACCTCGGGCAGCACGAGCTGGTTGGAGGCTCTGCTGTGCCATCAGAGGACGTCCCCTTCTTCTGTCCTTTCCCCTCACTTTCTCTAAAGAACAGGAATTAGATTTCACTGACCCTCACCCGCACTGGATGTGTCTGTGCCTCTGGGATCCCAGGTTTTCATGCTTGGTGCTGGTCATGCGGGCAAGAAGTGTCTGCGAGAAATGCAGGCGACCCACGAGCTCCAAGCTCTGGCCAGCCTCAGCCTCAGCCTCAGCCTCCAACCTCAGCCTCAGCCTCCAGCCTCAGCCTCAGCCTCAGCCTCCAGCCTCAGTCTCAGCCTCAGCCTCAGCCTCAGCCTCTAGCCTCAGTCTCAGCCTCCAGCCTCAGTCTCAGCCTCAGCCTCAGCCTCCAGCCTGGCTCTTCTCAGTACTGCAATTAAACTCATTAAGTGCCTCACACATTTCTTGTTTCCTAAAAGCTGTGACGTAACCTCCAGATATTTGTGTGATGCTTTAAATTGGTCAGTCCCTTTACGCCCATCGTTTCCCTTTATCCTCACGGCTACATGGTGACACCAGCAGGCATGGGCTGTTCTTCCCATTTACAGTTCAGGAAACTGAGGCCCAGAGAAGTTAGGAGACAGCCAAGACTGTAAGGCCAGTTAGGGGAGCCTGGGAAGGGTTGGCTGTGCTCTTTGCACCTGCTGCCCTGTGTGGCCCCTTATGTGCAGCTGCCACCCGAGCAGGCATTCTGGTCCCATGACAGAAGAGCAAGCAGACGCTTGATCTGAGGTCCCTGAGGCTGGGAACCCCCGCACCCCAGGGTCTGGCCCAGTGCACCCTCTGCCCCCAAAGAGCTGCACCCCTGGCCAAGGTGTGTAAGCGCAGCCTACTAGGGTGCGTTTCCCTCCTGCAGGGGTGGAAGGACTGGGGTTCACATCCTGGCCGGGAGTGTCAGCGTAGAATCGCAGACTCGCTCTGCCACAGGCCACATGGGTCTGTCGCACGCAGGCTTGGTCACTGCTGGAGACCTTCTGCAGCTGGACACGAGGAACCTGGGGGATGTGTGGGGGCTGGTGTCTCAAATCCCCACGCGTGAGAAGCTCAGCTGAGCGGGGTGGGGACCCCTCCACCAGCTCCGTGCCCCCAGGCCTGGCTGAAGCGGGGTCAGATCTATGGAGGGGATGGTCAGGGGGCTTCTGAAATCTCAGACCAGCTCGGGCCTTCAGCCTGCTAGGGCAGCTTCCGTTGAAAGAGCAGTTAGCCCTGCTGGGCTCCGATCCCTGTAAGGGGCATTTTGGGGGGTTCGCTCGATCGTGTGGACGATCGAATAGTCATAGTCTCTGAGTCCTCGGCTGCTTGTCTCATCCTGAGCGCCTCATGGGGCTTGGGTATTCACTGGGGATGGTGAGGGGCGCTGCAAGCCTTGCCTGCCGGCGCTCTCCCGGCTCCCCCCCCACACACACACCCTGTCCTCAGGGCTGCCCTGTTCTACAGTCCTGCTCACCAAGCACGTCGCTGTGTGGCCTCGGCTGGGCTCTCTCCCGGCCTCCGCGCCCTGGCACACGCTGTTCCCTTCGTCCGCCCACCTGGAGAGCCCCTGGAGGCCTGGCTCAGACCTTGCCTATCAGACCTCCCAGCCGATGCTTGGGGACAGGCTGGCTCTGCTCCCGCCCTGCACTCCGGGTCCCCCCTAAGTCAGCCTCATTGCACACGTTGCCCCCAGGGCTCATGGAGGGTAGGGGGCCAGAGGGGCTTCGGGCACTGAGAAGGGTCTTTGTTGTTCATCCAGGTGATCCCACACCTGGCACAGAAGGGAGATTCAGAGACTTCACTCCCACCCCAGCCTGGCAGTGGGGCTCTGCCCCCGGGAGCCTCAAACTCTGGATCTCACATACGGATGGTCGTATGTGGTGGTTTGGGTGTTAAGAAAAATCCCATGGTCTTGTTTTGGATCCTGCCTAGAGTTCTTTTCCTGTTGTGTTAACAGATTCTACAAGGAGAAGATCATTCTCCTGAGCATTTCCTCTTCCTCTCTCCTCCTCCTTTTCTCCCCAGAGGCTCATTTATGTCTATTCCACTAACCTATCTTCCTCCACTGGGCAAGCAGCTCGAAGAGCTCCTTCCCTGGAGACTCAAGTAGCAGTGATGTTGTTCTGGGTGAAAGATCCCAGCTGGAGGGGGCGGAGAGGACCCTGGCCAGGCCACGTAGCTGGGGGCGTGTTCATGGGGCCGGGAGGAGATGGCACCGGTTTGGTGAATGGACGCCCGGGTCTGACCTGCCCCAGGCAGGCCCTCTCCTCTGCTATGGCTGCTCTCGTGCCAGTAAATGGAGCTTTTCTTTCTTTTCTTTTCTTTTTTTTAAGATTTTATTTATTCATTAATGAGAGAGAGAAAGAGAGAGAGGCAGAGACACAGGCAGAAGGAGAAGCAGGCTCCATGCAGGAGTCCCGATGTGGGACTCGATCCCGGGTCTCTAGGATCACACCCCGGGCCGAAGGCGGTACAAAGCCGGTGCAAAGCCGCTGAGCCACCCGGGCTGCCCTAAATGGAGCTTTTCAAAATAGCCAAGTCTGAATTACAGAACATTCCTTCTTGGAGCTTCAAAGCTGAGCAAGAGAGCGCTTTGCCATCCTGAGCCATGATGTTCCTTCCTGTATCCCTAATACTGGAGAAGTCACAAAATGTTAGAGCAAGAGGGTCCTGGAAGAAACGCATTCACTCATTCATCCACTCGTCCATCCAGGCCCAGTGCTAGGCCCCTGGAGCAGACAACCATTGCTTCAGATATATTAACCGAGCACTCATTGTGTGCCAGGCCTCGTTCTGGGCAATGTGGGGATACAGTGGTGAACAAAAGGAGGCAGGGTCAATAATTGTGTCGGTACAGTGCCAGGTAGTAGGAAATGCTATGACCAGGGGGCAGGGGGAGGGACTAGGGTGTGAGGGCTGATGCTATTTGAGATGAGTTCCTTGGATGAGGCAACCCCCAAGAGGATTCCAACAAAGATATAAACGTTGAGGGAATGTACCTTGAGACCAGGCAGAGGGAACAGCAGATGCAAAGGCCCTGAGGCTAGAACATGCTGTGGCATGAATGAGGCATTCTCTTTCCTCAATAAGCTGAGGCTTATTGAGGAAAGAGAGGGGGGAGAAAACACAAGTAAAAAATGTTACAAAAGTTGAGATCATGATAGAAATAGGTAAAAAAAAAAAAAAAGTGGCATTAGATGCGGAGGAGAGCAATTGCTGGGGGCTGGGATGTACATCCTGAATAGATTGCATGTGAATTGGGCTTTGGTGGTTGAGTAGAAGTTTGCTGGACAGCTGAGGCGAGCAGCCGTATGGATGAGCCTGTGTTTTCAGAGGCACGAGGTGTATGGGGAGAGGCACGCACAGTTCCTCTTCCTGTTGTATTAGCTTCTGCGAGGGAAAGAACATTCTCTTGGGGGTTTTCTCTCCTTTTCTCCACCTTTTCCTTTCACCCAGGCTCATGTAGAGCATTTCAACCTCTGCTAAGTAGGAAGGAAGGGTCTAGGCGGGAAGGGGAGTTCTAGGTCTTGGCCAGCTTCCTCCCCTCCCTCCCTCCTTCTCTCCCTCCCTTCTTTTATGTATTATTTTTTTAAGCTTTGGGGAGCCCTGAGGATTTAAGCTGCTGGGATGGGTACAGAAGTCAAGAGGGTTTTCAGTTAGATTTCTCAACCAGAGGTCACTGGCCTGGAGCCCATCTGGCTGATAAAACTGGATGCAGCAGATATTCAGGAAGCCGCCTGAAAACAGGCTCCTGGAAGTCAGTGGGCTGAATTTGGATCTGGGCGCACCCTATAACTGTCACTGACCTCCTGCCTCTTGGCCCAGATCTTGCTCGGGGTGGCGGGGGGTGGGGGGCTTCAGCTGTCCTCCCTCAGGGGACACTTTTTGCCACTCCTGACCGTCCACCGTACACCTTAGGGACCTGCACCATCATTGCAGCCGGCCTCCAGGAAAGTTCTTGAAGCTGCTGAAAATAGAAACTGGGAAATTGGGAAATGCAAATGCCGTGATCCTTCATTCATGGGCACCTCCCCCCGCAGGGCTGCCGTTAGCCAGGAGGGCCTGAAAACAGAGTGCTAATGAGCTTCCAGAGTCCGTGTTGGTGGCCCCAGATCCAGTGTCCCAAGGATCTACCCAGGGCTGAGCAGTCAGTAGAAATAGAGTACGGGCCACATTCATATGTAATTTTAACTTTTCTAGTAGCCACAAGAAGAAAGTTAAAAAAAAAAAAAGAGAGAGAGAGAGAGAGAGAGAGAGAGAGAGATTAATGTTACCCACATGATCCACTTCCCTCACGATATCTCAAACGGTGTCACTTATCATTCCCCATGTAAGCAGGATAGGAAAATTACCATGAGATATTTTACATTATTTTTATGTACTAAGCTGTCGAAAGCCAGCATGTATTTTTACTCGTAGGGCACATACATGAAGTCAGACGGGCCACATTTTACGAGCTCCATGGCCACGTGGGGCTGGTGATTATGTATTGGACAAATCTGGTTTATGGACAGAGAAACTGAGGCACCTGTGGGGTGGAGGAGGCGTGGCGGGGCTGGGAAGCCTGGTATCTGCGCCCCTAGTGTCCGCCCCAAGCACGCGGCTCCCTCTGGGGGGGCCCTGGCCTCATCCCAGACCCCATGGCATGGGACTGGCCCCTCCTCAAAGCAGCTGCACTAGAAGCCAAGGCTGCATGCCGCTTGCCTCTCACCCACTTACTTGCAGAAAATTCTCAGCATTTGCCCATTTGTTAATGGGTCACCAGGAGAAAGAACCGTGGGTCTTGTGACGCATGAGGAACAGCCCTAAAGGCCTGTTTCCCTCTTGTCCTTCCAGCCTCTACTCTGCTGTCCTACCCCGGGCAGGATAAGTGCTCGTCTCAGGAGAGCCCTCTGGTTCCCTGAAGGTCAGATTCCCCAGGGATGCGCCTCCAGCCTCATCCTGAGCTTTGGCCTTTATCTAAGGACTTGGTTCCTTCCATCTTTTCCATCACTTTCACTCCAAGTGTTTGGAAGTCGGCTTGGCCTGGTGAGCTCTGGAGATCGAACCTGATGGAAGCATTTTAAAGCAATGGATGAAATGTCGACCCACGCCAGCAGCCGGTGTGGAGCGGTGATTAATGACACATTCAAGTATTGGGTTCCCAGGAGCCTCACCGAGTGGTTGGGAGAATTACGCCATTAAACAAGCTTTAATTTGCAGGCAATACCTACTTCGGGTTAAATATTTTCATAAGGCTCCCCAGCTACACGTCCGCACTCTTTTTCCTTCTTTACAATTTAGCACATTAAGAACAAATAACCGAGTAACCAAGAGCCAGAGAGATGGATGGATGTAAGCGCTACATTAACTCTCTCCCCATTCTTTCATTACTGGGAATTAAAATGTTATCTTTGACATGCTCAGAAGGCTGTTGCCTGTCTCATCCAAGCCCTGCGTGGTCACGAGGCTTTTCAAGCCAAGTGAGAGGTGGCTCTGATCCTGAATTGATCGCCCTTCCTGGCACGCCCCATTCTTCACTCCATCCATCAGTGGAGATGAAAGCAAGATTTTCTGGTCTACAGATGAAGGATGAGCCCTGACCACCAGGGCTGGGGGTGGGGGGTGCATTTCTGCTGAGAAACGGGGTGGTTGCTTTGTTTTTGCAGAAAGGCTGGCTTTTTATCATCCATCTTCCCAGCCAGCCAGTCGTCAATAACGGCTCCTTGACTTAATTAGTAAAGATAGGGGTCACCGTGCATGTAGCGTCCCACCATCCTGGGTCCCTGCGAGGCTGCGTGCTTTGGGCCGAGAGCCTCCAGGAGAGAGATAAAATGAGGCTCTTTGTATTAACTATTTCATCTGAGTCTTTGGTAAGCACATGTGAGCTGGCTCAGTTAGGGACTGGCAGTGTACATGGGGCTTTATTTCATATTCATGGGCTCCGCTTCATGATGGGGTAGATACCAGCTGGGAGCACCATAGTGGCCTCATCACTGCGCACTGACCTGGGCAATGAAGGGGGCCACAGGGAAGGTCACAGACCAGCATGTGTCCCCCCTGGAAACCTCACTTGTCACTAAGACAAGATAACTTGTCTCTAAGATGGAGATAATGTTGCACCCTCCTACCCTGGCCAAGCATGGCCCCCACCTTCCCAGTGCCTGGAACCTGCCTAGAGGTGGCCTTTGAGGGTTGACCTCCATGGCTTTTTGGTTTGGGTTTTGGGCTTGTTGTTGTTGTTTTGGTAGGCTCCGTGCCCAGCGTGGAGCCCACTGTGGGGCTTGAGCTCACAACCTTGCGATCAAGACCTGAGCTGAGGTCAAGAGTTGGACTTTTAGCCGACTGAGCCACCCAGCTGCCTCAACCTCCAGTGCCTTTTAAAGTCCTCCTTGGGACAGCCCGGGTGGCTCAGCAGTTTGGCGCCGCCTTTAGTCCAGGGGGTGATCCTGGAGACCCGGGATCAAGTCCCACATCGGGCTCCCTGCATGGAGCCTGCTTCTCCCTCTGCCTGTGTCTCTGCCTCTCTCTCTCTCTCTGTCTCTCATGAGTAAATAAATAAAATCTTAAAAAAATAAAAATAAAAAAAATAAAGTCCTTGTTGTTCAGCTTTGATTCCTCATGCTGTCTTCCTAGGCAAACTACCTTACACACCCCACGGGAGTGAGGAATCACTCATTCCTCCCTGGAGCACCCCCCACCATGAGTCACTGTTTTGTGCCCCATTCATAGGCACCTGTGTCATAAGCAGCCCAGAGCACTGAGAACCAGGAGGTGCGTCCCTGGGCATTCAGATGGCCCAGTGGGACTAGAGTAGACTGCACACCCACTATGCACCCAGCCTGGCGCCAGGCCCTGAGAACATGCTGAGGGCAAGGATGGCTTGCACTCCTGAGCTTGGGCTTTGCAGGAGCAGACCACCGGCAGGGGGACACATGTGGGCAAGCATTCCCATGGTTAAATGACTCAGGACATGGTACAGGACGTGGTGAGGCACACAGATTTGCACACCACATGTTTCCAAGTTTCTTCCAGGGAACGCTGTACCACCGTCCTGGACTCCTTTGACGTCATCACCTCTTGTATGAGATGCTCCCCCACCTCAAATGCAGATGCAGGAATCTTCAGCCTGGGGCCTCCAGACCCAGGGATCTTAGGCTATCAGCCCAGGAAGGAACACAGGAGGCGACATTCTCAAGTCTCGTGTATCACCTTCCAGGGACACACCACGTGGAAAGGAGTTGGGAAAGTGTGAAGCAGCTTCCCGGGCACACCCTCTGCCTGCTGTGACCTTCTAGCTTCAGGTTGACCTCGCTTGTCCCTCTTCCCAACCTGGTACTTTCCTTTCCATAAATATTTGCCATCTTGGGCAGAGGAGGCGTGAGGAGTTTGGCATTTCTATGGAATCTGGAAGAACCTAGGACACAGATATCAGTAGTTCTGAGGCTACTGATACATCATTCTGAGCTGTGATTTGGTCGCAGTCAGGTGAGTGGATTCTAAGGGGACCGGTCCTGAACTTCACAGAAGGCCGCTTGTCTCCATGGTGAAAAGGGCAGGACGCTAACCAGGCAAAGGATGTGCCGTTAAGGATCCAAGGCGGCCTGTTGGCGAGCATGCTGGCCTCCCCTGGACCGGCCTCCCCATGGGCCAGACAGACCTGGGCGGGGTGCTGGCCTGGCCTCCAGAGCCCCCGGGGCTGTTTCTTCTTCGCTGCTGAGGATGAACTGATCTATGTGGCATGTCTGACAAGAGGCCGAAGTGTCCCCCAGTCCACAGACCTTCTGGCTGTCCCTGCTGCTGGCGGGTCACATCGGGGCCTTGGGAACCTCCTCGGAGCCTGGCCGCCTGGCCCTGTCGTGACAAAGTAACGCAGCCCTGGCAGCTTCCAAAACAGGAATTGGTTTTTTCACTATTCCAAAGGCCAGAAATCTGAGATCAAGGTGTCGGCAGGTCTGGTTCCTTCGGAGGCCTCTCCTTGGCTCGCAGACGGCCGTCGTCTTGCTGTGACCTCACGGGGCCCTTCCCTCTGTGTCTGTGTCCCAGGCCACCAGTCAGGTTGGATGAGGACCCACCCCCATGACTTCGTTTTACCTCAGTTACCTCTTAAAGGCCCCTTCTCCACATCCAGCCACATTCCGAGGTGAATTTGGGGGGCCCGGTTCAGTGCAGAGCAGAGGAGAGGCAGCCCGCCCTGCTCACGCCGGTCCCCTCTGGCCGTGTGCCAACAGCAGATGCGCCCCCTTGGAGGACACGGGGCCACACGCTACTGTGCGCCTGGCTCTGGCGCCCTTGAAGCCTTGGATAGGAGGTCCAACGGGAGGCCTCAGGCCAGCTGTTCGTGTGCCCCCCGCCCCCCTAGATGCTGACTAGCACCCATCCACAGTTTTTGGGAGCAGTGTGGAAAATATGCAGCTTTGAGAACAACTGAACTGATTAAAGGATTGGAAGCACAGGCAACACTGGCCTGGAAGCGTGCGACGTTTTCAGGGTGTCCCAGGTCACATCCGGGAGCCCCGGGGCGGGTGCTGCTCGGGGCTCTGCAGACCATCACCCACCTGATTGCTCTGCAGACACAGAGACGTGGGGCTGCCCGCAAGAAGCCGCACAGCAAGTCGCCCCATGTAGGGGGGTCTCAGGCCCTAGTTTGACAGTCCGGACTGTTGTTCAAAAGTCCTAGGTGGCAGGACCCAGAGGAGGCCGGGAGGCTGTTGAAACAGAAGTGACAGGAGCAGGGGTGCAATTAGCAGGTTGATAAAGGGATCGTGGACTCTGAGGTTCCCCTGCTGTGTAGACGTGTGTGCGTGAGAACATGCCCCTGAGAGGCTGGCGTGGGCACAGGTGTCTCAGTGATGGGCCCAGCCTCCAGGAGCGGGTCTCGGGGTCTCGCCCAAAGCTGCCTGAATCTGGGTGGCACCTTGGAGTGTGGGTAGAGAGCCTGTGGATGGACAGATGGACGGGCAGAGGAGGATGGCACCTGGCCTCACGCCCCAGCAGCACCCAGCTGGCTTCCTCCGGTGCCCTCGGCTCCGGTCCTCGGGTTCGGCGGGCAAGGGGCTTCGGCTGTGGGCTGAGAGGCGCCTGACCCAGCGAAGCCATGCACCTCCCTGCTGGCTGCTGTCGTACTCGGCTGCCCCGATGATGCCACAGACCTGGCGGCTTAAACGGCAGGAATGTTTTCCCTCAAAGCACCAGAGGCTGGAAGTGAGGAACGAAGGTGTGGGCAGGGTCCTTGAGGGCTGCGGGGAAGCATCTGTTCTAGCTCCTGAAGGCCCCTGGCCTTCCTTGGCTTGTACCTGGCTGTGTGTCTCTTCTCCCTGTCTCTTCGCATGTCTTCCTTCTGTGCGTGTCCAAATGTCCTCTTTCGATAAGGACACCCCAATAACCTCATCCTAATTTGATCATCTGCAGCCTCCATTTACAACTAATGTCCCGTTCACAGGTATTAGGGGTTAAACCTCAACATCTTTTTTTTTGTTTTTTTGGTTGTGGGGGCCACAGTTCAACCATAAGCTGACTGTGCCTGAGGAGACACACCTCCACACGGGGTCGTCCTGGACACCCTGCACTGCAGGGTCCTGGGACACATGGCCCTGTCCACCCAGAGGGGCTCTCTGGGCACAGAGCCATCCTGGAGTGCCGTCATCAGGTCCTCCATGGTGACACCTGGAAGGACCTGGGAGCTCATCTGGGTGGGCCCCCAAGAGCGATTGCAGAAAATGCAGGAGCTCCAACCTGGCCTAGAACTTTTCTTCCAATAGGACAGAGATCTTACCGCATCTTGGTGGTTTCAGCTCAGGTCATGATCTCAGGATCCTGAGATTGAGGCGACATTGAGTTTGGTGCTCAGTGGGGAGTCTGCTTGAGAGTCTCTCTCCCTAGCCCTCTGTCTCTCCCCCACCCCTGCTCGTGCACCCATGCGCTCACTCTCTCTCAAATAAATAAATAAAATCTTAAAAAAAAGTAAAGCCATAAAGATAAGTACAAACAGGGGTATGTATTATAAAGTTAATAAAACCCAGGAGGGGCCAATGGAGGAAGCGCCAGGGACAATAGACGAACCACATCTGTTCCCTTTCCTAATGGGGGTGCGGCGGGGGAGAGCTTATAAATAACAGAAGCGGTTCAAAGTGGACACCTCTGGGACAGGGGCAGGAGACACTTTACATTTATTGTCTGTTCTGTACACTTGAAAAATGATGACTGTCCTGTGTTACTGTCGGAGCCGGAACGTGAAATGAGGCGGTGAAGTGAGATCCGCGTTAGCGTCTAGAGGTGCTGCCTCTCCAGGGTCAGTCCTCTGTCCAGCGGTGTGGGAAGCTGCTGTGGGGGGGCAGGTTCTGCGCTCCCAGGGGCACCTGGCCTTCCACTGCCAACATGCGAGACATCCTGGGCTGCCTGGTGCTAATTCTAGAGCCACCCCTCGGCCCTGGGGAGTCTCTCCGAGGCAAAATAGGAGGCTCCTTAAACGGTTCTGGACACCTGTTCTGGACACCGGTTCTGGACACCGGTTCTAAAAACAGAATGTGGTGCCTAAGAAAGGATTGTTCAGAACCCAGGGCTCTGGGGGTGCCCTCAGCTCAGCAGGCGCTGTGCCCGGAGCTGATGAGGCTCAGGAGAGTGAGGATTGGATCCTCCAATCTTGTACAGCCCCAGATAAAGCCCTCATTCCACCGATTTTAAGTTGCCCCCCCCCCACATCTTGCCCCGGTGCCGCACGATGGGCCCCTCTTCCTGCAGGGCGGCCCGGGCGGGCTGAGATACCCCGCGCACGGCTGGGGGGCTCTGGGCCCGGGTGCGGGACACCCAGGGCCCACCGCTCGGCCCCCCGCTGACGCCCCCCCCCCCCCCCCCCCCCCCGTCCCGCAGGTGTAGCCGGCCGCCGCCATGGGCAAGCAGAACAGCAAGCTGCGGCCCGAGGTGCTGCAGGACCTGCGTGAGAACACGGAGTTCACGGACCACGAGCTACAGGAGTGGTACAAGGGCTTCCTCAAGGACTGCCCCACCGGCCACCTGACCGTGGACGAGTTCAAGAAGATCTACGCCAACTTCTTCCCCTACGGCGATGCCTCCAAGTTCGCCGAGCACGTCTTCCGCACGTTCGACACCAACGGGGATGGCACCATCGACTTCCGGGAGTTCATCATCGCGCTGAGCGTCACGTCCCGGGGCAAGCTGGAGCAGAAGCTCAAGTGGGCCTTCAGCATGTACGACCTGGACGGCAACGGCTACATCAGCCGCAGCGAGATGCTGGAGATCGTGCAGGTAGGGCCCCGGGAGGGCTGGCGGCCAGGGGTCCCCCGACCCCGTCCCCTGGGTCCCCCCGCCCCCACCCTAGTCTTGAACCTTCACTGCCACATGGGCTCACTCCCCGCCCGGTGCCACCTGCTGCGCCTCATGCAGGTTTTTTTTTTAAGATTTTATTTTTATTTATTTATTCATGAGAGACAGAGAGAGAGGCAGAGACACAGGCAGAGGGAGAAGCAGGCTCCATGCAGGGAGCCCGACGTGGGACTCGATCCCGGGTCTCTAGGATCAGGCCCCGGGCTGAAGGAGGTGCTGAACCACTGAGCCACTTGGGCCCAGGTTTTCTTATTTTTAAAGATTTTATTTACCTGTTAGAGAGCACCTGAGCAGGGCTGGGGAGAGGGAGAAGTACACACACCCCCGGCCCCAGCTGAGCAGAGAGCTTGATGTAGGGCTCCATCCCAGGACCCCGGGGTCATGACCTGAGCCAAAGGCAAATGCTTAACCAACTGAGCCACCCAGGGGTCCCCTCCCCATGTACCTTTGAAAGTGACCACCAGTCACCTGACCAGGAAGGTCCTTGCCATTGGAATGATAAGAGCCAGTATTTCTGGATCAGGCCTGGCCTAAGGGCTTTGATCCGTCTTCTTCACACCCCTGGGGTGGGGGGCGGTCCCTCTCTGCATTTCACAAAGTCTGAGGCTCGGAGAGGTGCTGGAAAAAATTTTCAGCTAGAGCTGAAAATTATAACGGCAAGGTCCTTCGATACTTGCAGAAGGCACCTACTAGACCTTCTCGAATCCCCGTGTTTGAGAATGCAACACTCAGCTTGTCACGTCCCCAGGAACGTGCCCTTGTGAAGGAAGCCTGACACGCTAGCGCCCCAGAATAAGCTCTGACACTGGAGGAGCACCTCTTTGTGAGACCTTTTGTCCTCACCTTCACACCTGTCAGCAGCTCTGGTGGGTGAGGCTGTTCTTCGGAGAGAAACCAAGTTTTGTTCACTCCATCGGGTGCCTAGGCATGTGTTAGAGTGGAGGACCCCAGAGCTGCTGCCCTGGTGTCCCCCTTGCGCCCCCACTCCTGGAGTACATTCTCTACACGTAAGGGACTTAGCTCAGGGCTAAGTCTTGAGCAAAGAGCGTCAAACCCGTGAACTAAAGCAGCCTCCGCTGGCCTGAACAGTGACCAACCCGTTGCCCTAATAGGTGGTTTTCATGCAGAATAAATCAACACAGGTTTGGGGAACTCTGCGGTTCAATGGTCACTTTGGTTCTTAGCTATAAGGGGATAGAAGTAAGAAATCTTTCTCCCTAGAACCCTAGCCTGCCCAGCAAACGGGCATGCCTGTCTGGCTGAGCAGACCGGCCTGGGCAAAACCGAACACACAAGTGGGATTGTTCAAAACAGCACGTACGGGGTGGGGCCGGGCACCATGCCTGTCCAAATAGGATCTGGCTGCTAGGCCCCAAAAGCCTGAGACCCTTCCGCTGGCCCCTCGCATGGCGCCTCAGCCTGCTGGCTGGGACACCCACCTCCTATACCTTTCTCAGCGTGGACTGTGTTTTAAGTACTTGAGAAGCCCACCAAGACCTTGGAGGAGCTTGGTGCTGCCCCTGGCTCTGCACTTGGGCATGCTGCATGGCCCGGTCCCAGGGGGATGTCCTGTCCCAGGGAGATGCACCTGGGTGCCACCAGGCCCGGAGACGCATGCTGCCTGTGCTTGAGGTGCTCTAAACAGGTTTTCCATCCTTCTGGAGACACCTGGTCACCCTGCTGCCTGGCCTTTCTGGGGCTCGTGATGTGGTTCTCCCTATGGGTCTCAGGGGTGAAATCTTTCTTGTTTTAAACGGAGGTACAACTCTGTGTACACCTGGGTGGCTCAGTGGTCGAGTGTCTGCCTTCGGCCCAGGGCGTGATCCTGGGGTCCTGGGGTCGAGTCCCGTATCGGGCTCCCCGCAGGGAGCCTGCTTCTCCCTCTGCCTGTGTCTCTGCCTTTCTCTGTGTCTCTGAGGAATAAATTAAATAAAATCTTTAAAAGGAGGTATAACAGTCAGAGTAAAATGCTCACAGCTAAGTGTGGAGTGGGTCATGTGCATATACGCCTGTATGACCGCCACCCTCGTGAGTTACAGACGTTCCCAGCCCCTCCCCACCAAAGGCTCCCTCAGGAACCTTCCTCTGCACTATCCCCTCCCACCTCCCTGCCCCCCGCCCCAGACAGCCCCCAGTCTCAGGGTCGTCACTGTGGTGGTGTTTTCCTTGCTCTCAAATTTCACATAAATGGGTCTGGCTTCCTTTGCCCAGTAGGCCATCTGTGATAGTCACCATGGAACATTCTAGAAATGTTCCTCTAGAAAGCTGAGGAAGGGTCCTGAAGGCCTCTCGCATCCGCATCTCTTCGTGCCTTGCTGTGGGCTGGGCAGAAGCTCACCCCTGCCCCATCGGCCCAGGAACATTCCAGAATCTTAGAGCACATGCTTCTGTGTGTCTCTTTGCAGGCTATATACAAAATGGTGTCCTCTGTGATGAAAATGCCCGAGGACGAGTCCACTCCGGAGAAACGAACGGACAAGATCTTCAGACAGATGGACACCAACAATGACGGTAAGGAGGGGCGGGGGCGGGCAGCCCGGGTGGCTCAGCGGTTTAGCGCCGCCTTCAGCCCAGGATGTGATCCTGGAGACCCAGGATCGAGTCCCGTGTCGGGCTCCCTGCATGGAGCCTGCTTCTCCCTCTGCCTGTGTCTCTGCCTCTGTTTCTCTCTGTGTCTCTCATGAATAAATAAATAAAATCTTAAAAAAAAAAAAAGTTTAAAAAAAAAAAAGGAGGAGCGGGGGCCGCTGAGAGCCGCAGTGTGTTGGGGACCCTTCCCTCCCCATCAGCACTTCCCAGGCCTCCCCCGGTCACCCCTGGCCTTGCGCAGCCAGGGCAGCTGGACGGCGGGAAGAGCTGGGATTCAGGGTCAGGGAGGGAGACACGGGCCTGCATCCTGGCTCTGTCCTCAAGCCATGGTCTGTCCACCCTGAGCCGGAGTGTCCCCGCTTCTAAAACGGGGGAGACTGTCACATATATCAGATCATTATATGCTCATGAAAATGATTTCTGTGTATCCCAGCAAGCTTTCCTGAGTTAATTAACTACTACTAAATTGGCTACGTTCTCTGGAAGTGGAGAAGTTGTTAAGAAGTTGCTAAGAAAATTTAAAGAAAGATTGAGTAAAATGGAATTCATACCCCTTATAGGAAGGAAACAGGTCACTTCTTGATCCTCTCTGTTAAAGAAAGGAGTTGAAAAGTTTTATTTTCAGTCTTTGGCTTGATATTTAGGGAGTGTTGTGTATATCATTGCATATATTGACTTTTTGTTCTTTGAAAGGGGCATCCCTGAAAACCAAAGGCTTTGTTGATCTAATAAATAACTTTCTGCAGGAAACTGACGCACCGTACGGGTGTGTCTCTGTCTCAGGGGAGGGAGGCAGGGGTCCCGGGGCACCTGGGCCCTGTTCAGGTCAGGGGGATGGTGAAGGATCAAAGGTCGGATGGTGGGACCCTTGCTGTCATCCTGAGACTGCAGGCTCCCCGCTGGCCCCCGGGGGCTCTGCTGGGACACAGTGGCCTTCAGCAGTTGTGCCAGGACCCCCGGGGCCGCGCTGCCGCAGAACCGGCAGGTGCGGGACAGGCCGCGGTGGCCGCTGCTGGCGCAGGGATCACATGCCCCCATTTCTCCCTCTGCCGTAGCGGGGAGCTTCCGTGGGACCTGGGTAAGGGCAGGTGGCCGCGACACGACACGGCGGGTCCGTGCCTCGTGGGGCTCTGTCAAGTGCAGTCCCGGAGACAGGTCTGATTTGCTTTCAAACAATAAAGAAGGGGGACATTTAGAGAAGAAAAGGAAATGCCCCCCGGCTGGTGCTGGAGATGCAAAGTAAGCTAATGCAGGAGGAAGTGCTCTGTAAACTCTCAAGTGCTTTCAGCAAACAGCTCAAGGACTGAGCCAGCCCGGGGATGGGTTCACTGTGTGACCACAGGCGACAGAAAGTACACTGGACGCGGCACATGGCTTTACAAACGTGCTCACGTGTAAAACAAGACAGCCTTGTGCCCGGCATCGCTCTTGGGCGGATTTAAAACCTGTCCCCCCCCCTCCAGGGTAGCAAGGCACGGGCCCGGGTGCCCACAGGCCTGCCCCGAGCCTTGGCTCTCCTGAGCCTTGCTTTGCTCCTCTGTGAAAGGGGGTGACAAAGCCAGGCTCATGCGGTTGTGAGGATGCAGTGAGGTGCTGCCCAGAAAGTGTGAGCCCAGGGCCCTGGGCACTGCTCTCCGGCCCCCCCTTCCCCGGCCCGCTCCCCCGCCTGAGACCGCCCGCCCGCCCCTCCGAGAGCCAGCTGGGCCTGCACCTTCCCAGCTCCTTGTGAACCTGAGTCTGACGTAGGGAGTCGGGGCACCTGTGTGGGCCCCAGTGTCCGTCTGTCCCGCAGCTTGGGGACGGAAGGGAGACTCAATGGAGAGACAAGGGTGAAGGCAGGGGTGCGGGTGGGGCCCTGTGCTTTGTCTCACCTTCCCTGCCTCCCCCAGGGGTCGGGGCACCTGGCAGGTGTTCTCCAGCACAACCCTCTCCTGTTCACACCCGTCCTGGCCGTTCCCGTGAGCTGAGACCAGCGAGCGCCGGGAACACCCTGACAGCCGCCGAACAGCCCCAGACCGTGCTCAGGAACCCCCAGAGCCGTTCGGGGCCCCCCTTGGTCCCTCACCCGCCCCTGCTGTCTGCCAGGAGGCGGGGGCTGTGCTTTCAGGAGCTCCTCGCCCTGAGTGGTCAGAGGGTGGGGGAGTAAATGTCCCCACCAACCATAGGAAAGCAGCAAAGCCCAATAGCCCCCCCTGCCCCCCAGCCGTGTAAGTAAGCAGAGGGTCCTGGAGAATTTCCCCGTTGAAGGGGGTGCTTCCCAGCCCATCCTTCAGCCTGGGTGTTGTTTCATCTCCCCTGGAGCCAGCCTGCCGGCCCCCTGCTGCTCGCCCCCCAACCTAGGAGGAGGGGGTGTACCTCTCCGGCAGTGGGCTGCTGGGAGGTCTCTGCCTGGGAGCCTGGATCCCCCTTCCAGATCCTGGATCCCTCACCTGGCTCCCTGGCAGAGGCTCGCTGAGTGCGTCCTCCGGGCCAGGTCGGGGCTGAAGATCCTGAGACGGGAGAGGGTGGTAGCTGGCCCCGGGGCGGCGTGGTGGGGGCCACGAGCTCCTTATTCCCTTTACTGCTGTCCTGTGGGATCCACGTCAGCACAGCTCACAGCCCCCAGAACAGAGCCAGCTTCAAGCCTAGGTCCTTCCCCGTGTATGTCCTGGGAAAGGGGCCACCAAGGGGGACACCCATGTGTCCCCAGCATCGGCTCCTCCGGAACGCGCTTCAGTTTTAAAACCCGCTTTCCTGATCTTGGTTCCAGCAGTCACGGGGTCGGTGGTGCAGGAAGGAGAGCAGGGAGGGAGCCCCAGCTGGACCCATAGCGCGCCAGCCTGCCCTAGTCCCTCACCCCAAAGGGCGATAGTACGCAGCACAGAGCGATCCTGCCAGCGAGCAGCCAGGGCCTGCTGCCTCCAGGGGAGACCAGGCGCTGGGCAGTGAGGGAGGGGGACCCCAGCTGTCCCCCCGTACCCGCCCTCCTTGAGCCATGGTCCCCTCAGCTGAATCAGTTATGGATGAGATACAGGCCTCTCATGTTCTTTCCGGGTAAGCCACGGCTTTCTTTTTCTTTTCAAGATTTTATTTATTTATTCATGAGAAACAGAGAGAGGCAAAGACACAGCAGAGGGAGAAGCAGGCTCCCTGCAGGGAGCCCAATGCAGGACTCGATCCCGGAACCCCGGGATCATGCCCTGAGCCGAAGGCAGACGCTCAACCTCTGAGCCCTCCAGGCTCCCCAAGCCACAGCTCTCTTGAGTAAAGCCTGGGGTGGCTTCTAACAGGATCGAAATTGTCCCACAAGCCACAGCCCCGGTCCAGCTAGGTGGGGTGTCCTTTAAGCCATCCAGTGCTTTGCTGTGAGCCGTGGGAGCCAAAAGGGATTTTCCAGAAACGCGTGCCAAGTGAGTGGAGGCTCACTGCCGTCCAGCTCCCGGAAGGTGCGACACTTAGACCAGACGGGGCGCCCCCGCCACGGGAGCAGCGTCCCTGACCTCGGGAAGCGAGAAGACCCCCGAGCACCGGCTCACCCCATCTCTCCTCTCTCCCCTGCCACAGGCAAGCTGTCCCTGGAAGAGTTCATTAAAGGTGCCAAGAGCGACCCGTCCATCGTCCGGTTGTTGCAGTGCGACCCCAGCAGCGCCAGTCAGTTCTGAGGGGCCGGGCGTCCGGACAGTGGCGGAGAAACACAGGCTTGTCTCGCCGTTTCAGCTTTGCTTGCAGAAGTGGATGCCTCCTCCACCATTCCTGCTCTCCGGCCGGGCCCGGGCGACACGGCACCTGCCCTGGCCTGGTGGCTGCGCCTCCCTCCTCCCCACTCGGGCCTCCTCCTGCCCCCCTGCCCCCCCCAGGGCGCCCCCCGGGGATGTGTTTACACGCAGGGCTCACAGATCTGGCTCCTGGGGCACCTCTCCTCCCCGGGAGCCCAGACGCCGCTGGGGACACTGATGGGACTTCCTAAGATCGAGACAAGGCCAGCTATTCTGTTTTGTGATCTCGCAGGTGACCGTGGGAAAGGTGGGGACAAGGATGGAGCGAGAGCAGACGGGCAAGCCCTCCCCGTGCATGGCTCCACCTCGCTCGTCCGTTTCCTCTGACCAAAGCTGCTTGCACGTACATATACTGTGGCCTCCTTTCTTCTCATGTGTAAATTATGCCTCTGGTGAAGTGAGATGTGCCCGTGTAGGTCCCGTATTTCATGCCTCCGTTGCCCGTGAAAGCGTGGTTCCCTCGTGGCCTGTGATCGCCCCCGAGCCTGGTTATGTTGTGGTATTTATGCGCTCTCAATCTGCCCGTTTCCAAGGAAATGCATGCGTGCCCAGTGCCGTGGAGACCGTCCCGTCCACGTAGTGAGCGCAGGCATCTGTGTAGGGTCTGTCCTCCCTGTTGATTGGTCTGGCATTTCCCGTATTAAAAATGATCAAATAAACGGAATTCTCTGAGTTTTGTGTTGGCCCGTGAGAGCCCCCGTTGCCGCCCGTGGTGCTCAGGACTCTGGGGTCAAGGTAGATGCAGCGGGTCGGGTTGCCGTTGGTAAACTCCGCTCCTCTCTCGTGTCCCTGTAGCTCTCCCTCTGTCTGTAAATCTCGGGCAGCCTGTTCTCCAGGATCCGCCCCATTCATGCCAAGAAATATTTGTGGAAATAACAGATGACCGTCCCTGGCAGGTTGGACAGTCAGGCTTCTGCGTGCCTCCCTCCCCAACTGTCCCACCCTGTGCCCATGTCATCAGCAAGGTCACAGGACAGCACATGCCCTCTGAGGACAGAGCGGGCACCAGGGGCTTCAGCGCGGGCCGGGAGGGAGACCTGGTGACTGGAAGGACACCTCTGGTCCCAGCAGCAGAAAACCTAGCAGGAGGTGCTTCCATCACAGGAATGTTTGATTCCTACGTCGAGAGGTCCAAAGGCAGCGCTCTGTAGGCTTGGCCAGTTCAGCAGCTGGCGAGAGCATCCCCGGGGCTCCCAGGTTCCCTCCACCTTCCCCACCGCCCTGCCTCCCCCCGCGCTGCCTCCCCCCGCCCCCTAGTCTCACATTTAGCTTTGGTCGTCACGCTTAGCTCCTGTGGGTCCCCACAGTACGGCTGACACAGCATTCCACAGGCTGGAAGAGGAGCAGCCCTCTTTTCTCTTCTTCCTGGAGAGGGAGAACTTTCCAGAATTCTCTCCCCTGCCCCCTCCTCACCAGCTTCACCTCTCAGTGGCTGAAACCCACATCAGTGCCTTAGGTGGGGGTGTGAGGTGACCGTGATGGGCCAGTCAAGATGCACCCTTGGCTGAGGAGGGCCTACCTTCTCCAAAGGGTGTGGCGGGGGGGAGGGGGAGGAGGATTGGCATTCCGTGTGTCTGTCACCCCTGCTGTGGGCTGCGGGACCTCTCAGAGCCTCAGGATCTTCACTAGTGGAAGGGGGTGCAACTCAGAGGCAGGTGGTCTAGGTACGTGGGCCGCGCACGCAGCTCAGAGCCCGCCTCACAGGCTGTCAGGGACTGTGGCTATTTTGTTGAATTTAGTGATCTTTCAAGGCCCGCGCCCCCGAGCACAAACAACGAGCCGTCTGTAAGTGCCCTCTGAGCCGGTGGCACTGCCAGGGCCTAGTTGGCGGTGCAGCTCCCCATGCAGCCACAGCTGTGGGCCTTGGTGGGCAGCACCCTCCGTTGCTACAAAATGGCAAGAGGATGCCTTGGCAACTCCGCCTGGCCCAGGGGAATCTCCCCCCACTCAGGGAGGGACTTGAATTTTACAAAAATAGGTTAAATGCATATACTGCTTGTGGGGGAGGGCTTCCATGCTAGGCATGCGGAGGCATGAATGGAGGCGACTGGCCTCGCAGGATTCTCCAGAGACACAGAACCGATAGGAAATCAATAAGCTTTACACACACACACACAGAGTTATTCTAAGGAATTGGCTCCCGTGATTCTGGAGGCTGCACAGTCCCAAGATCTGTAAGCTGGAGCTCTGCCCCGGAGAGCCGAAGGCACAATTCCAGAACGAGCCTGAAGGCAAGAGGTCAACATCCCTGTTCAAGACCCTCAGAGCAGAATTTCCCTCCCTGACTCTTGTTCTATTCAACAGGCTGGATGAGGCCCACCCACACTGGGAAGGGCCACGCGCTTTACTGGACCCCCTGAAATGTTAATGTCATCCAGAAACACCCACGTGGACACACCCAGAATCATGTTTAACCCAATATCTGGGCACCCATGACCCAGTCAAAATGGCACATAAAGCTATGGAGGGGGGAGCCTGGGTGGCCCCGTCGGTTAAGTGACTCTTGCTTTCGGCTCAGGTCTTGATCTCAGGGTCATGAGATCGAGCCTCACATCAGGCTCCACACTCAGCACAGGGTCTTCTTAAGTTTCTCTCTCCGTCTCCCGCTGCCCCTACCCCCTGCATGCCCTTTCCGTCTCTAAAATGAATAAACAAATCTTTAAAAAACAAAACAAAAACTGAGTATCACAAGTGCTTCTGCCGAAACTTGGTAGATGTGGATCTGGGGGTCCTAGTCGACCCTGCCCCTGCGGGAGCTCACAGAGGTCAGTGTGGCCTAGGGAGTCCTGCTGCCTGAGAGGGAGACGAAGCAGCCCCAAAGGTGGTATCCATGTGCCAGGAAAGCTCAGCTCATCAGAGGAGGAAAGAACCCAGAACTGAACTCAAAACCGCCTGGTCCAAGCCAGCTTCCCAGCGGGAGTCCTCTTCTTGGAGCAGAGCTGCCCGGAGTCTCCTGCCCCTCCCTGGTCATTCGCAGTACAGGCCTGGGCCTGCCCCTTCCTCCCCGCTCCCCATCCTCCTACAAGGGTCTCATCCTGCCTTCTCCCTGCCCTGGGGAGCCCAGACCCTCTCCATCCTGCATGGGTGCCTCAAGTTGGCTAACGTTCTTAGGGGTTTCTTATGTATCCCTTAGACTCTAGACTGCACACCTAGTGACGTTTGTGTCTCAAGCAAATCTTCAAAAAAGTGACCCTGGGCTGGTCTGCATTTCCTAGGACTCTGCCCAGAAAATAGGATCCGAATGCACCCCTGGGTGGCGGGCCAGCAGTGAACAGAGCCCAGGTTGGCTTCGAGGAGCCCACTGGCCCGAGGGGAGACCCAGGCATCTAGAAGAGGCCTCGGCTCCGAACCGGGCTGACTGCCCCTCGGGCCAAGGGGAAGGGGGCCGCCGGGAGGGGCAGCGGCAGGCCTCGGCCTGTGAGGCGGACGGCCCCCCGAGATCACAACTGGGCCTCCCACCCGCCACCAGCCTCGGGCGGCCTGACCGTGCTGGTGCTGGGCTCGGACTTCAGTGGGCCCCGCGCGGGCAGGTGGAGGCGGGGTCCTGGATCCCTGGGGCTGCGGGCAGAGCAGGCCTGGCGCCTCGGGCTGGGTGCAGTGGGGGTTCGAAGTCCGAGTCCCGTGGCACGGCCTTCTCCTTGGCCTGGGAGGTATCCAGAAGGCCTCTCAGAGGAGAAGGGGTGAAGGTAGACTCAGTGGTGCAGGAGCCCTGTGAGCCTGGCCCTGGAGGGAGGCGTGTTTATGGAGCAGACAGTCCCAAGGGCGCGAGCCTGGGCCATGGCCCAGCAGGACACCACCCAGGACCAGGGGCCAGAGGAGCCACGGGGGGAGTGTGGGGCCGGGGTGGGGGCCGCCTGACCAGCGCAGGGTCCAGGGGAGGAAAGGCAGCTGCCCCTGGAGGGCAAAGAGTGGGCCTCTCCTCCTCCATCGGCTTTAGGCTCTTTCTAGCAGCTTCCAAGGCTGGGCTGGGGGTGGGCGTCCCTGGGCTCAGGCCCAAAGAGGAGCCATCTCTGAGGACCTGTGGGCCACCTGACCCTTGCAGTCCACGAAAGGGCTCCCTTGGGCCCATCCTGGCTGGTCTCCCCTGCTTGTGGCTGCGTGTGCCCACAGCCCGTGCAAACACTCTCCAAGCTCGCACGCTCCGGGCATCGCTCATACAGGACTGTTCTGTCTACAAGGGCCTTTGGGCTGATTCTGCTCCACCTGCAGGCTCAAGAGGCCCGGGAGAGGGAGGGGACCGGCCCCGCAGACCCCCCACCTCCCAGTTCTCCACTAGCCATCGGCCAGGCCCCTCAGGCTCGCTCGGGTCCCAGGAAGTCAGTAGCAGAATCACAACTGGCCAGATCAAGACCCCCAGACGGTGCCCCTTGCACTGTGTGTGCATGTGTGTGCATGTGTGCATGTGCGCACATTGTGTGTTTGTATGTGGTGGGGGGATGGGTCTGGGTGTGCTTGGGGACCACAGACCCAGCCTGGGTCTCCACAGATGAGGATTTGGACACGGACACACATCCAGGCCCGTTCCATGCAGAGACGTGGCATCCAGAGTCTGATGCATCTGGGCCCGTGTTGGCGACGGGTGGCTCCTGAAGACGTGGGAGAGGCTGTGTTGAGTGGCGCCCCTGGCAGCCCCTGCTGGGTGGGTGCGGTGGAGACCACCCTGCCCCTGGCCCTCAGCCGGCCCAGCTCTGCTGCCGGCAGCAGGGCATCCACCGTTTCCATCCCCAATTTGAGCGACAGTGGCCTTCCGGCCTCCGCCCTGAACTTCATACTCACCCACACTCCAGGGCCTTTCTGAGACGACGTGCCAACGTCCCTTCCTCCAGAGAGCCACCCCCGCCTCTCCCCAGAGAGTGGCTATAGCCCCCACGCTCCCCTCACTCAAGCGCCGCTGCCCTCATATTGACCTTATATTGTCAGCTCATCTCTTTGCGGTCGCCTTTGCCCCTGGATCCAGTGCCAAGCCCCGCACAGGCCCAGCTGCTGGGGGGATGATGACTGAGAGTCAGCAGGGGGCCCATCCGTACCCACAACAGCCCTGGACACGGGGGCAGAGGTACGAGTCCTAGCTCGGCCACTCGTGAGCCCTGTGGCCCCGGACAAGGCCCTCCCTGTCCTCCCGGAGAACTGTGATGTTGGCCCTGCATGTCGGTTGCAGAGAGAAGGGCTGCAGGGCCTTAGGGTAGGGTGAACCCCCCTGGGTCGACACCTGCCCCATAGGCTCTCCAGCTCAGGGTGAGGGCTACTCAGTGGCTCCTCAATCCCCCAGATGTGGGGGCACGGGGGCCAGAGCCAGGGTTAGGACCCGATGCCCCCAGGGGGCAGCTCTGGTGGGGGAAGAGCATGGGCCTGGGGCCATGCCAGGATGGGGCAGGGCAACACTGGTGCCATAGGTGCCGATGCATGGAGACCAGTGGGACCCGGACCCCGGCTCCAAGGATAGCCAGTGGGTGGCGTGGGGGTGGGTTCCACGGGAGCAGCGCCCCCTGCTGCCCAGAGCCACCCACATTCAGGGGAGCCTGCCGGCACTGCCAGGGCAGGGTGCAGGCTGTGGACGGCGTCCAGGGCGAGAGGGACAAGCGGGCAGGGTCACCGGGTCCCCTCCGGAGGTGGCTGGGGTGCTACCCCCTCCGGACAGGCAAGGGCCACAAGGCTGTTCACTGGCTGGCACAGCAGGTGTGAGGCAGGAGGGGCTCCACCTGCTGGGGCTCAGGAAGTTTTGGGGAGCAGGAGCCTGGTGGTGGCCGCAGCTGCCTGGAGCCCCTGTGGCCGGCCCTGGATCTCCGTCTGAGCCAGAGCATGCTCCTGTTCCCACGGCCCTCCTGGCACAGTCAGGGCTCTTGGCCACGCGTTTGCTGAGTGACCCTGTGACCTGGCAGTTTGGTCACAGCGCCCAACCTGGCCGAGGAGCCCGGCGCGCGGGGTGCTGCTGCCCCCTGGTGGCCGCGGCCGGGAGGGCGCTCCGGCTCGGGCGGCCCAGCGGTGGGGCCGCTTCCCAGAGCCGCCGGTCCCTGCTGCCCTGGAGCCGTAAGGAGGCCGAGGGTCCGGGCAGCCCCGCGGCGTCCAGGCGGGGCTGGGCCTGCAGCCAGGGCTCGGAGGCCCTTCCATGGTTGCCCAAATATAAAGCTCAGATGCACAGCAAGTATACGGCCCTGCAGCATCTTCTATTTTTATCTGCCGAGCCTGGCACCTCCGCCTGTCAAGCCAGGGAGCTGAGTGCGCACAGTCCCCGCACAGTCCCCGCACAGTCCCCGGGCAGGTCAGAGCTGCAGGCGCCAGGCCGCCCCCGGGGCACGTCGGTCACGACCCTTCCCATTGAGAGTCAGCAGTGAGGATGGAAAAAAAGCCTCCACTTCCAGAAATGGAGGCAGCAAGGATTTCTCAGATGTTTTCACTCGGCACTAAATCCTGAGCTTCTCCGACCCTCCCTCGCGACCGGTGAGGGAGTCCAAGGCCTCGCTTCTCGCTTCTCAGGCTGGAGGCCCACCAGCGGGTGCCCCCCTGTGCGGGGCTTGGGAGCCCCGTCCCCGCCCCTGCTGGGAGAGGAGGCTCATTCCCGCGGTGGCTCTTCCTTCAGGGGCACAGACGGGCCGGGAAGCAGAGACCTACGTACTCTTAGGTCCTCCTGACTCGCCCGCCTCCCTCAGTCGAGCCTCTTGGCCTCTCTGGGCTTCAAGTTCAGGAGAAGCACGGAGCAGGTGCGGGAGCCCCTGGCCTTCCCTGCCCTCCGCCGTGGGATGAGACGCGAGCCATTTAGTTCTGAGCCTCTCTCCTCCCTTGGGAGGCTTGTAATTTCTTTACAATCAGTAATGCGGACACGTGGAGGAGACGTGTCTATGCAGTCTCCACTCCCCTCGTGCCCCCAGTTTGTCAGTCTTCCAGAAAGGCTCTGTGCACACGGGCGTACGTGCCTGCACACACGCGCTTCCCCAGCTCCTCTCCCCGCAGCTCGGAGCCGGGCCGTGGGTTCCTGCAGGTGTGTGTTCAAGCGGCCACAGTCCGGCCCAGGGATCATCTCGCCAGTCCCCTCGATGGACGCGAGGGGCATCTCTGTGTGCCCTTACGTGCACAGTGCGAAGCCCGTAAGGGGGTTTGGGTCAGAAAATTCTTAGAATTGCTGGGTCGGAGTTTGGATGATCTGGAATGTTGCCAAGCTGCCTCCAGAGATTATTCCCACCGTCCCGTCGGCGTCTGGGGTGTGAGCACGCCTGCTTAGCCGTCAACCTCGGAACCCCTTCATCTGCCTCCCTGACATGCGACACGGTGCCTTTCTCGAGTTTGAAAATCTCATGCCCAAAGAGCCTTTCTGGGAACCGTGTTCATGTCTTGCCTACTTTCTACCACGTCGTCCTTTTATTGACCGGAGCTCTTCTAACATGAACGGTCAGCCCTGTTCCTGTGGTTCCCCGTTACTTTTTTTTTTTTTCTTTTTGAAGACTTTATTTATTCACGAGACAGACACAGGCAGAGGGAGAACCAGGCTCCCTGCAGGGAGCTCGATGCAGTACTCGATCTGGGGACTCTGGGATCACGCCCTGGGCCAAAGGCAGACAACCGCTGAGCCACCGGGGTGTCCCACCCTGTTACCTTTTTACATCACATTTTATTATTTAATTTTATTTATTATTTTTTAAATTTATTCAGAGGCAGAGAGAGAGAGAGAGGCAGGCAGAGAGGCAGAGACACAGGCAGAGAGAGAAGCAGGCTCCATGCAGGGAGCCCGACATGGGACTCGGTCCCGGGACTCCAGGATCACACCCCGGGCTGCAGGCGGCGCTAAGCCGCTGTGCCACTGGGGCTGCCCTAACGTCACATTTTAGTTTTGCAGTCTGCTCTGTCCCAACGTTCACCTCCAATGCATCACATCAGGAGTTGGGGAGCTTCGGCTCTTTCCAGGTTTGCCCGCCTTCCCCACATCACCCCATCTCTGGAGCAGGGGGTGCGCCTGCCATCTCGGCTCGAGATACTCCCTGAGTGCACTGAGGCAGAGCCTGCCAGGCTGAGACCGCTGCCTTCATCCTGGACCGATAGCTTGGGATCCCCAGGTTCCTCCCCACCAGGGGCCCTGTCTTGAGTCTCCAGCACCTTCAGGAGGGAAAATTCACCGCCTGCCAAGGTTCCTTGGTGGAGGCCATAGTTGCTCACTTCACACAGTAAGCCTGGAAGTGTCAGGTTTCTGTGAATGACTAGACTATGCCTTTTTTTTTTTTTTTTTTTTGAGAGCACAAGTGACGCAGCAGGAGGAGCAGCAGAGGGAGAGGGAGCAGACTCTTCGATGGAGCAGGGAACCCAACATGGGGCTTGATCTCCACCCCAAGATCATAATCTGAGCCAGGTCAACTGAGGTACCCAGGCGCCCCTAGGCAGTGCCAACCTTATCAGTGGCAACAGGTAACCGCACACGGCAAACTAGGACTTAAGAGGGTGTTGGAGGAGCGTCGACACACACCCAGCATCTGAGCTCTCCATCCTCTTGGACTAACTCACTCCCAGGTGTAAGGACCAGAGGCCATTTGGCCTGGGCCAGCCTACCTGCCCCTCCAGGCCCGAGCGTGGCCTTGGCAAAGCCCAGACACTGGGGACTCACAGGCGCTGCAGGAGGCTCTCGAGGGGACAGGACCCTGGCACGGTCAGCTGGGCAGGCTGCATTTCACCCAACTGGCGGAGGGAAGAGCTCTTTCCAAGTCCTTGGCATTCAGAGTGGAAAGGACCTCCCCCCATCTTCTTCTCCATCTAAGCTCCCTGTCTCTACTCCAAGCTCCCCTTCCCTTCCTGCTCAAGTAGGCCTCATTCGCCAACATGCAGCGTGGTGACTAGCTCCCGTCTCTCACCAATTCCTTTATTCTGAACATCCTGAGTAATGATAAAAGGACATGCTCAGAGAAGTGAGACAAACCGTCAGTTGCAGAGGTTTGTCCCTCCCCTTGGCCCCTGCTCCAGTCAAACCTGTTTTGTTTATAGCTCCTGAGAAACTGCGTTCACCTACGGCAAGGAAAACCGTATTCTCAGGTCTAGGAGGGGAGAGCGGACCTGGTGACGTGCCAGGCCCGAGTCTGGCTGAGCAGCCAAGGACGAGCTAATTCCGTGATCACAGCAATGCAGTCAGTCGTGCAATTCAGGTGTTGGGAGGGAAAGGTGGCTTAAGAAACGGCAGTCATTCCCCTCAGATTGTTTGGGAGTGAATACAGCACCAGCTGCAGGACTTGGCTCCATTTACTCCCCGAGGTGAAAGGAGCCACAGCATTCCCTCCCAGCTGGACTGTGTACAGGCTTCCCTGGCCCTGTACTGTAGCTGGTGACGCTTGGTGCCGCGCAGCAACAGGTGAGTAACCAGTGGCTTCCTAGAACCACATCCGGCTCTTGCATGGCCAGCCTTCCCCACATACAGCTACTGCAGGGATTTGACATTCTCATCTTCGGGGTTACACACAGTATGAGAGCCTGATGTCCTATTTTGGGGAGTGGGGTTAGGAGTTGAGTAAGGGAACGTAAAAGGCCAGTGGTCAAAGTCAAAGAAGGTAGAGAGCTACAACACAGGATAATTATTGTTGAATTTATTAAAATAAGTTGACTGCCAAATGTTGTACCACATTCCTAACTTGCAGCTATGCAACTTGTCCAGGAGAGAAGACAAGTGGGAAGGAACATCTGTCCTGCAGGCAGCGCTCAGGGGGCTCCATGGGCCTTCCCTGGGCCCCAGCCCTGACACAAGGCAGTTAACAAATGGCCCTGAGCACTCCATCACAGCCACTTCTGTGTACACCCGGGGCGGGCTGAGCTGGGACAGCAGCACAGGGGTATGGCCTGTCTCCTCCTCGCTTTTCCTTCTACCTACATGTGGGCTAAATTCACTGTGCTCTGTGAGAATCCAAAGCAAACGCTGTACAAGACTCATGTACTTGAAATAAAAATGTTGACTAGGATGATGGCATTTTGATGGATTTTCAAAATATTGAAAACCACCAACTCCTAAGTCCTCTGGGATAATTTTCTCAGCCGGTGGGACAATCTCCACTTACAAAACACATTCAAGGTGAGCCGTTTGGAATGGACACACTAAAAATTCCCCAATGCCTAATTATTTCAAGATACTTTATTTTCAAAACAGGTCACAACACTAAGCTTTTGGCCCATTCTGCCAACATACAAGCTACAAACGCTTGCTCAGCAGCTGAGGGGCACTCCTTAGTAGCATGTTTGAAAATTGAATAAAAATCCATATAAAACAAATATTCAAATAGTTTCCATAGGAACACAGATAAGTGACCCCATCTCCTAGTCTTCCATACTGTTGCATTCATGCCAACCCTACTTACAGACATCTCAAAACTAGCAGTAATTAAGTTAAACGGTCCCCCCAAATCCCACAATTCAAGCTAAACTCGAAGTTAACAGCTACAGGAGTGGCACCTACACGTTAATGCTAGCTGAAGCACAGGCAGCGGGGGGACGTTTCATCCCGCTCTCCCAAGCACAGGACACTGGCAGAGTGCTGACGTCTTGCTCCTCTACTTCGGGCGGGAAGTCGTGGTTCTGGATCTGCTGCATCAGTTGCCTGAAGGACAGAAGTAGCATATTCAGAAACCCTGAGTCACCCCGTAACTGGGCAGCTTCACACAAGAATCACTTATTCATGAGCCTATTTACTTCCTTGGTTACTAGGTCATCAGGAAGCAACTCAATGTTTCTAAAGCAAGCCTTTCTTCAGGACCATCATTTCCGTCACAGGGAAACCACAAGTCACGTGCATTCATTAAACTATTCTACTTATATATAAATACACTAATTTTTTTTGAAATAATTATACCTTTGCAAAAATCTGAAACCAAATACAGATCAGTATTCCCAGAAGGATTTTCTTTCCATTTGTATTTTCTGAATTTGACAGCATATATTCTTTTTTTTTTTTTTTTTTTGACAGCATATATTCTTAAGGCAGAAAGGAAACTATTTTTAAAAACCTGGTTAGTGTTTAAATCTATTTTTTTTAAATATTTTATTTATTTATTCATGAGAGACACAGAGAGAGAAAGAGGTAAAGACACAGGAGGAAGGAGAAGCAGGCTACATGCAGGCAGCCCGATGTGGGACTCGATCCCGGGACTCCAGGACCACACCCTGGGCCAAAGGCAGGTGCCAAACCGTTGAGCCACCCAGGGATCCCCTAGTGTTTAAATCTAAACGAGACAATTTCCTTTTAAACCAGACAACTAACTAACTAACTAACTAACTAACTAACTAACTAACTAAATAAATAAACCAGACAACAGCCAGCAGAAACCTGAGGAAATCTGTTCTTATTAAACCATAAACATGTGTTGCCATCACTAACCACGTTGGCCCCGACATCACATAGTAGATAGTTGGCCTCTGGAATCCATTGAAAGTAGAAGCAGCAGCAACAGTGTAAGCACCCATGTTTTCAAAGAGCATCCAATCGCCCACGTGTATCTCCGGCAAGTCGCAGCGCTCAACAATGCGATCCAGACCATCACACGTGGGTCCCCATATGCTAGTGGAATAGTACTTCTCATCTGGTTTAGGTCTCTACATTCGAAGAGAGAGAAACATAACTAGTTACCCTTGTTATTATGACCACACATCTTAACTGCTGCATATGCTATGTTCAGAAGGTACCTTCTGCAGAAGGGGCTTCACGTGGGCATGATCATAGAGGATGCAATTAAATGATCCATACACTCCATCGTTCACGTAATACATAAAGGTTTGTTCACTCGACTCATCTTCATCTAGAAAGGCAGAGTAGTCTCTATTACCACTTTCTGTACCAACTTACAACTATGTGTGCAGTGATTCATCCTTTATACGTACCATCGGAACCTGTCTGTTCCTTTAAGACGAGTTTTTTGGCAATGATGTTAACTGCGAGCGTGAAGGCTGACGCAACGTAGTATCTGCCGGGCTCGGCTATGACCCTTACCCCCGAGTCAGCCGGGAAGTACTTGTCCAGGGCTGGGTTGATAACACTGGTGATCTACAAGAGTGAGACAGACAAGGACAGTCATTATCAGGGGGAACTAACAGCAAAGAGCAGAAACCAGTGCTGTGACAGGACAGGATAAAAAAACGTTGAAAGCAGCCACCAGCAGGGAGGTTTATTATCAAGCAACCACAGAAGAAAAACAAACCAGCATCTCCCTAAAAAAAAACCCTGTGGTTTCACTTAGATTCCCCTCTGGATACCTCCCCTCCTTTGTAAGATGTTATGGGTAGGATTCTCCCCAACAATAAATCACCTCTTACTGAGATATCAAGGTACCAAGTACTTTAACCTATCAAACTCACACCAACAGGATAAAACTCTTAATTCTTGTCTATCTCACAAAATCTCACTAAGAAGGTGATCTGTTTCATAAATTCAACCACCACATAAGGGTCCACTTCATGAGATATGAAGTATTTAACTTCGTAATTAAAATGTTTAAAGGAAAATACAGTATCTAGAAGAGCACACTTGGGGTAACGACATATGGTCCACACACTTTGCACAGCAACATTTCCTAAAGTAATCAACTGTTTTACACGATTGGGTGGGGGCAAGAGACTCATTTCAGTTTGGAATGCCAAAGCACACTAAAATACATAAAAAAAAAAAAAAAAGACTATTTATTCATGAGAGACACAGAGAGAGGCAGAGGGAGAAGCAGGCTCCCCGTGGGGAGCTCGACTTGGGACTCAATTGCAGGACCCTAGGATCACACCCTGAGTCAAAGGCAGACGCTCAAGCACTGAGCCACCCAGAC